>NC_067148.1:60633298-60992883 GCF_903995435.1 Acomys russatus | reverse complement strand
TGAGAGGAATTAATCTTGTCAGGTCTGATCCAGCATCAGTGTTCAGTTATTTTGTTCAGGAAATATATTTCTTACAAGCATTATACAGTCCTAAAATTATAAATGTATAAAGTGTGCAGCATGCATAGAACAATTAATGCTCGTTCTGTGCTCTTTGTATGAGTAGAAGAAAGACATCAGCAAAATTTTCATTCATATCATATGAAGAATGCCATCTAATAATAAGTCACAGGGATTCTGTAGCCAACAAGAAGCATTGTTTATTCACAGGCCATCATGTCTTAGCTAGTTTCAGAGCTACTCCTATGTAGTGCAATTAACAATATTAGTTACCTGCTTGTTCTGCATTTTGAATTCTTTATATCCTGTTTGTAGCCCCCTCCCTCATCACCTCCTGATCCCACCATCCCTCCCTCATCCCCTCTCCCTCCCTCCCTTAGTCCTCAGAAAGGGGATACCTGTTCCCCTAACATCCGACCTCAGCCTATCAAGTCTCATCTGTACTACCTGTAACCTCTTCCTCTGTAGCCTGGTAAGGCCTCCCTGCCAGGGGGAAGTGATCAAAGTTCGGTGGCCAGAGTGCGTGTCCAAAGTAGTCCCTACTCTCCACATTGTGGGAACCCCAAGGAAACTGTGCTGACTATCTACTATATCTGAGCAGAGGGGCTAGGTCCACAGCATACCTTGGTTGGTGCATCAGTCTCTATATTGTAATGTGGTCATCCCATATTAAGTGGTTAATATACGCTTATGAGTGAGTTTGTACCATGTGTGTCTTTCTAGGTCTGGCTTACCTCACTCAGATGATTGTCTCTAGTTCCATCCAATTGCCTGAAAATTTCAAGGTTTTCTTGTTTTTGATAGCTGAGTAGCATTCCATTGTGTAAATGAACCATAGTTTCTTTATCCATTCTTTGGTTGAGTGACATCTATATTGTTTCCAGATTCTGGCTATTACAAATAAAGCTGGTATAAACATAGTTGAAGAAATGTCCTTGTTGTATGGTGGAGCATCTTTAGGGTATATGCCCAGGAGTGGTATGGCTGGATCTTGAGGTAGAATTATTTCCAATTTACTGAGATAGCTCCAGATTGATTCCAAAGTGGTTGTACAAGTTTGCACTCCCACCAGCAATGGAGGAGTGTTCTCCTTTCTCCAGATCCTTGCCAACATGTGCTGTCACTTCAATTTTTGATCTTAGCCATTCTGAAAAGTGTAAGATATAATCTCAGAGTCATTTTGATTTGCATTTTCCTGATGACTAAGGGCATTGAGCATTTCTTTAAGGGTTTCTCAGCCATTTGATATTCCTCTGTTGAGAATTCTCTGTTAGTCTATATCCCATTTTTTTAATTGGGATATTTGGCTTGGTGGTGTTTAATTTCTTGAGTTCTTTATATATATTTTTGATATTAGCCCTTTGTAATATGTAGGATTGGTGGAGATCTTTTCCCACTCTGTAGGCTTTCATTTTGTTCTGTTGACTGTTTTCTTTGCCTCACAGAAACTTTTCAGTTTCATTAGGTTCCATTTATTAATTGTTGATCTTAGAAGCTGAGCTGTTACTGTTCTGTTCAGGAAGTTGTCTTCTGTGCCAATGAGTTCAAGGCTCTTCTCCGCCTTTTCTTCTAACAGATTTAGGGTGTACGGTTTTAAGTTGAGGTCTTTAATCCACTTTGACTTTAGCTTTGTACACAGTGACAAATATGGGTCTATTTGCATTTTTCTACACATAGTCATCCAGTTGGGCCAGCACCATTTGTTGAAGATGCTATCTTTTTTCCATTGTATGGATTTTGCTTCTTTGTCAAAAATCAAATGCCTGCTCATGTGGGTTTATTTCTGAATCTTCTATTTGGCTCGACTGATCAACCAGCCTATTCTATGCCAGTACCATACTATTTTTATTACTGTTGCTCTAAAGTACAGTTTGAAATCTGAGATGGTCATTCCTCCAGAAAAACTTGTACTATATAGGAGTGTTTTAGCTCTTTTGGGTTTTTTGCTTTTCCATAAATAAGTTGAGAATTGATCTTTCAAGTTCTATAAATAATTGTCTTGTAATTTTGATGGGAATTGCATTAAATCTTTAAATTGCCTTTGATAAGATGACCATTTTTACTATGTTGATTCTCTCAATCCATGAACATGGGAGATCTTTACATTTTCTGACATCTTCAATTTTTTCTTTAGAGACTTAAAGTTTTTTAATATAAGTCTTTCACTTGCTTGGTTAGAGTTACACCAAGATACATTATATTATTTGTGGCTATTGTGGAGTGTGTAGTTTCCCTAATTTCCCTAATTTCTTTCTGAGCCCATTTGTCATTTGTATACAATAGGTCTACTCATTTTTTTGAGTTGATTTTGTATCCAGCCACTTTGCTGAAGGTGTTTATCAGCTGCAGGAGTTCCTTGGTAGAATTTTTAGGGTCACTTATGTATATTATCATTTCATCTGAAAATGGTAATAGTTTGACTTCATCCTTTCCCATTTGTATTCCCTTGATCTCCTTTAGTTGTCTTATTGCTCTAGCTAAGACTTCAAGTACTATATTGAAGAGATACAGGAGAGTGGAGAGCCTTGTCTTGCCCTTGATTTCAATGGAATTTATATGTTTCTCTCCACTTAGTTTGATGTTGGCTGCAGGCTTGCTGTAAATTGTCTTTATTAGGTTGAGGTATGTACCTTGTTTCCCCGCTCTTTCCAAGATTATAAGCATAAACAGTTATTGGATTTGGCATCTAAGGAGATGACTATGTTTTTTTCTTTCAGTTTACTTATATGATGGATTACATTGATGGGTTTCTGTATATTGAACCACCCCTGCATGCCTGGGATGAATCCTACTTGGTCATGGTGAATGATATTTTCAATGTGTTCTTGGATTCAGTTTGTGAGTACTTTATTGAGTATTTTTGTGTCAATGTTCATAAGAGAAATTGGTCTGAAATTCTCTTTCTTTGTAGAGTCTTTCTGTGGTGTAGGTATCAAGGTGACTGTGGCCTCATAGAATGAGTTTGTTAATGTTCCTTCTGTTTCTATTTTGTGGAATAGTTTAAAGAGAATTGTTATTAGCTTTTTGAAGGTCTGGTAGAATTCTGTACTGAATCTATCAGGCCCTGCGCTTTTTTTGAATGGGAGACTTTTGATGATTGCCTCAATTTCCTTAGGAGATAGAGTACTATTTAATTTGTTTACCTGATCTTGATTAAATTTTTGTAGTTGGTAACTATCAAGAAAACTGTACATTTTCTTTAGGTTTTCAAATTTTGTGGAATATAAGTTTCTGAAGTAAGACCTAATGATTCTTTGTATTTCGTCAATGTCTGTTGTTATGTCTCCCTTTTCATTTCTGATTTTATTGATTTGACTACTCTCCCTTTGCCTTTTACTTAGTTTGGCTAAACGTTTGTCTATCTTGTTGATTTTCTCAAAGAACCAGCTCTTGGTTTTGTTTATTCTTTGAATTGTTTTCTTTGTTTCTAATTTATTGATTTCAGCCCTGAGTTTGATGATTTCCAGTCATTTACTTCTGTTTGGTGAGTCTGCTTCTTTTTGTTCTAGAGATTTCACCACCTGCTGCTTTTTAATACTTGGCAGGAAAGACAGAGGTAGAAAGTGGTGCCGGCACTCGGCTTTTCTTTTTTTCTAATTCAGAAGGGACAGATGGTAGCATATGCTTATATCAGCAGTTCTCAACCTGTGGGTTTCAATGCCTTTGGGGTCTAATATCTGATAGCCTGTATATTTACATTACAAATCATAACAGTAGCAAAGTTACAGTTACGAAGTAGCAACAAAAATAATTTTATGTTTGGGGTCACCACAACATGAGGAAGTGTATTAAACTGTTGCAGCATTTGTAAGGATGAGAACTACTGACATACAGTTCATTGGTAGAATCAGCCACCTGGCCCTGCCTAACTGCAAAGAGGGTGAAAACTGGAGGCTCTTCTTCAGAGTGAAAGTGTTCCCTGATATTTGAGACCAGCAATAATGTCCATACAGTGCAATATGAATGGGAATAGAACTCAGACTCTTGCCATGAGGTAGCTCTATGCCTCGTGCTTTCTTATAGCTTTCTTTCCATCCCAGACCTGGTAAACATCGTTGGATGCCAACTCTGCATCTCTTCCTGAGTATTTGCCATTAGGCTCATTTTTGAGAGTTTGGGTAATTCAGTGGAGGGAAGGGAGAAGGGAGCCGTTGATTCCATTCTCTATTTGTCTCCTACCCAGCAAGTCCTTTCTTAGCTCCAAGACTCAGTGAAGTACTCATTTTGCCAAGACCACATGAGTACAGAAGCAGAATTTTGCAAAGTCACCACAGATCCCTCTGTGGGCAGGGAGCAAATATGCATACATCTCTAGGCGACACGCCACCACTTGGCTCGCTGCTGCTGAACTAACATATAAACCTTCTTAACTCCCAAGGCAGCTGGAACCTGGTGGCAGGGTTGTGGCATGCAGAGTCTTGAATTTGTATGCATTTATTGCATTTTTTTGGTGAGATTTAAGGCATGCATCAGTACAAATGCAGCACTGGTTCCCAAAGGCTGGCCTGTAATTCAGAATTACCTGGGGTATAGGTAAAGAAGACATTTCCAGATCCCATTTCAGACCCTCTTTGATTTTGGTTTAATTTCATTATGAGGGTGCTGAATTCAGAGTTTTGAAGGAAACAAAACAAAAAAGTAGTTTTAGGAATCCTAGTGGATTAGCACATGAAGTCAGGGCAGTTTGTGGAAGCATATATCCTTTGTTCTTCAAATGATCCTTAAGGATTGCCAAGGAAGTCTAAGGACTTCTGAGATCTGGTCTGAAATCTTCCGGGGGAGTGAGGCTTCAGATTCTCTCTGAAAGTCCTTGGTTCATGGTCCTAAGTGAATAGGTGACAGGGTTGTTGGAGGCATCTTTTTTCTTTTTGTCAGTTCTTTGTTTCTACCTGTCAGCTGCTTTTTTCTCTGTTATTTACTCTGCTCATGTCTCTATTTTATTCTCAGGGTCTCTGTTTCCTGTCTCTCCCCTCTTTCCTAGATGAAAGCTGGTTACACGTTTCTTCCCCCAAGTCCTAGGTAAATCATGGCAGAGATTTGAGAAAAGTATCAGAAATCCGAATTGAAGGTGCAAAAGTTGCTTTGCCTGAAGATTTCTTAAAGCTTCAGTGGGATTTTTAGGTTCATTTTGTGATTTTTGAATTTGGCCTTATTAACTTACAGGGTTTAACATTTTCTAACATCTTCCACTCAAGTCCTGGCAGGCAAATGAGGGGCTTATTTAATAAAGTTGTGTGATATGTGGTATAGATTCTGCATGCAGGCTTCTGTTTTATTTTTATTGCATTTAACCACGCAAACACCCACTTGACTCAGGGTTATGTTGCTCTAGGGATGTAGGGTATTTATTATGTTAGAATGATATGGATCAGACGTGAAAGATCCTTAAGGAATAAGAACCTTAATTGGGTTCTAAATGATCCCAATTATACCAGGGATGGATCTGAACTCAGCACATCTAACTGTTTTATTTTTTAAAGCCATTACTTTTAGCTTCAACAGTAATGATAGATATTGTGTGTCTCCTGTGTTTCTTCATAGTTTTACTCCTAAATAACAAAGCACATTGTTCCTAAGAACAAAGACATTCTGAAAGTGTAATCACATAATGCCCTAATACAAAACAGCAATAAAATTTAGCCAGTTTAACATTAAGATAAAACTAAGATAAAATATTCAGTTTGGCTTCAAATTTGACTAATTTTTCATAGTGGTACCAATATATGTTTTAAAAAATATTGTTTGTTTTTACTAATTGTATAAAATAGCAGGTCTTATTGCAACTCCTGAGCTGAATTTTCATGTTTTGGAAGCTGAATATACTAGTGCTATAGACGTAGCATGAATAGAGTGTTATGTGAAAATTGATGCATCCATTCACTCAATGCTATTAAATAACAATGTTTATAGGTATATAAAAGTAACTTCCAGAGGTACAAGTAAAACTTTGTTTATCTTGAAGATCTTAGAATTCAGGGAGCCTTTGGATGTAGGCAGAAAGAATTATAGAGAAAACAAATGACTATTATTTGGGTTATTTTCTTTGTCAAAATAATAGGCAACATCCTGTGGATTTGTGTCTCACTAGCTTATGGATTGAACTGCTGGCATGTTTGTGTTTTTAGACCTATTCTAGCATGATTAGATTCACCACATGAAAAACACAAAGACCAGTTCAACCTAGGAGATAATAAATTTTTCATGCTCATTATCATTTAGATGAGTCTCTTATAAGGTAAAGGCTGCAGAAAGACCCATTTTAATGCTGAGGAACACCCCCCTTCCTCACCGGGTGGCCTTGTATGCTTCTTTTAGCAGTCCTATATGCCCTATGTAAAACTGTTAATATCTAAAATTGCAGAATAGGAAGAATAATAAAAAGAAAACTTTTAAAAAACAAAATCAGATTAGGAGAAATGATGAAAATTGATGGATGGAAAAGTGTACGGTTTCTTCAGTGGTTTTAGAGTTCTAACTGTATGGCTTCTACTATGCTGGATGAAAACAAAGAACATTCAAAGCTTAGTTATTTTATTAAAACTTTTATATCTCAACACTACTTAGAACTATTTTAATTCCTTATACTGAAAACAGAAAGACATTGATATTTCTGGAATGTGCAAATGAAAACAGACCCAGCTACAGTAGTTGCAGTGGTCAGGCCCCAAGGCCAAACATACAACATTCTCAGGACAGGGCCTTACCTGGGCATCTCAGAGACTCCCTTACTAGAGAGGACATAGTCCTACTCTTGTGACCTAACTAGTCAAACTGTAATTTTTGCGAGTTGACTAGATCTCAAACTTAACAAGGTTATAGGACTATTCCAAGCAATGTTTCCTTAATTCTGAAAGGTGAGAAAAGTGCTAATGCACCCATTGTTTAAGGAATAGATTCACAGAGCTCTATAGTTGTGCTCCACTCTGAATAAAAATAGCTTTGACCTTTGGCTCTTGCTATGAGGCCCACAAGCTTAAATTCATTGTCTCTCTTGCTGTGAACTCATACTGTACCTTTCCTTGGGGAATACCCAGCAAAATGCATACATGTAGTTTGTAGCATGTGTCCTGGTGTCAGATGGATATGCTCACACAATGGTAGATGCGGGGGAAGAAGGGATTAGATCTGTGAGGTCTGAACTTGGGGACTAAGAAATATCATCAGCTTCTGTTAATATCAGGTCAGATTATTTTCAGTATAGAAAGTATTCTTTTCACCATTGACACTTCTGGCAGTGATAAGATTATTTTCAAGTTTGTACACAGCGGAGGAGGAGCTCAGCTAATACCCAGCTTGTATCTCAGGGCTGTTCATTAGAAAGACAATGCAAACCAGCTGTCCCGTGGTGCTCAAAGAAGAAAGATCCAATTAACTGGCCATCTTCCACCTGGTTCCAGATTTAGGCAGCTCTTTATGAGCCTCTAAAAGCAGCCAGTGTGCATGAATTTTTGTTACTAAATGTGAGCTACGGGGGTGAGGGGAGCTGGGCTGGACCAATATTCTCTGAAATACCTTGGAGAGTGACAAATAGTGTCCTCTGACCTTGGCTATCTGGAAAGGCAGCAATTTCACTGGATAATGACTTAAAATTGGGTGAATATCGTGAATATATGAAGCCAAAAATACAACATGTTTTTATGAATGCAGACAGAACCACTGTGAAATGTGGTGTATTTAACTGAACTTTTCTCTTTGGTAAGAGTGAGATTTAAAATGTGAAGCTCTCAACTGTAACTAGCTACACCTGTATTGCAACAGTTAGATTTCACAGTAATTCATTATTCAAGCTTTCCTTTGTGAGTCTGTCAAAAATATCATGATTAACTGAGAAATAAAAGGCAACGTCTAGAGCCCTTCAGTGCTCAGTCTTCCATCTTTTAAAAGTCAAGCACATAATTGGTTCCTGACCATTTAGGCTCAGAAATGAAGCATCTAGTGATGGACATGCTTCTGGCCTATGACTTTGTGGAGAAACCCCACATTCTCAACAGAGCCATCAATAAAGCAATCATTTCTCAGCAGCAACGACTAAAAAATCTGCTGTACTACTTTCCAATCTCTTCAAAATCACATTTTAAAAATCCATTTTGTTGCAAGATGACCAATCTCTGATTTGTACGCTGGGGCCTCAGAGGAAATACGGAAGGCTTGGAGTTGAAACCAGGGAACAAATGTGCCGACAGGAAGCAGACACTTTCTGCATTTCAAGTTTGCAGCTTCTGGGGCCTGCTTTACAACAAGTAAGATTGCCAGTTGTTACGTTATGTAGCAAAGAACCATTTGTCAGTGAGTGTGGTATCTGTTCCACCACGGGCAGCTGGGTGGGGTTTATATACACCTACACTTTTGGTCTGTTCAAGAAAGCCTAGAAGTCTCTTTCCTTCTCATTTCTAGTTGTGAAAGATTTTTTAGCAATGAATTTTAAGTGTCAAGGCCAACAATAAAGAGATTCATTCTCTTGTAGGTTTTCAGCTGCCTGTTTTTCTCTCAGATTAATGCTACAATACATTCAGAGGAGAAGAAGAAGAAAAGATTTCTCTAGTGAAAAGGTTGTTATAGCTTTTGTGTATCAGAAAAGGGCTTCTCAAATCCAATGACATTTCTTTAGATTACTTGAGGGCCAAGCATCTTAATCCACATATATTTTCCAAGTTAATTATATCCTATTCATGATCAGAAACCTTACTGAATTTGGATCTCTGGGCTTTGACAATGGAAAGCTTAATAAGAAAACAATGCTCTCCACATTACAATCACAGATTTGATGCTTAAAATTTGTTTTAGGACAAGTTATTTGTCATTGTGAATTGATTGACTAACATTTGGTTTGTTTACATCTGGTCAGTAACTTAATTTTTTTTTGTAATTCTCAAGTCCTCCTCCCCCCCCCCCACTTCATTCTTACCACTTAACCCTCCTGAGTGTAAAGATTATTACTTTCATGTGACTCAGACTTGCCCTCTTCCTTAGTCCTCTTCTGCAGTTCTGATATCTTCCCTTTTTGTACACATAAAATTATAATTGTTTTGGGAATGATTGTGTATCACCTGGAAGGTGGAGACAAGAGAATCGGGAGCTCACGGTCATCTTTAGTGAGTTTGAGGTCAGCCTGGAGTACTACACAAGACTCTCATTCCCGCCACCCTTCAGTTTCTGGCTCCTTCGTGTCTCAACTAGTATCTTAAATAAAGATGTGCTGAATCCCAAAGAATACCTCTAGCTAGAGAGGAAAACAGTGAGTCAGGAGCCATGCAGTGTTCTCTGTGTTGGAGTATGGTCTGAGACGTAGCCTGGGAGTCACTAGTTAGCCAGAAGAGGCAGGAGTGGGGGGAAGTACTTAAAGTGCTCAAAGATGCACAATTAGATAAGATTCTAGACAAACAGTTAACAAAGAATGACTCTAAGAATACCCAATGAATTAAAAGAAAGCCCACATAAACTCCTGAATGAATTCAGAGAGACTAAAAATAAAGGCTGAAAGAAGTAAGGAAGTCAATGCAGGATATGAAGGAGGAATTATAAAAGAGAGAAATCCTGACTAAAATTGGGGCTGGAAATATGGCTCAGTAGTAGAGTGCTCATGTTTACCTAGTACATGTAAAGCCTCAGGTTCAGTTACTAGTACTACACACACACACACACACACACACACACACACACACACACACATGAAAATTAGGAAATAAAGACCTTAATAAGCCAAATAAGTAACTCAGTTGAAAGCTTCATCACTACAATGGATCAAAGAGAAGATCTAGTAGTATCAGGGATCAAAGACAAGGCAGATGAATTTGAACACTGAAGTAACACTCAATACAAAATATCTAAAAAGTAAAAATAGAACACAGAGCACCATTAAAAGTCCAAAGTCACCAGTAATGAGAAGAAAAGAAGTATCAGAAAAAGACAAAAAATATGTTAAATAAAACTGTGGCAAGGGCTATCTCAAATCTAGGATAGTGGTCGATCATCCAGATACATTTAGAGAGACAAGCGACAGGACTAAACAAGCTTCCATTATGGTATATTATAGGTAAAACACAAAGAATACAGAACAATGAAAACATTTTGAAAGCTTCAGGAGAGAAGCATCAAATAACATATAAAGGCAAATCTACCAGAGTAATTGCAGATTTCTCAACAGAAATGCCAAAATCTAGAGAACATTAAACAGTGCACTTCAACTTCTAAAAGACAATATCTGCCAAGATAAATGTCTATATACAGTAAAATTATCTTTTATAATCAAAGGAGAAAGAATTTATTTCCACAATGAACACAAATTAAAGGAATTCATGATTATTAAGCCAGTATTACAGAAGATATTTGAGGGATTCTTACACACTATAGAAAAAGATAAACAACCCATCAGGTCACAGAAAAGAATAAAGTGTACTAAAATACTAGAAAAATAAATGAGGATTAAGATACTATCATGTATAAACAATAATGAGAACAAAATGAGGGAAATTAATACATGTCTTAAAATCAGAATATTAATAATTTTAATTTTTAATCAAAAGATAAAGACTAGCAAGTTGGCTTACAAACCAGGACTCTTCCATTTGTCACAAGAAATGTTCCTCACTGACAAAGACAAATACTACCTTAGGGAGAAGGATGAAATAAAGCATTCTAAGCAAATGGATGCAGAAAGCAGGAAAGTATAGGTATATTTAATATCAGATATTAAAATCTGACAAAGTACAGTTCAAACCAAAATTATTCAGGAGAGATCAAAAAGGTTATTTTATACTTATCAAGCAAATAATTTATCAAGAAGATATAATAACTCTAAATATGTACACAAAGGACAATAGTACACCTAATCTCATAAAAGAAATACTTTTGGATGTGAATGCACAGATTAATCATAACACAGTAGTAGTGGGTAACTTCAGTACTCTACTCTCAATAGGAGACAGGTCATCCAGACAAAAATCAATGAAGTGACATAGGTATTTAATAATATTACAGTTCAAACAAATTTGAAACACATCTACAGCATATTTTACCCAAATATTACAGAACACACATTCTTTTCAGAAGCCAATGAAACTTTCTTGAAAATAATCCATACCTTATGACACAAAAAGTCTTAACAAATGAACAAAAATTAGAATAACTTCATATAATCTATTGGAGAATAATGAGTTAAACTAGAAGGCAATAGTAGGACAGACTATAAAAACCATACAGATTCATGGAGACTGAAGGAAACTTTTGAATAATTAAGACTTGATTTATCCCCAAAGAAATCAGAAGGGGAGGTGGAAAAAAATCCTAGGATTGAATGAAAATGAAAATATGTCATACTATAACCTGTAGGGTACAATGAAAACACTGCTAGGCAGGCGATTCATACTTACAAATATTTATATTATGTATTAGAGAGATGAATAAGTGACTTTATGATTACTAATTATTATTTATCATAACTTAATAAATAAGATAATTTTAGTATCTTAGAAAAAGAAAACAATACCATATCCCAGATAAGTAGGCTATAAACTATAAATATCAGGTCAGAAATTAATGAAATAGAAATGGAAATAGCAACGCAAAGAATAAAACAAAGAATTCTTTAAAAAGAAAAAAAGATATTGATAACTCCTTAGGCAAGCTAATATAATTAGAGGACAGAGAGAGAGAGAGAGAGAGAGAGAGAGAGAGAGAGAGAGAGAGAGAGAGAGAGAGAGAGAAGAAAAGGAGGCATTACAATAGAGACCAGTGAAAGTCAAAGTATCATGAAGTAATAATTTGAGAAGTTTATTTAAATAAATTGGAATATCTAAAAGAAATAGATAAGTTCATAGACACATATGACTTGCCAAGATTAAACAAAGAGTATATAAAAGGCTTAATCATATATACAAATAACTAGTAAAAATTCTGTCAAAGAAGAGTCCAGGCCTAAACGGATACACTGCTGAATTTTACCAGACACTTATTTGTTTTCATTTTTGACCCTTTATTTTTATTTTTAAAAGTTAATTTATTTAATTTACAGCCAGATCCCAGCCCCTTTCCTCATCTCCTCCCAGTCCCTCATGCTTCCTGGGCCCCCTCTCCCGCCCCACACCCTACCTCTCCTTCCTTCTTCTCAGAAAAGAGGAGGCCTCAAGGTGTATCAACCCACCATGCACCTCAAGTCTCAGCAGGACTAAGATATCATCTCCTGCTGGGGCCTGACAAGGCAGTCCAGTTAGGGGAAAGAGATCCAAAGGCAGGCAACGGAGTCAGAAACAGCCCCTTCTCCCATTGTAGAGGACACACATGTTGGCTAAGCTGCTACATATGTGTAGGGGATCCAGGCCCAGTCTATGCATGCTCTTTGGTTGGTGGCTCAGTCTCTGTGAGCCCCTATGGGCCCAGGTTAGTTGACTCTGTAGGTCTTCTTGTGGTGTCCTTGTCCTCTTCAGCTCCCTCTATCCTTCCTCCTGCTCTTCCACAGAACTCCCTGTGCTCAGCCTATTATTTCGTTGTGGGTCTCTGCATCTGTTTCCATCAGCTGCTGCATGAAGCCTCTCAGAAGGCAGTTATGCTAGGCTCCTGTCTGCAAGCATAGCAGATTATCATTAACAGTGACAGGGCTTGGCTCTCATCCATGGGGTGGGTCTCAGGGTTGGGCCAGTCGTTGGTTTGCAGTTCCCTTAACCTCTGCTCCATCTTTACCCCTTCTTGTGGGCAGGACAATTTTTGGTTGAAGGTTTTATGGGTGGGTTGTTGTCCCCCTCTCTCTACTGGGATATTTTAAAGAAAAACTAACACCAATGTTCCTCAAACAATTCCATATGATAGAAAGGGAAGGGACACCAAACCTCATCTATGCTGCCAATATTAACCTTAAAGAAACTTAAAGTAAAAAAACAAATAAAAGAAAAAGTAAATTATAAGTCAATCTCTCTGATGAACACAGATATAAAACTTCACAATAAAACAACTTGCAAACTGAACCAACAATACATTAAAAATATCCTTCACCAGGATCCAGTTGGTTTTAATTTCAGGGAAGTGAGAAACATTTTAAATATGCAAATCAAAGAAACATGTAAACCGATTCAAGGAGAGATATCACATGATCATCTTAATAGATGCAGAAAAAGCTGTTGGCAAAATCCAACATTCCTTCATGATAAAAACCATGGATAAGCTAGGAATAAAAGCTACACATGACAAACTCATAGCTAACTAAATGAGGGCAATCTCAAAACATTCTTACTAAAATCAGGGTGAGATCAGGATTTCCACTTTCTATATTTTCATTCAATGTAGGGATTGAATCCCTAGCTATGGCAATAAGACAAGAAAAAGAACTGAAAAGGATACAAATAGAAAAAGGTCAAAATATTCCTATTTGTAATGACAGGATTACGTAGGATGCTCTAAAGACTTCTTTAGAAAATAAACACTTTTAGCAAAGTAGTAGGATATTAAATGAATATGAGGAGAAAGAAATCAGAAAAACAATCCAATTCCTAGTAGCTTCAAAAAAATATAGAATAAGAATACAATAAAGAATCAAGAACATGTGAAAACTTTACAATGAAAAATAGTAGAAAATATTAGGAGATGGAAAGATCTATATGCTTATGTTTATGAATCAGCAAAATTAATATAAAATGGAGGTATTAAAAATGGAGGTATTACCAAACTTGATTTACAGATTCAATTCAATCTTCACCAAAATTTCAAAGACATTCTTTATAGTACTAGAAAAAAAGCAATAAAAACATTCACATGGAGAAACAAAAGGTACCACATAGCTAAAATTATCTTGGGTTTAGGGCATCTAAAATTTCCTTTTCTTACGATAGTTTTCATACTATTATATTGATTTTTGTATCATGCCATTTGAATTTATTTTGTTCTCCCTGACTTTAAGATTTTTGCTTGATCCTTTTTATCTACTTAACCCTCCATTTCTATGGGTCTCATATCTTTAGATTCTACCAACCACAAGCAGAAACTATTTTAAAAATTATGTTTATACTGAACTTTTGATTACCTAAACAATAAAACAACTCTTTAATAGCAGGCACAGGTTGGAATTATAAGTCACACAGAGATGAAAAGTATCTTGAGAGGGCATATGTATATTCTGTTCAAATATGGATCCAGTTTTTACATGGGACCTTAGCATTCATAGATTTCTGCATTTTTGGCAGGTCTTGGAGCTAGTTTTTTTCTTTTTTTTCCCTCAAGATTTTTTTATTAATTTATTCATATTACATTTAAATGGTTATCCCATCCCTTGTATCCTGCCATTCCTCCCTCCCTCCCATTTTCCCCTTACTCCCCTCCCCTATGACTGTTCCTGAGGGGGATTTCCTCCCCCTGTATATGCTCATAGGGTATCAAGTCTCTTCTTGGTAGCCTGCTATCCAGGTCTCCCCATCCAGGGGACGTGGTCAAATATAGGGCACCAGAGTACGTGTGAAAGTCAGACCCTACTCTCCACTCAACTGTGAAGAATGTCTTGTCCATTGGCTAGATCTGGGTAGGGGTTTGAAGTTTACTGCCTGTATTGTCCTTGGCTGGTGCCATTGGAACTAGTTTCTTACGGAGATAAAGAGATAACTGTAACTTGTTTCTCTTATGATCCTATAGTTACCCTTAAAAATAATGACCTCAGTGGAATCCTAAAAATTTCTCAGCTTTTTTGTTTAAAAAAAAAATTAGCCAAGCAGTGGTAGTACACGCCTTTAATCCCAGCACTCAGGAGGCAGAGGCAGGTGGATCTCTGTGAGTTTGAGGCCAGCCTGGTCTACAAAGCGTTCCAGAACAGTAAAGGCTACACAGAAAAACCCTGTCTCAAAAAAACAAAAAACAAAAACAAAAACCGACAAACAAAAAAATTAAGCATGTTTTTGCTTTCTCCTTACCAAAAATTATTAGACAAAGCCAGGATGTTAAGTTGAGCAAATACACTTTTGGAAAGACAAAGGTCAAAATTCTCAATAAGGTCTATAGGGTCCTCTGTAAACTAGCCCCATTGAGTATCTCTTTGCTTCCCTGTCTGTTCCAGGGGGTCAGGGCGTGTGTGTGTGTGTGTGTGTGTGTGTGTGTGTGTGTGTGCATTTATTTATGGGTGAGTGCATATGGTTGCACATGGGTATGTGTATATGTGTACATGGGGGGGCTAGAGGACAACCGTGGGTGTCATTCCTCAGGAAGCTTTTCATTGTTTTGGTTTGCTTTGTTTTGAGGTAAGGTCTCTTACTGACCTAGAGTACACTTGGTAGGGGAGGGTGCCTGCCTGGAGAGTGAGCCCCATGGATTCACTTGTCTCTATATCCATGGTGCCAGAATTACAAGTGTACACCACCATGTTCAGCATTTTCACATGGGTCCTGGGGATTGAACTCAGGCCTTCATGTTTGTGAGACAAGAAGTTTATCAACTGAGCTGTTTCCCAAGTTCTGTACCTCCCCACAGCAGTGGAGATCTTTAATGTGGACCTTTTAGTAGTAGTTACTCCTGTCACCAGTGATATTTAGACATCTACAACTATTCAGAAGGTTTCCATTAAATGGAAGTGAATTCTCTTTCCTTAATTCTGTTTCATAGGAACACACAAAAATGTATTTCTAGCACAGTGCTGACACATATGGCATGGTATAGGAGAAAGAGATCCATTGTGGATGGAAATTCAGTTACAGCTTTTGGAATTTGGGGATTGTCATGTGTTTACTACTTCATTTGTTAAGTGGGGATAATTATAATTGCTCTACACAGTACAATTTAAAAGGTATTTATTTGGAATAAAGAGTGAATAACAAACATGCATTCCAGAGGCTGGTTAGAAAAGTCTAAGATGATATCTTGGGTAAGAGAATTTTGTTAGGAATGAGGTCTACTGATGAGCTGACAAGTTCTTTTTCATCCTTATTTCTTTATATATATATATATTTTTAAAATAGCCTTAGTTAGCCTGGGGCAAGGCAGATATTAATGCCCTAAACTACTTCCCATAGTGGGGCAGGTATGGGATATGCCCCTACTTCTATGCCATCTGCTTCTAATAATTTCTATCAAGCTACCTCCCATCCATAATCCCAAATACTTGCTAATTATCATCCATCATCTGAGCCAAGTCTCCATCCGTGCCAGCCACGTGCTTCTCCTCCACCTAACCCATAGCGCAGCCTCTTTCTCCTCTCTTCTCTTCCGGTCTCTCTTCCTCCCAAGATTCTTTCTTTGTCACCGTCCTTGTTTCTCATGTAATATTAAACTTTTAGGAATGTGGTAGGATTTGGATTATGTCAAGTCACTAACCCAAAGTGAGCACACAGGCATTTAGGCAGTGTTTCCAAAACTAGTTGTGATCCAGAGATGTGTGAAGGCCCCCGAGGATGGAGGAGGTGGGTTCAGTTCTTAGAAGAGCTCCAAGTTGTATTTCTGGCTATTGGGGGTTTTGTTGTTGACCGTGGAAACCTGCCTGCTGCTCCCTCCTCAGTCCTGGGACTGCATTTTTGTCCTGTGCTCTGTATAACCTTCTGATTACTGTCACATAATAGAGTTTTGACCCTTTGCCTGTGTTTGATGATAACTTTCCATAATCCCACTTATCAGTCGCAGAGATCCATGCATGGAGATCGCCTTACTTACTTTGCTGTTCCTGTGATAAAAATACCATGACCAAAAGCAGCTTAGGGGAGAAAGGGTTCGTTTTAACTTATAGTCTTAGAGACTCTCATGGTGGGAAAGACACAACAACAGGTGGGAAAAGTAGGAGGGAAAAGCATGGCAGCAGGAGCAGGAAGCTGCCCGATAATATTGCGTCTGTATTCAGGAAGCAGAATAGGGCCAGGCTATAAAACTCCAAAGCCATCTTCCAGGGCTGTGCTTCCATCACGCTACCACCTTCTAAAGGTTCCACAACCTTCCCAACAGCAGCACCAGCTGCAGACAAACACACGAACCAATGGTGATATTCTACATTCAAGCCACAAGTGGATTGGTTACTTAAAGCATCTGAGGTCAGTGGATGAGTTTATGAATGGGCAAAATGTCTCTGGAAACTGAAATCAGCTACCATTTGCTGGATATTTGCCTTCTCAGGGTCCAGATTTTCTGTGCTTGGCCATATACTCAGAGCTGCTTTCATAAGTTCTCCAAAAGTCATGACTATGTTGTAGCAGTATTTATCAATACCAGAAACTACTCAGCGCATTATCAGCAGTGAGTTTGATAAACTGTTGTATTCGTTCACAGGAATAATATGCAGCAGTGAGAACACCTTTAAATAAAAACTATAAGGACGACTGTCACTTGCTTAAAATACGAGACTAGAATAAACAAAACTAAGTGCTGAAAGGGAAGAATGACAATGCTCTTATGGATTGGTTACTCAAAGTGGCATAGGGCGATTTGCCTGGGCATTCAAAACTAAGTGCTGAAAGGGAAGAATGACAATGCTCTTATGGATTGGTTACTCAAAGTGGCATAGGGCGATTTGCCTGGGCATTCAGATATTGCCCCATTTCTTTGCCCAAATGTTACTTAATGTATGGAAATCCAATGAGTTTTACACTGTGTATATGATGTTATATTTAGATTTATAACGTGAGTTGGTTCTGTTTTCTTCCTTCCTTCCTTCCATTTTTCTTTCTTTCTTTCTTTCTTTCTTTCTTTCTTTCTTTCTTTCTTTCTTTCTTTCTTTCTTTCTTTCTTTCTGAACTAAGGACTCTTAAAGGCAGCTTGTATTATGGGGAACAAATATGGTAATTGCCACCTAGGGATGAAATTGTCTTGTTATGCATTGCAAACTGGCACTTGGTTTGAAAACAATCATCAAGTTAGCAGGGGGTATCTTTGAGCCTATATTCTATGGAGGATAACACTTGTCCAGGAAATTGCAGACCCTGGAGATTAGCACTCAGAAGCCGTTTCCCATTTTGCTTTTGTTAGAGTTGGCATTTTTCTTTTCACGTGAACCTGAGAATCTTAACTATGAAATATCCTACTTTCATCATATAATTTGCTCTTAAATTTTTTGGGCTAGTCACAGACATGGGATCCCTGCAGAAGACTGCCTACTATTCCCTGAAAATATTATAAAATAAGCCAATGCAGACAACTAAGCTTTTAGTATAAGAGCTACAGTGTGTGTGTGTGTGTGTGTGTGTGTGTGTGTGTGTGTGCGCGCACATGTGTGTAGGACAGAGGTCAAGTGTGTGTGTGCATTCATCAGGAAAGGTTCACCTTGTGTTTTGAGCCAAGGCCTCTCATTGGATGGAGCTCATGGATGGCATAGGCTCCAGCTCTGGCTACTGAGTTCCAGGGATTTATTTGCCTATCTCAGTCTTCCCAGCACTGAGTTTACAAATGTGCACCCTCATGCTATAATTTTAAAAAGATGAGCCCTGGGGATGGCACTTTAGTCCTCATGCTTGCTATGAGCACGTCACCTGCTTAGCCACCTCTCGAGCCCTGGGAGTTCTGCTTTCACTCTAATTTTTCCATTTTTTCCACATTTCCAAGAGATGGAGTATTTAGAAGGCCCATATAAAATTAAGAAATAACAGATTTATTTTTGTGCACGATATATCCAACTTTATGGGAGAAAAGGCTTAATTTTTGTTCATGGAGATAGGTTTTTCAGTCCATGTTTGTATGGCCTTATTGTCTTTTATGGGCGTGTATGGCAGAGAGAGCTGGACACTACAAAGGGATAGGAAGGGCCCAGAGTCATAACATTCTCTTTGAGGGCACACTGTCAGGCCTTCCTATTAGGCACCACTTTTAAAATGTTCCACCACCTCTAAAAGTACTAATACCTTAGGCCCGAGCCTTCGACACACAGGCCTTTGAGGGACATTCAAATTCTAAACAACAGCAGATGGAAGGGTACATCATTTCCCTAGGGATGGGCTGTTGTGATAGAACTTTTATGTTAGGATTGTGTCATGGACTCCAGAAGAGAAAGCTCATGTGAGAAAAGAAGAGAAGAGCTGCCACTACACCACCACTTCTTGTTGAAGAACTTGGAGGAAAATTCTTTATTCTAACCTGGCCTTAAGGTGTGTATCATCTGTGTCTGCCACGACATGAGGATAGAATATTCTTTCTTAAAAAGATTTATTTATTTTTATTCATGTGTGTTTCTTTCTGTGAATGCACACATGTGTGTGGGTACCCATAGAGGCCAGAAGACGCCCCAGACCAGGAGTTACAGGTGATTGTGAATTTCCTAATGTGGGTGCTGGGAACTGAACTCAGCAATTTTGCAAGAGCAAACACTTGTAACCACTGAATCATCTTTCTAGTCCCAGGACGAGAAATGTCTGGATCTTGATGTGTGTATTCTACATAGGATGCATGTGTACTAGTGTCCATGACCTTCTGCATGTGAAGCAGGAGCCTACTTTGGACATAAGCAACTCACAAGCTAAAGAGAAAGAATTTCAAAGTCAATTATGAATTTTTGTAACGAATGTATTCATTTGCTAACATGGAAACTTTAGTGGTTATAAAATGTTGATCCATGATTAATTTGGTTATCTGAGGTTTTTTTTTTTAACTGTAGAGGTTGACATAATTTATTGACTCATTTATGCATATTGGTCCCATTGACTTTGCTGATGAATTCAAGGGGACTATTTTGGCCGACATAACTAATAGATACAGGTATTCATTTGGATGACATAGGGGCCGAAGCTTTTGTCAAGTAAGAATAGCAAGAGCTGTCACTCATTGGCTTTCCCACATAGTCAGAGTAAACCCAAAGGCAGTGTGTTGAATGTTTACTTTGTATGAGGCACTGGAATCCAGTGTTGATCAGGAATCCTGGATTCCAAAGGCTCCCAGTCTAAAGAGAGACTGTTCACTGACAAGCAGGCTGACTGTTGTGGCCAAGCTTGAACCAACAAGTCAGGGATGCATGCATGGACTGTGTGTGTGCCATATGTGCATCAGGGTACGTGTTCTCTGCATCACCACAAGGCTGAAGATACAATGTTGAAGTCCTGTGCCAACAGCTTACAACAATGGTTCATTCTAAAATTCATGTTCTCCTTCTTTCCACGTAGCTTAGACTTCCTTTAATTTGAATCTCACTCAGTGCTTCATCGAAAGTACATGATGTTGGGTAACCTTTTATAGCTCCTCTAATTTCACCCGTGGTTATGTTCCTAGAATGGTCAGCACAAACAGACTGCATACAAAAATGCTCTTTACCACTAATGTTTCAATTAATTCTCTAATCTGGACTAGTAATACAGGTGAACTGCCAAATACAAATATACCTTGCTAAGGTAAGTGACAAGTCTTGGATTTATTGAGAAGCTATGTGAAGAAATCCTTTTTTTTTTTTATTTTAATTTTTGATCAAAGCAACATAAGGTTTATTCTGGCCCACGGACGGACTGTGGTCCACCACGGCAGGAAAGGCACAGTAGCACAGGCAGCTCTACCCACCGTGGCACGTGAGCAGTGCACCACATCACATCCCCAGTCGGGAAGTGGTTCAGTTTCTACCTTTTCCCTTTCATTCAGTGGGACCCCAGGCCAAGGTACCCCCACATTCAAGGTGCACCTTCCTTTCCCACTTAATCTCTGGAAACGGCTTCGCAGACACACCTAGAGGTGTGCCTCCTGGGTGATGATGGATCCCGCCAACCCAAACTGACTTCAGTATTTAAGCTTTCATGAACACACATACAACGTTTAAACCCAAATAGTTTTAACCAATGAATTCTTCCATACTTACAAGAAAGAAAACATCAAAAAATATAAACCTTCCTTTCTAAATGATAGGTCACACTTTCTAATTATGTGTATATAGTCAGCAAAATATTGGCTCAAAGGGTTGAAGAGATGGCCCAGCCATTAAGGGCATGTATTGCTCTTGCTGAGGACATGAGTTTGGTTCTCAGCACTCATGTTGAATGGTTCATAACTTCTTGAAACTATAGTTTTGGCTACCCTGTTCCCTCTCTGGCCTTAGAAGGTACTCACACATATGTGTAATATGCCTTAACAGATAAGTACACATATACATAAACAGAAGAAAGCAAAGGATTATATATTCTTGATGTTTTAATTCTTTGTGAAAGTTTTTATGATACATCTTGTGTACATATCTCTATCTTATACACTTCCCTCCTTCTCTCTTCCTCCCTCACCTAGTGACAATGAATTTCTTTTATAACCCAAATGTAAATGTGGGTAATGAACAATGAATATACTCAAAAACCACGCCCGAGAAGCCCAGCTCCTATCCAAAACAGTACTTGAAATGTTCAGGCCCAACTATGGCTATCACAGAGCCTCTCTACACTAGGCAGTGTGAAGAACCAGTGAACTGTAGTCTGTGCAGAGCTTTAGTCAAGGACTTGAACCTCTGGTCAGACATGCTGTGGCACACAGTTGTATCTTTAACCAAGATGCCTGTACTGGGGAGTCCTCTTATAGCTGAGATCTTCTGTACAGATGTGAGGAAGATACCATCTTTTTTCTGACTCAGTAGTGCTTTCCCTACCATTCCTTATATTGAGTTCTGTTTTGCAGGAACATTTTCTTACAGGCTCCTTTTGGCAGAGAAATGACCCCCATGTCTGTATTTATTACCTGATCCTAGATTGTTGCTGTTCCACCATAGAAAATTGAGCAGAAGGGAGTTGACATTTTTTGTCTTAGCTTCTTGCTCAGATTATTACTGTATGTGACTAATGGCTTACTTGTAACTTTTATTTGGACTTGCTGTCTTAATCAGCTGCCCTGACATCTGACAACTCATCCCCTTCCAACTTAGGTTGGTGCCTAGCAACTACACCAATCATCTTAAAATTTTGAAGAATTTTTCAGGCAGTCTGAGCTCATGCCTTGCCAGCTGAAGAGGAAGAGGCAGAACAAAGCATCACATTCATCTTGCTCCTGTGGTGCAAATATCAAATTTCCCTCCAGAGGATTTTTTTCTTTCTCAAATAAACTTCAAAACTTTTTCAAACGCAGGCAAAGAATTAAGAATTTTCATTAACTTCTCTTTTCCTCCAATGACTGGGGAAATTTAAATTTTTTTAGCCCTGCCTATTGATTTAGAATCTTATTTATATGGAAAAGCATCCTAGTTTTAAAACTGAAAGTCAGGTGAAAGAAATTTGAGGCCAAACAAGAGTACTATATTAGTTATATTTAGTTATATATAGTTGCTGTGATAAAATACTTTCACCAAAAGTATTTTGGGATAGAGTCTATGACATCACATTTTTTTTCTTTTTTCTTTTTTTCTTTTTATTAATTTATTCTTGTTACATCTCAATGGTTATCCCATCCCTTGTATCCTCTCATTCTTCCCTCCCTCCCATTTTCCCATTATTCCCCTCCATTATGACTGTTCCTGAGGGGGATTACCTCCCCCTGTATATGCTCATATGGTATCAAGTCTCTTCTCGTTAACCTGCTGTCTTTCCTCTGAGTGCCACCCGGTCTCCTCCTCCAGGGGACATGGTCAAATGTGAGGCACCAGAGTACATGAGAAAGTCATATCCCACTCTCCACTCAACTGTGGAGAATGTTCTGACCATTGGCTAGATCTGGGTAGGGGTTTAAAGTTTACCTCCTGTATTGTCCTTGGCTGGTGCCTTAGTTTGAGTGGGACCCCTGGGCCCAGATCTGCCTATCATAATGTTCTACTTGTAGGTTTCTAGGACCCTCTGGATCCTTCTACTTTGCTATTCTCCCATGCTTCTCTCATCTAGAGTCCCAATAGGATGCCCTCCCCTCTGTCCCAGTTTCCTGGTAAGTGAAGGCTTTCATGGGACATGCCCCTTGGGCTAGTATGCAGATATAAGTGAGTATATACCATTGAGTCTTTCTGCTTCTGGGTTAACTCACTCATTATGATCATTTCTAGCTCAATCCATTTATCCACAAATTTCGGGAATTTCTTGTTTTTAGTAGCTGAGTAGTATTCCATAGTGTATATGTACCACAGTTTCTTTATCCATTCTTCTACTGATGGACACTTAGGCTGTTTCCAGGTTCTAGCTATTATGAATAAGGCTGTTATGAACATGGTTGAGCAAATTTTCTTGTTGTGTGCTGGAGCATCTTCTGGGTATATTCCAAAGAGTGGAATAGCTGGGTCTTGAGGAAGCCCTATTCCCATTTTTCTGAGATAGCACCAGATAGATTTCCAAAGTGGCTGTACTAGTTTGCATTCCCACCAGCAATGAAGGAGTGTTCCTCTCTCCCCACATCCTCGCCAGCATGTGGTGTCGCTTGAATTTTTGATCTTAGCCATTCTGATGGGTATAAGATGGAATCTCAGAGTTGTTTTGATTTGCATTTCCCTGATGACTAAGGAGGTTGAGCATTTCTTTAAGTGTTTCTCAGCCATTTGATACTCCTCTGTTGAGACTTCTCTGTTTAGTACCAAGCCCCATTTCTCAATTGGGTTATTTGGTTTGGTGGTGTTTAATTTCTTGAGTTCTTTATATATTTTGGATATTAGACCTTTGTCAGATGTAGGGTTGGTGAAGATCTTTTCCCAGTCTGTAGGCTGTCGCTTTGTTCTCTTGACAGTGTCTCCTGCCTTATAGAAGCTTCTCAGACTCCGACTCATCACATTTTCATCCAAAGGAAAGGCAGTGAGAGGAGAGAGAAAGAGAGAGAGAGAGAGAGAGAGAGAGAGAGAGAGAGAGAGAGAGAGAGAGAGAGAGAGAAAAGAAGAAGAAGAAGAAGAAGAAGAAGAAGAAGAAGAAGAAGAAAAGAAGGAGGAGGAGGAGGAGGAAGTGGCGGTGGGAAGGGAGAGAGTAGAAAGAGCAAGGTATCCCCAGGGCATGCTTCTTCCACACTCAACCTCCTAAAGGCTCTACCCCCACCCCCAACAGCACCTCCAACTGAGGACTAAGTGGTCACATAAATAGGCCTGTGAGGGACATTCTCATTCCTACCACAATAAGACGCCAATGTCGAGGAGGGGCAATGATCTCCTTTTCTAATATTCTTGTATTTAAGCAGGGCCTGAAGATGTTAGGTTTTCAAGATACATGTGTCTACTATAGTTGAGTTTGAAATGTCCACCAAAATGCTATGTATTATATGCTTGGTCCTAATCCTATGGAACTTTGGGAAGGTTGACACTGGGGTTACATAAATGGAAAGCCAGCCCCTTCCCTTTTCTCCTTTGCACCTGGTCATGAAGTGAATATGCTTGCTGTGCTATGTGCTTATGTCATGATATGTTTGTCATTGTAGACTCAGAGCACTGGGGATAGAGGGTAATTCATTGAAACTTCTAAAACTGTGAGCCAAGAGGCCAAAGACATGGCTAGGTGGTTAATAGCTCTGGTTGCTCTTCCAGAGGACATGGGTTTGAATCCCAGAACCTACATGATGACTTGCAACCATTCATAGCTCTAGTCTGAGAAGATTTGGTGGAAAAACCTGTTTGTAGCTGTGCTGTGGTTCAGCCTAATCACGCACCTTTAATACAGGAGCTTTTTACTTGAATATTATAAACAGGATTAAATAAAATTAACCATCGGTCAAGAGGCAGAGCAAACAACCAGTTGACAGGAAGTGAACATAGGATTATTAAGAAAAAAACATAGAGAGGAAGAGAAAGTCAGGAGGGTGGATAGAGAGATGCACAGGAAGTAGAAGGGAAGGACACTCAGTTTGAAGGAAGTTGTTTGAGATGGCTTGGAAGAGGAGGGATTCCTTACGGCATGTTGGCTGAGGAGAAAGCTTAGCTGTGTGCTTTTAATGCCTCTATGAGCTAGCAGGTTTTCATTCCAGCATCTGGTTCCCCAATCTTTGTTGGTAAAATCAAACAATTGAGATTTTGTTAAAAAAAAAAAAATTGGTCCCTAATATGGAGTGCCAGATGTAAAAGTTGCTTTTTTATTAATTTTTAAAATTTTTATATCATATCCCTTTTATTTTATTTTTGCTACCTTTACTTTGTTTCCCCTTGTTTTATTGTTAACACAGAGTCTCTGAATGGAGTCTCAAAGATTCGCTTATTGCTTAGATTTTTCATCATAGGATTTTCAGATATCAATGGAACACAGAAGTCCTCTTAACCACTCACTCCTGAAGCCTAACCTTAGTCTTTGGATCCCTTTCTTGTTGAACTGATCCTTCCTGTGTATGCAGCCTCCCTGGGAAGGAGCTGGGGAGGCTTTACACTGACAGATGTGGAGAATAGCAACCCTGGTAACTCCCTCAGTGAAAAGGCTAACTAAATGAAGAGCACCAGAGTGGAGTGAAGACCATGGGTGACCAGCACTGTATCGTTTCTTTCCTCCCCTCTTCCGCATTTAGACTCTCGCTTGGGCTACCTTTAACTTTGGAGTTGTCTTTATAGAATGTTTTTTAAAAATGTTTTTTAAAGTTCCTTTGACTGCCTTCCAGACTGGGCCATCAACAAAGGAAAAGAGGCGAAAATTCAGGGCAGACAAGACCTGTAGCTGTTATTAACTATATACCCTATATATCTTACCGACTATATCTGTTAGTGTGGTGTTCCACAGAGTACCACATATAATTAACTTAAAAGCATACTGATAGAATTCACCATTCATATATGAGTTTTTCTTTAATTACATTACCAAAAGTTTTCTTTAAAACTGAAATACAGCATACTGTAAATAACAGCCTGTTTTATTTTTTATTTTTTATTAATTCATTCATATTACAACTCAGTTGTTATCCCATCTCTTGTATGACAGCCTGTTTTAAAGACAGGGTCACATGTAGTCTAGTTGAGTCTACTTTCTAAGCTCTGAAATTACAGATATGAGCCACCATGTTTGCTTTCAGGCACAACTTTTTAAGAGAATATTTCAATTAAATTTTATGTTATCATTTATCTATATTTTTAACCTATCATCTATTTGCCTGTCTATCATCTATCTTTATCAATCTATTATCTATCTATCATCTGTCATCTATCTATCTTCTATCATCTCTCTCTATTATCTATCTATCTATCATCTCTCTATCTGTCTATCATCTATCTATCTATCTATCTATCTATCATCTCTCTATCTGTCTATCCTTTATCTATCTATCTATCTATCTATCATCTCTCTATCTATATCTCTATCCTTTATCTGTCTCCATATCTATCTATCTATCTATCATCTCTCTATCTGTCTATCCTCTATCTATCTATCTATCTATCTATCTATCTATCTATCTATCTATCATCTATCATCTCAGAATATTGTAGAATCCAGACTTCTGAGCAAAACAGGCACCATCTTCATTGAATCAGGTGTCCTTGCTTGCAAGAGTTTATCACAGGCCTGTGGAATGTTGACATTCTCTTAGGAGAGCAGGAGGTAGGAAACAGCACCTGAGATTGCGCCCACTCCTTCAAGCAATTTGCATGCAACATCTATCTATGTATCCAATTGTACTTGGTCTCTAGAAGGGCTAATTAGGTTGGGGAAAGTTAATTTAAGGGAGTCCCATCTATCTATTTATGTGATTATGGGGCAATCACTATTTACACTGGGTGAAGACTTTCGAGTGAGGCTGCTTTGGGGTCACCTAAGCTTTTGACAACACTCCCTGACCCATGCTTTTTATCAGAGAGTTGGTTTTTTTTCTTCCACACTTAAATTAAGCATTGTTTGTATTAAGCATAATAGTTACCAGTGTTTGAACAATAATTAAGATCTTTAAAATTTTCCATTAGAATCTATGTGGATCTATGTGGAAGAGGAAGTGGAAAGATTCTAAGAGGCAGAGGTGATGGATGACTCCAAGAAATAGCGTCTTCAAGATACAAGAGGATGGACGCATATAATAAATCACAGGTACTGTGGCAGCATGCACAGGGCCTGCACCGGTTCACACCAGATGGGCCTGTAATAGTCAGGGTTCTCTGGAGCTGTGGCTCTCAACCTTCCTGGTGCTGCAATGCTTTAATACAGTTTCCCATTTTGTGGTAACCCCCAACCATAAATTTATTTTGTTGTTATGTCATAATTACAACTTTGCTACTGTTATGAATTGTAATATAAATATGTGTGACCCCCCCAAAGGGGCTGCAACCCACAGGTCAAGAACCACTGCTCTAGAAGACCAGAATTTATAGAATGAATCTATCATATATATATATATATATATATATATATATATATATATATATATATATAACACTATATATAATATGCATCTATATATATAACACACACATATATATAATACCTATATTATATATATGAGGATTTATTTGGATGGAATAATGGATACAGGCTGAGGCCCAGCTATTCCAACAATGGCTATCTGCCAATGGAAGGTCAAAATCCACCAGTTGTTCAGTCCTTGAGGCTGGGTGCTCAGTTGGTCTTTAGTATATGTCAGAATCCCAAAGAAGTGGGCTCTAATTCCAGTGTAGGTAAGGACTTGCTAGTGAGAATGCGAGCATTAGGCAAGGAGTAAAAGCTTCCTTCTTTCAAGTCCTTTACATGGCTGCCACCAGAAGGTGTGGCCCGGATTAAAGGTGGAATTCCCACCTCGAAAGATCCAGATTGAAAGTGGGTCTTCTCACTTCAAATGATTTCATTAAGAAAAATCCCTCACAAGTGTACCCAGATGCATGGGCTTTAGTTAATTCCAGATGTATTCAAGTTGAAAAACAAAAATGGCGGACACAGGGTCCCAGAGCTGAGAGGGTGAGGTGGACAAAGGCTCCCTTTCCTAACCCAGAAGCTCTCTGTAATTGCTATTCACCAGCAAAAGGAACATCAGTTTTCTCCGGTGAGTTTCTCTGGGTAGACTGACCTCACTTCAGGGCAGGCTCCATACCCAGAGTAGTTGACTAACACAAAGCAAACTCAATGACATTTTTTTCTTTGGACTTTTTTGTTTCATTTTGCTTTGTTTTTGGCATTTTTTGTCTTATTGTTCTTTTACTTGTTTATTTTGGTTTTTATTTTTACTTCTTTTTTGTTTGTTTCGCTTCTTGGTTTTTGTTTTTGAAAGACACACGGAGAAGATACAAAATTAAAGTTGTGTGGATAGGAAGGGTATCTGGGAGAGGGTAAACATGATCAAAATACATTGTATTAAAATGTTTTAATTAAAAAGACTTTCAATTTTTTTCTTTAGTTTTATTTTCTTTTCAGGAATGAGTTTGCTTCTTTATATTAAGGTAGCATTTATGTCTTTCTTCTCTGGTTTATAAGGACCTGCTCTGGTACAGGCTTTTAATTAGTGACATCACATCCAGATTACTTCTATCCAGTTCCTAGGCCTGATGCATGACCAAGGAGAAGGATTGAAATGGGAGCTAGAAAGAGTGACGTGTCATTTGGTGTTTTTAGGAAGAGGTGATATTGGGACTGGGCTTTAAAGTTTGAGGCACATGGTTAACAAGAATAGAGTGCGAGGATGGAGAACTGTAGCACTGAGGGACTAAGCTAAGGGATGGGGATGCGTATCAGTTAGCAGCACAAATTCACGGATTGTGTGAATCTCTGGACTTGATCTCTAACAGCACAAGAATTAGGTTCGGTGCTCTCCGTCTGTAATCCCAGTGCTTGGGAGGTATAGGCAGGAGGATCAGAAGTTCCGTGTCATTCTCGCCTACCTGGCCTTTTTGAGACTAGACAGGCTAAAAAGGACCCTGTCATAAAACCTCAGGCAAAACAAACAAAACTAAAACACCGCAAAAGTGAAAACACACAAACAAAAGAAAGCATGGAGGCATAAAAGTATATCTCCTGTACAGGAAAAGTCATGCTTGAGAGACTAAAAATGTATTTTTAAAATTTACTTATAGCCTGAAATCTTCATATGAAAATACTTCTTTGTGAAAATAATATTTTTAAAGTGAGCCTGGTATGACAAGAATCCCTCAAACCTATTTTTACTTTTGACTCATGTAAGAGTGTTAAATGAAATTGAGCTTAAGGACATTAATTGTTTCAGTTTAAAAATAAGAGTGAGTGATGATATCACCATGTGAATCAATGCCTCAGAGTAGAAATAAGGATTGGTGGGTGAAGGCACAAAGTAATTTCTACTGAGGAGAATTATGGCTAATAAAAGATATTTGATTTTTGCTATGTCTTAATTCTTCATGTACCAAATAAAAGTTCCAGGCTAAGAAATTAATTTCAGCTCCTGATGATTTCCCAAAAGTATCAACCATTCTGCAGAGATTTCTCTTACAGCCCAGCACTAGCAACCCGAAGTCACCCAAACTCTACATATTAACATTTGACTGCATTTCTTTCCTGTCTTTTGTAGCATCTCACACCTCTCTTTTTGGCTTTAATACTTCATTGCTAGTGAAATGAAAGGTTATGAGTAGACACACTTCCCAAAGATCGCAGACAGACCAATCAAAATGCTTGCAGATAACTTGTTATCAACCCTTTGCTGGATTTGGGGACAGCTGAGAATATCTTGGCCTACTGCTTGATAATAGCATGTCCTCAAGAAAAAAAAAAGCAAAATACAAGCCATCAAGTTCATTGACCCCATGTCTCGTGTTTTCAGCTTCCAGTGAAGAGACAGCCAAGGTGTTGACAAACACTTGCTGATTGGCTTGAAGATTCTCAAGTAGCTTCTATCCAATGACAGCAAGGGACAGTTCCTAATCTCTCAACCTGATAATGTAACTCTTACTAAACTGTATTGTTTCACTTTATATTAATGGAGCAATTTGTAAAATATTTGGAAGTGGTCTTAGACACTATTGAGTTCAAACATGGGACACATTTATTGAGCAGGGAGGAAGTTCAGAGTGCAGACTGGGGAATAAATTTAAGAGAAGGAACAATGAATAGAAATCAAAAGATAGAATTCTTTTGTGGGTATAGTCAGGGTTAGCCTGTAGCATAGCTGCTCCTCAGAGAGGCTTAAATTTGAAAAAGTAAAAACAATCAGCAAGTAGATCTGAAGGCTGAGGAAGCCTGAGGAATCATATCACCTAGCAAATGAAAAATTTCAATTTAGGGCACAGCCTTTAAGCAGTAAGGCTGGGTTACGGTCATACCCTAATATGAACAGCTCCAAGGATGGTTGGGGATGAAGGTAGCCATTGTAAGTGCACAAAGTCATCAGGAATATTTATCTTTTCTATTAATCTACTTCCTACTAAAATGCAAGGATTCTTAGCCCTTTATTTCCAAAGAGATGATTTTATGTAGTGGGATTTGCTTAATAATGTATTCCTTTCCCAACACTGGAACTGGCTGTAAAACCAGTCTATTATTTTACCAAGATTGATAGCATCAGAGCACAGTACTCTTTCAGGAATATCTTTTGTATTAACATTAAATACAAAACAAAAATCAGTAGTCCACCTGGTATATACAGGTATATGTTGCCAAGCAGGTTCAATCCTGAAACCAACCCGCATTGTAGAAAAAGAGAACTGACTCCCCCAAGCTGTCCTCTGACCTCCGCATGGATCTTACAACACAATGCCCACGCATATGTATGAAATATAGGCACTCATTCAAAACAAATAAGTAAAAATGTCATAAAATAAAAACAAAAATTCTATAGATACAATAGTATATTTAGAATTATATACTACACTGAACTAAGTCATGCAAAATGCTACTGCTTACAAGTCTCAAATCTGACGTCAGTACACTTAATTAAAGAAAATAATGCCACCAAGTGATTCTGTTTGGGAAGTCACTATTTAGTGATAGTATGAAAGAATTGTTCTATTTGTCAGTTTAAAACAATTATCTTCTTGAACATCATGATGGGCGGATCGGGACCGAGGGGGCTCTGTTCAAACTATTGCATTAACCAAGGACAATACAAGTAGTAAACATTGAACCCCTACTCTGATCTACCCAACGGACAGGACATTTTCCACAGTTATGTGGAGAGCGGGGACTGACTCTGACATGAACTCTGGTGCTCCATATGTGACCACTTCCCCTTGGTGGGGAGGCCTGATGGCACTCTAAGAAAGAATTAGCAGACTATTAAGATGAGACTTGATAGCCTACGACCATATAGTGAGGGAGGAGGTCCCCCTTGGTATCAGACCTAGGGGAGGGGAATAGGGTGAAAGCAGGAGGGAGGGAGGAATGGGAGGATACACGTGATGGGATAACAATTGAGTTGTAATCTGAATAAATTAATAAAATTAAAAAACAAAAACAAAAACAAGAAGACCAACAGAGCCAACTAAGTTGGGTGCATGGGGGTTTATGGAGACTGATATACCAACCAAGGACCTTGCATAGTCTTAACTTAGGCCCCCTACACATACATAACTGATGGGCAGCTTGGTCTTCATGTGGGTCCCATAGAAAGGGGAGGGAGGATGTCTTTGACATGGATTGGAATTTCTGCTTTTGATCACTTTCCTATGGTGGGGCTACCTTGCTAGGTCACAGGGGAAGAGGATGCACTCAGTCCTGATTTGATTTGATCTGCAGGTGTGGGTTGGTGTAGGGGAGGGGTCCCTTTATCTGAGGAATAGGGGAGGAGGTATAGAAGGAAGAGGGAGAGAAAGTGGGACTGGGAGGAGAGGAGGGAGGGAGCTATGATTGGGATGTAAAATGAATGAATAAATAAACAATAAATAAAGAAAACAATTATCACTCATTATTTCACAGGTATGTGAGTAGGACCCAAAGATGGGCTTCTGAGTGTAAGATCTTATAGGGCATCATCCAGCTGGGCTCTCATCTGGATGCTCTAGGGAACAACCTAAGCTCATTTAGGTTGGTAGAATTTACTTCCTTACAAACGTAGACATGGGATTCTCATTTCTTTGCTACTTGTCAACCATGGGGTACTCACTGCTATTTTTAGAGGCCACCCATAGTCCTTCTTACGGAGTCTTTTCCATCTCTAAAGCCTCAGTCGTACATAAAATCCCTCTCACACCTGGACTCTCTCCAACTCCCTATTATGTTGTCCTCTGGAGGGAAAGAACTATTTTGAAGGTCTGATGTAATCAAGTTGGACCCACTAGGCTTATGTCCCTTTAGTTTTGTGAAGTAATATAATCCTAGGAGTGGTATCTCACCATCCTAATCATACTCAGGGAGATGTAGATGATATAACAATGATGGGCACTGGAGGTCACAGTCCATGCCAGATTGATAGACACTGGTGACCACAGAGCATGTAACAATGATGGACATTGATGACCATACCTATGTTCTTCCTACTTCAAATCTCTTTACTCAAATAAATACTTTTCTTTAAAACCCTAATACACCACAGTATCTGTATTCTTTTAATAGGTTTTAAAGTTTACACTTGAAAAAAATAACCTAAGTTAAATTTTACTTTAACACGAATGACCTGTATTTATTTAACATGAATAACTGCTGTATCAGTTACTGTTCTATTACTGTGAAGATACACTATGGCCAAGGCAACTCTTATAAAACAAAGTATTTAATTGAGTCTGTCTTATAGTTTTAGAAGATGAGTCCATGATCATCATGGCAGGAAGCAGACAGGTGGACAACAGAGGGCTTGCAGAGAAAAGAGAAACCATAGGTAAGGGAATCTCCGAGACAAGCTGGAGACCTAGGACAAGGTAGGCTCTTGGGAGGTGGGATCTCTAGCTGAGATCCCTAGTAGCAGGGGCCATGGAGACTGAGGAGGCCACCCTCTTACTATACCAGATTCCTAGTGGAGAGAAGAGAACACCAACCCACCCACAAAAACTTCAACCCAAAATTCTCCCTGCCCACAAAATGTGTAGGGATAAAGGTAGAGCAGAGATGGAAATGCCCAATCAGTGCCTGGCCCAACCTGAGACCCACCCCATGGGAGAGAGCCAACCCCTGACACTATTAAGGACACTCTGCTATGCTTGCAGATGGGAGCCTAGCATAGCTATCCTTTGAGAGGTTCTGTCTGTTAATGGACTGAAACAAATGCTGAGGCCCACAGCTAAACATTGGGTAGAGCACAGGGATTCTTGTGGAAAAGTTTGGGGAAGGATAGAAGGACCTGGAAGGGGGCAGAAGCTCCACAATATGATCAACAGAGCCAAATAATCTGGACCCAGGGTGTGTGTGGGGGCTTGTGGAGACTGAGACACCAACCAAGGACCATGCACGGACTGGATCTAGGCCCCCTACACAGATGTAGCTGATGGGAGTTTGATCTTCATGTAGCTCCCCTAGTAAGGGGAGTGCGGATTATCTCTGTCATGTACTCTGATGCCTGCTTTTTGATCACTTCTCTTTGGCAGGGCTGCTTGGTGAGGCCTCTGTGGAAGAGGATATACTCAGTACTGATCTGACTTGGTGTACTGGAGTGGGTTAGTATAGGGGGGCTCCTCTTGTCTTAGGGTTAGGGGAGAGGGGATGGAGAGAAAAGGGAGGGAGGGTGGACTGGGAGGAGGGCAGGGAGGGGGCCACGATTGGTATGTGTATTGGTATTCATGCAAAGTGAATAAGTGTGTAAATCAAAAATTGTTTGCTAGTGTTATTATTTCCTTGATAGTGAGTTTTTGCTGGAGTGTCTATCAATCAATGATCTATACAGAGCGTAATTTTCTAAGTGAAGAGTTGAACTTTATCCAGGCTTTTTGTGTTTTGCTGTGAAATATTATATCTAAAAATTTAATCACTTTTTGATCTGATCTCAAATGAGACAGAGCCTTCCAGTTACAACACTTTGTACTTTTGCTACAAATAGAAAAGATATAAAGCATCTCCAGAAGCAAAATTAATGGTCTGCATCATGTTGCATTGCTATTTAAAGCCAGTTTATCTCTGCACTATTGTTGTATTCCCAATTGAAAATTTGAGGCCTACTTCATTTTATGATTGTGGGGTTTCTTCTGCTGCTTGTTGAATTTGAATTTTAAAGTACACTTTTCATTTTGTGTGTGTATGTGTAAAAAAGAGATTAAATGTGCTTTTATTATTATTTGTTAATGCTATTGATTGTTCTGGAAAATCATTGTATGTTGTTGTTATGAATTTGGTGCTTTAAACATGATGAGTGCTATAGTTGGTTCAGAAACACTTTTGTGGAATCATAGTTTTAATTGGACTTCCACTTCAGATTCCACTTGCTCTGATAGTAAACAGATTACACCAGTCAACTAAGAGAACTAAACACATTCCCAGATCTCAGTGGCTTCACATTGCAAGATAGATTTCAGTTAGAAGAGGGTGAACATTATGTTCCTTACACACACACACACACACACACACACACACACACACACACACACACACATACACACATTCAGTTGGAGCAGTTCAGGTTTAGGCAGGGTAATCAAGATCTGGAGCTGTTCTAGAGTCACATTCTGAGTAGCTAAGTTTTTTTCCTTCCTGGGCCTCTGGGATTTTCCCTTTTAATGCCTTTGTACTGGACAATGGCTATTTCTTTTGGCATTCATAAGGCCAGGGATTTTTGTTGTTGGTTTTTTCCCCCCCTTTGGTCTAGCTGAGGTAAGTGGCCTCCTCTGTCCATAGAAGGCCTTATAGATATGGACCATGGCAAATGCATACTGAATGTTGGTGTAGTGGTGAAGGCTTTGCCCTTCCCTCCCCACCCCGGCCCCCCAGTGAAGCACCTGGGGTAACACCTGGAGCTCAGCCCTTTGTGTTGAAGTTCCTTAGCTGAGAGGCTGGGCCCATATCATCCTGTGCAAGGTGACTACTGTGGGCCAGGCATATCTGATTTTGTCTTGAACAAAACTATTTCCATCAGTGAACAGGACCTCTTCTGTTTTTCATAGTAGGGCTTCTGTTAGGTCAGGTAAGGCAGACTGGACCACGTCAGTCACTTCTAGGTAGTAGTGGAGAGGCTCTGCTGGGTTGTGGTCTGGAGTGGCTGGGCTGTTGGCTGGCGTTTTACAGACGCTGATACTGAACTGGTCCAGGAGAAGTGTCTGGTCATTACTTGGATGTTGAAGATCCACTTCTCTAAGGTTCCCCCCAGGAGGTCCTCTACGGAGTGCAGTGTGGTTAGGAACAGTTCCTGGCCCAAAGTCAGTTTGTCAGTTTCTTTTACTAGTGTGGCTGTAGTGGTAACTGCCTGCAAAGCAGCTGGCCAAGTGGTAGAAACAGGATCAAGTCTTTTGGACAGAGAGGCCACTGGACTCTTTTACATCCCAGTGTCTGGGTAAGAACTATGATGGGGCATCCTTTTTTTTAATTTTTCTTTCACTGTGTCTCCAGTTTCACACTCTGGCATTTATTGGTCTTCTTGAATGCTGTTACTTCTGCTCATGTCTGCTGCTTTCTGGTTTTCAGCCTTGCAGAAGTGCTCCAGGAAGCCAGCAGGTAATTATTGGGGCTTCTGTATTACCTCACTCATCTCAAACAGATTGGTAGGGTTGGTGGCAACTGTCTTCAACCATCCTATAAAAGGCCTGATGAAAACTGTCTAGACCCTCCTTACCTTGGTCAGTGTTGGGGTCCTATCCAGGTTGGACAGAAGGGAAAATCTGCTGTATCTGGGCTGCACTGTCCAGCAGTGATCTGCTGCCCAGGCTCTGCTGTGAAGGGGTAGCCAGGGCTGTTGGTAGTTATCCCAGGCTGGCTGGTGTGTATAAAAGTCTCTAGGAGACTAATGAAGGTCTGAGTTTTTTTTTTTTTAAATAAAATGTTATGTTTTGAGTTTTTCAATTATACCAGAGAGTCAGATCATTGGTTGAAAACCAGACATAAACAAACCATAAAATGGGGAAGGAGAGAAACTTCTAGGTCTTTGGTCCTCCTGAGACACCTCCCTTGAGGGGGGATAGGGAATGCCTCTGCCCCAGAGCATATTTCTGGAACTCCCCTAGCCAGAGTGGGGTGTGTGTGTGTGTGTGTGTGTGTGTGTGTGTGTGTGTGTGTGTGTGTGTGACTCAGGAAGTAATTGTGAGGGAGCAGGAGGGGGAAAGTCAATTCCCTCCATCAGGGCTAAAGGAGAAGATTTTGGGTTCTTTGGGTGACCTGACTGAGCTAAAAGGATCTGTGTCTCTTATAAGAGGCCACAGGTCTCAAGTCAGGATCGGGGAGCTTAGGCCTCACATCAGAGAAACCCGCTGGTCAATATCAGGAAACTGGTTGGGGTGGCCGAGGTCTGCAGTCACTAGGTTTCTGATGGCCAGAACTGTCAGTGGGCAACCTGACTCAAAAAGAGAGCCAATCAGTTTCATAGGAGGTTCAGAGTTTTCTAGGAAAGAAACAGATATTAGATTGGTCCTCACCTGCACTGCCCCTCCCACCATCACTGCCCCAGACTCTGCAGGAGTGAGTGCAGGTGAGTGTGGCCAGTTAGCCTGTGAGAAGTCGTGCACTATCTTTGAGGCAGCAGAGGCTGAGGTTCTAGAACTGCTCACTACCCCCTCACATTTAGATCTGTTTATCCACCAAACAGAACAGATAGAGGCACAGAGAGACACACAATAAAGACACCCAGGTTGATGTTCATAGCTGCTTTATACATAATAGCCAGAACATGGAAACAGCCTAAGTGTCCCTCAGTAGAAGAATGGACTAAGAAACTGTGGTACATTTACACTATGGAATACTACTCAGCTATTAAAAACAAGGAATTCCTGAAATTTGTGGACAAATGGATTGATCTAGAAATTATCATAATGAGTGAGTTCACCCAGAAGCAAAAAGAGACAAACGGTATATACTCACTTATATCAAAACACTAGTCCAAGGGATACGTACCATGAAAAACTTTCCTTACCAAAAAAGTGGGTCAGAAGAGAGGACATCCTATTGAGACTCTAGGCAAGAGTAGCATGGAAGAATGGGGAAATAGTAGGACCCACAGGGTCCTGGAAACCTGCAATAAGAACTTTATAACAGGCAGATCTGGGTCCTGCGGTCCTCCTCAAACTAAGGCACCAGCCAAGGAGAATATAGGCATTAAACTTCGAACCCCTACCAAGACCTAGCCGATGATCATGATATTCTCCACTGTTGAGTGGAGAGTGAGATCTGACTCTCATACGAACTCTGGTGCCCCTTTTCTGACCACGTCTCCTGGATGGGGAGGCCTGGCGGCACTCAGAGTAAGGATAGCAAGTTACCAAGAAGAGACTCAATATTCTAAGAGCATATATAGGGGGAGGAGGTCTCCCTCAATCACAGACATAGGGGAGGGGAGAAGGGGGAAGTGGGAGGGAGGGAAGAATGGGAAGAAACAGGGGAAGGACTAACAATCAAGATGTAATATGAATAAATTAATAAAATTAAAAAAAAAGACACCCAGGTTGACTGCCACACAGATTTAAACCAGTGGGTCCAGCAACATCTCATCTGGACCCCAGGCACCAGAATTAGGGTTGTGTCTAACCTTCCCTAAGTGTCCGGATGTAGAAGGTGCCAACAGCGTAAGTGTCCCTCAGTAGAAGAATGGATAAAGAAACTGTGGTACATTTACACGATGGAATACTACTCAGCTATTAAAATCAAGGAAATCCCAAAATTTGTGGAGAAATGGATTGAACTAGAAATGATCATAATGAGTGAGTTAACCCAGAAGCAGAAAGACTCAATGGTATATACTCACTTATAACTGGACACTAGCCCAAGGAGCATGTCCCATGAAAGTCCTCACCTACCAGGAAAGTGGGATAGATGTGAGGACATCCTATTGGGACTCTAGGTGAGAGAAGTATGGGAGAATGAGGAAATAGAAGGATCCAGAGGGTCCTAGAAACCTACAAAAAGAACATTATGATGGGCAGATCTGGGCCCAGGGGTTCTGCTCAAACTATGGCACCAACCAAGGACAATACGGACAATAAACTTCAAACCCCTACCCAGATCTAGCCAATGGACAGGACATTCTCTACAGTTGAGTGGAGAGTGGGAACTGACTCTGACATGAACTCTGGTGCCCCATATTTGACCACGTCCCCTGGATGGGGAGGCCCGGTGGCACTCAGGGGAAGGATAGCAGGCTACCAAGAAGAGACTTTATACCCTGTGAGCATATATAGGGGGAGGAGGTCCCCCTCAGTCACAGTCATAGGGGAGGGGAGTAAGGAGAAAATGGGAAGGAAGGAGGAATGGGAGGATACAAGAGATGGTATAACAATTGAGATGTACTATGAATAAATTAATTAAAAAAGAGAGAGAGAAAAAAGATTCACTTCCAGAGAGACAGATTCAGGTGATAGTTTTGTAGCTTTTCATTTAAGGTGGGGACGTCTGGAGCCTTTGGGTCAACAGGAGCCGAGGTGAGAGATGTTCCTGGGGCCCTGGAATGTCTCAAGGTACGCATCCCCTAGGAACTGTCTGTTCCCTGTGCTATCAGCCAAGGGGATCCAAGGTCCCCAGCTTCTCTGGGAATATTGCTGGTGTCTCCAGGATGTTGAGAGGTAATTCCACCAGAGGATACATGGACACTCTTAAAGCCAAATAGAAAGTCAAGTCACTGGCCAGTGACTGCATGGGGAACTCACCCAAATCTGGCAGCCCTCAGCCTCACCATCCTTTGTCTTTTATGCATAAAACCCACATCCTGGTAGACATGGTTGAAAATAAGAGTTAGCAGAAAACAAAACTATAGAAGCCAAACAGCAACTCTGGGCTGTGTCCTTGTTGGATAGGGTCTTTGTTATCATTTTGGCAGGTGTTGTGACCTATGTGCTACATTTTAAGGTCAGAATAGTGCTGCCAACATGGTGTTACTCCTCCATGTAGTAGAAGGAAAACATTATTTATTTTTATAGAAAATAAGTGAAAATTCATTTTTTTCTTCAGTGTTGGGAACCAAACACAGAGCCTCCTACTTGCCAGGCAAGTGCTCTACGGTGAGTTGTGTGTCTCCAGCTGCAATCTCCCTTGTCTTGAAGGGACCTTTTCATTTGCTAGGGTGATGGTTGTGCTGTTGTCAGGGAGAAAATGATGTTCCATCGATTGTTTTGGTAAGACATCTCTTGTTTTAAAATGTTTTGTTTGTTCTAATAACTTTCAGGTATTTAGATGTATGAAAATGGGCCTCTATTTGTGCCCTTGCCGTGAGCTCCACAAACACCACCTGTGGCCCTGCTCTGACAACGCTCCATCTCCCTGAGACCCTGTCATGAAGGAATTGCAGAGAAGATGGATGGACCTTCCAGTATCCCTCTCCTCCTAGGCATCAGAGAGAGAGGGAGGTGGTTGGCTGCACCTCTAGCCCTGAAGCCTATAGGCAACATTTAGTCATCAGTGAGCCTTCCCGGAACAATAGAGCTTTCCTCTGAGAAGACTGTACAAAAGATGACTTTAATGTGCCTTCAAAATTGGCCTAATCAATAGGTACTTGCTCCATTTTCACTGAAAATGAGATAGGAAGTAGGGTCTAGCATGAGGAGTACAGAGTGCTACTGGTCACTCCAGCAAGCTTTAAGTGACTTTTTGAAAATGTGTTTGGGCAATTTTTCAAGAGACACAGGATTTTTTTTTTTTAACAAAAACACTATTTAGCCATCTTACTTAAAATATCTTAAAATTTGCAAGTGCTTAATACTTCAATGAATTCATATACTGAAATACAGACACAGAATCTATTTTTCAAATTTCAGTGACTTATTCTTTAATATGCTTAGCAATGTATGTATTTTCTTTCCTAACAATAGAATCCCATTGAATTTTACCTGCAATCAGAAGTTTCAGATGTTCCATCAATATTTTAAATTGAAACTAATAAACACTGAAGCACACTGGCTTCAGAGGACAGGTAATTAGTTTGATGTTTATTATCATACAGAAACAAAATGTGACCATTAGTAATAAGATTCAATGACATTTAAAGTCTTAAATATAAGCAACATTGAAAAGATTTTCATGCAGCAACACAGGGCACTTGTGGTCCAGGGAGTGAGTTTACGAGGGTAACGTGCAGTTCCCTCAGAGGATCTGGACCAGAGTCCAGACATGGCCACTTAGTTTCTCTCTGAGATTCCGTGTCTAAGGATAAAGTTACAAGCTATCTTATAAATCCACTGGAAGACAATTGCTTAAAAAGAACGTATAATTCTAAAATATATGTTATATCTTTACAACAGTTAATCCTTAATCATGTTGCCTATTTTTGGGTAAGAGAAGAAAATAATTCCTAAGAAGTGCCACCTGTGCGACTGAATTGTGCTTGGCTTGTGCCACAGAAATACCCAGGAGGCAACGACTGACTTCTCAGTTTTGGGAGACAGGACAGCCTGCTCAGGGTCACGGAGTTGGTAAGTGTGTCTGACTGGCTGTGAACTCTGTGAGTTAGAGCAGTGTCACTTCTCATTTTATGTTTTTCAAGGGTGCATTCAAGACATGTATCTCTTCTCTCTCCCCTTCTCATGTGTGCAGACCTACTAAAAACTTCCCATCTTGAAGGCTGAATACACTATAGAACAGGGAGTGAGGGGTTTTTTACCTGACTCATAGGCAGGTAGCATGTGCAGCCTGGATCCACTACACTAAACAGAAGGATGGTTCACATCCCAGGTAGGCCAGAGCAAATGGAGCAGTGTGTCAGCAAATTTCATCACATTACGCAGAAGATTGCATAGTTTAAAACTTACAAATTATTTATAGACTATTCCATTTAATATACATTTCCCAATTCTTGTTTACTTATCTGTACTTCCGGGGGGGGGATTTCTTCTTCCCTGTGTTCTCATGGCTGTAATTTATTTCCCTTCTCTGTGTCCAGAGTCCATTTAGATGTCCCCTATATGCTGTCTTAGTGGTTGTGCTGACTAATTTTACATCTGTCAGCTTGCCACAGCTAGAGTCATCTGAGAGGGGGAATCCCCAATTGAGAAAACACCTCTATAGAGGCCAGGCTGTGGGCAAGCCTGTAGGTCATTTTCTTAATTAGTGATTATAGGGATGGCCCAGCCCATTGTGGGTGGTGCCACTCCTGGGGTGGTGGTTCTGGGTTCTATAAGAAAGCAGGCTGAAGAAGCCACAGGGAGCACGCCAATAAGCAGCCATGCTATGTAGCCTCTGCACCTGCCTCTTTGAACTCCTGCCTCAGCTTCCTGCAATAGATGGTGACTCTGGATATATAAAGCAAACAAACCCTTTCCTCTCCAAGTTCCTTTTCGTCAAGGCGTTTCATCACAGCAATAGAAACCCTCACTACGACATTAGTACCAGGATAGTGGGGTATTGCTGTGACAGACCTGACCATGTTGTTTTGGGAGGACTGTGAAAGGACTTTGGAACTTTGGGCTAAAACATCCACTGAGCGTCCAAAGCTTGGTGAGCTGTTCTGTGGGAGCTTGAAAGATAAGAGTGTTGAGAGAAATGCAGCTAACGGAGGCTTGGCTTGTGACGTTCCAGAGGGAAGTTTGGAAATCACTTACAGACTCTATTGACGCCATCGGACATTTTGAGTTAAGAGTCTGTGGTTCTGGTCAGCTGGCTCTGAAGAATCTGCTGTGAGTAGCGTGAGACCACACCACCAAAGCGAAACCTTTGCTTTGCTGGGATAATCGATGCTAGGTCAGTCAGAGCTGAGAAATTAGCAGTGATTAAGATGAGGCCTGCATTGGCGAGCTGAAATCTTCTGGGAAGTGTTTCCTTGGAGTTAGAACACCGAAGGTATGTTTCAGAGGCGGCCGAAGTTGATAGCGTAATAGGCGCCCAGGTGGTACCAGTTTTGAAGACATGAAGGGGTGGTGGAGAACAGCTGAGGCCTGGCACTGAGTAGCAGGACTCAACTTCCTGAGGAAAGGCCAGCAGAGGCTACTGGTGAACATCCAGCCCACCTTGCAGTCGAGACCACAGCATTTTGGGGATGCCAGTACCATGGGATGACTACCAAGAGCAGCAGCAGCCGTGAAGTGGAGCCTACCCGAGCTGTGTGTGCTGCAGCGGGCAGAGCTGATCCAAGACCCTTGGAAGAGCCCAGATGATGGTGAGTGGATTCCAGATACTGGGCACTGAGTTGTTGACACAGATGCTGTTGGTTTTACTTAATTTAGATCGTGACTATGCCCTGGTTCTTCCCTCTTGTAGTAAGAAAGTATTTATTTATTTGTAAGAAAGTATTTAATTTACTTTTGATTTAAAAAAAATTTAAAATATATTTTATTAATTTATTCATATTACATCTCAATTGTTATCCCATCCCTTGTCTCCTCCCATTCCTCCTTCCCTCCCATTTTCCCTTTACTCCCCTCCCCTATGACTATGACTGAGGGGGACTTCCTCCCCCTGTATATATTCATATGGTATCAAGTCTCTTCTTGGTAGTCTGCTATCCTTCCTCTGAGTGCCACCGGGCCTCCCCATCCAATGGTGGTCAAATATGGAGCACCAGAGTTTATGTCAGAGTCAGTCCCCACTCTCCACTGAACTGTGGAGTATGTTCTGTCCATTGGCTAGATCTGGGTAGGGGTTCGAAGTTACTTTTGATTTTATAGGAGCTCACAGTTGAAAGACTTTAAACTTTTAAAGATATTTTGAAGTTTTATGAAGAGTTTGGATTTTGAAAGAGACTTTGGATGAAAAAAAAAAAGACACTGAACTTTTAAAGTGTTTAAATTAGTAAAGACCATGGGACATTTAAGTTTGTAATATTTCATATTTGTGATATTTTAAATATGCGATCTTGGGGATTGAAATGCTTAGTTTTAATAAGTGACTTGTTTGTGTGTCAAATTGTTAAGAGATCAATTGTGCTGCCTAACTTTACCTCAACTTGACATAAGCTAGAGTCATCTGAGAGGAGGGAACCCCAGTTGAGAAAATGCCTCTATAGGGATCAGGCAAGTCAATAGGGCATTTTCTAAATTAGTGATTGATGTGGGAGGGCCTAGCTTTTTGTGGTGGTGCCATCTCTGAGCTGGTAATGCCATGTCTGAGCTAGTGGTGCCAACTCTGAGCTGGTGGTATCATCCATGAGCTGGTGCTGCCATCCCTGAGCTGGTGGTGCCATCCCTGAGCTAGTGGTGCCATCTCTGATCTGTAGTGCCATCCCTGAGCTAGTGGTGCCATCTCTGAGCTGTAGTGCCATCTCTGAGCTGGTGGTGTCATCTCTGGGCTGGTGCTGCCATCCCTGAGCTAGTGGTGCCATCTCTGAGCTGGTGGTGCCACCCTGAGCTAGTGGTGCCCTCTCTGAGCTGTGGTGCCCTCTCTGAGCTGGTGGTGCCATCTCTGAGCTGGTGGTGCCATCTCTGAGCTGGTGGTGCCATCTCTGACCTTGTGGTGCCATCATCTCTGAGCTGCTGGTCCCGAGTTCCATAAGAAAGCAAACAGAGCAACTCATGAAGATCAAGCCAGGGCCCCTGTGTCAGCTCCTACTTTCAGCTTCCTGGTCTGTCAGAGCTCCTGTCCTGACTTTCTGAGATGATGAACAGTGTATGGGATCATACGCTAAACAAACCCTTCCCTAGGAGGGTGGGTCCTAAAAGTGAGGCTGAGTAAAGTCTCATGCAATAGCAACTAATTCATAGCATTAGACAACTTATACTCTGAGTGCTAAGAAGAGTTGCCTGAGAAAGTATGCAATCACAACGTCAAGCTGCATGTGGGGGAAACGTGTTTTTCTTTAGAGGCATAAAACAAATACCAATAGCCACCTGCAGTGAATAATCTAAAGCAAACACACTCCTGTCCTACACCTGGGGTGGGGATGGGCGGAAGCACATTCCGAGAACAACCTGTGTTATGGAGGGACAGAGATGACAAGACTCTTGTCTTGTTTACTTGGTCTCACAAGGTCTCAGAAGCCTCCAAACACAGCTTGCTCTGGGGACCGTGTTCCAACTGTTCTGTTAACTTCTCTTGGTTGCTTTAGTATGTCTCAAAGTTCTCATTCATAAATGTCTTCAAGCCTTGAAATTATTTTGCTTGAACTAATCTGTTGTTGAGGTCTGTTTCCTAAATTTGGGTCTATCTTCCAAAATCTCCACTAGTTGAATTTTGTATGCATACCCTGCATTATTTCCCCTAATTTATGTAGATTTTTTTCATTTTCTCGCAATTCATTGATCTTTTAAAAGCCACTGGTGAATTCCTTATGTAGCATTTTCATTTCATTATCTTTCAGTAAGTTGGTAGAGAATTACGAACTTTTGGAAGAGTCGTGACTTTCCAGTGCTTTTAGAGGGTGGCACAAAGTTTCAGTACAGTCTCTGTGACAAACAGGGAGGGACTTCTTGTCATAAACAAGATGCTTAGCTCTGTTTCCGGGGAGAGAACTTCAGGCGGTATGAGCTGTTTTACTCAGGACTGGTTGTCTTAGAGTTAGAGACTCCTGCTCTACCACCAGGCCACACTCACTGTCTTCTCCCTCTATGTGATGGGGTGAACCAGTCCCTGCTCCCGCGATGTTTCATGACTGCTCCCCGAGTCCCAGCTTCTGCACACAATTCTGCCCCTTTTCTGGGCTCCTCTACTCTTCGCGCCCATTACCTGGCTACTGGAGTCCCCAATCTTAGAAAAGGGAAAGCAGGTTTCACTCCATTTTGCGTCCCAGTGACTTCTTCTGCACTTCTTTTTAAATGAACTTACTTTATTGACATTTCTGTGGGGGCCACAGAGTAGATGAGCTCCAACAGCACAGCAGTACTTATTGTGAGCTCTAAGGAAAAGGAAATATAGGGATCCTAAGGAACGAATCTTAGATAACAGTCTTTTCCAGGGGTTTCCTATCAGCACCAGGTTTCTAGTGTGAAACAGACAGTCCTTGGTAAGTGCCAGCCTCCTGTGTAGCTCTGGAGTCAGTTAAGTTCACGTTGACTTTCTGTTCTGCCTCTGTTTCTGTACTAGTTTTCATCACAGCTCTCTCTCCTTCCCATCCACCCACCCACCCACCACCTTATTTTGTTTAAAAAATAAATGCAAGCAATTAAGTCTAATTTCTGTTGCCCATGAACTCTTTGGTGTTTGGCTATACACTGATGTGTGGGTCAACTTACCAGGGGCCACACTCTTAAAGACAAGGACTCAGCCTCTTCCAGCAGAAGTCAGTTGCTAATGGCTCTTTATTCCATGAGGGGTGAGACATGCTCACCTCACTCCTCCATACTGGCTCGAATTTGTGCAGGTCTTGTGCATGCTGTGACAATTGCTGTTGTGTTTGGAAAACAGTTTCCTTGCAGTTTTTCACTGCCTCTGGCTCTTACAATTTTCTACCCCTCTTCTATACTGATCCATGAGCCTTGTAGAGGGGATGTGATACAAACATCCCTTTTAGGGCTGAACATCCTGTAGTCTCATAATCTCTGCATATTCACTGGTGTGGTTCTTGGTGTTATTTGTCGTACATTGCAAGAAGAACCTTTTCTGATGAGGGATGAGAGATGCGCTATTATATACTATAGCAGCAAGTCATCAGGAGACATTTCAATACTAAGCCTGTTTAGTAGAATAATAGTAACAGGTTCTCGCCTATGGAATATGATCTGTGTAGATACAGGTTTAGTCCCAGTAACATTGCCTGCTTCAGTCATCCTAGGTACAAGGAAAGACACATGGCTAGCCTAACCTAGTCGGAGAATTCCTATAATAATCTTTGGTCCAGTGCCACCTTGAAGGACAGGTGAACACCCTAGCAGCTCCCAAGGTCAGATCTGCCATCCGTTCATTTGTGTATCCAGGGCCCATAGCTCAGCAATGTTCAACATAGAATGTTCAAGAACAAATCCTGGACATGTTCATGTGATTAGGGCTTTGGATGCCTCCCTCACTGTCATTCTAGTATTTTTTTCTCTCTCTTTGATTTCTTTCCACAATGTCACTTTCATTGCTTTTTTTCTTTGAATCTATTCTTTTTCTAGAAAGTATCAGTTTACAGACTAACATATTGCTTAGGAAAGCTTCAGTTTTGCATTCTATTTTCCATGTTGTTTGCTGACCAAAAGACAGCCACTGGTGAATCTGGTGTCCTGGCTGCCTATCCAGACCTTCACTGGATAAACTGGAGTTTGACAGGAGCCTCCATATTTCCTGGGGACAGGGTCTTCCCTTCTGACCTGCTGTCTAGGTACTTCGGTGCTGATCCAGCCATGGAAGCAGCTATCGTGTGTCTGTTGCTAGCCAAACCCAAGGTAAAGTCTACCTCTGACTGCTTTTACTCACATCACAGATATAATTCCTTTGAAAATTTAAGAACCATTAAATAGTCTACTTTTTAAACATACAAATGTATGTTTGATCACTTCTTATTAATTTCCCACTGAGACCAGTTTCAAAAGAACCTATTTAAGTTTTACGTCCTTTCCAATGCATTCTGGCAAGGGATTACAATAGAGAATTAGTGTAGAATTGTGGGGAGTGTATGTGTGTGTGTGTGTGTGTGTGTGTGTGTGTGTGTGTGTGTGTGTGTGTGTGTGTTTGCTGCTGGAGAGGAGAATTTATATCTGAGGGCAGAGACTATTGTGATTTCCCATTCTCAGTGTTTTCCACAGCCTAGAAAAAAATCAATATATCATAGTTAGGCCAAATAAACAAATAAGCCTAGTATTGACAAGATTCACAACAGCAGTTTTAGAAAAGAGTTTATTGAGATATAAAGAGGTGGCCTCGATCAGCTTCACGAACTGCTTGTGGCATGCGTTGCGTATAGTCATGCACATGACAGTGATGTAACCTGATGGGCTGCCTTGGATATGCACGTGAGTCTCTGCGACCATCACCACAAGCAGGTAAAAATATCCATCACCTCCAGAACTTACCTGTGGTCCTTTCAAGACTTTTCTTCGTGTGTGTGTGTGTGTGTGTGTGTGTGTGTGTGTGTGTGTGTGTGTATAGAAAGATTAACACACTGTCTACTTTCTCTAGTTTTTAAGTGCAAATGCAGTGTTGTCAGCTATAGGTGCTGTGTTATACACTAGATCTCAGCATGTGTACTGGCTAGAGTCTTCCAGAAAACTGGAACCCCAGTTAATAAAATGAGCTTAGCAAGGCTATCCTTTGAAAGGCTTCACCTAGCAGCAGATAGAAACAGATGCTGAGACTCACAGCCAAACATGGGACAGAGCTTGGGGAGTCTTGTGGAAGTGTGGGGGCAAGGATTGAAGGACCCATAGGGACAAGAACTCCACAAGAAAACCAACAGAGCTAACTAACCTAGGCCCATGGGGGCTTATAGAGACTGAAGCACCCACCAAAGAGCAGGTGTGGTCTGGACCTAAACCCACTACACACATGTAACCAATGGGCAGCTTGGTCTTCATGTGGGTCCCCTAGCCAGTGGAAAAGGGACTGTTTCTGTCATGGACTCTGCTGTTGATACTGGGAGAGCTTTCATTTTCTGAGAAGCACGGCAGGGGTAGGGGGTAACATGAAGAGAATGGGAGGGTGGGACCAGGGGGAGAGGAGGGAGGGATCTGTGGTTTGGATGAAAAGTAAATAAATAGATAAACTTTAAAAAAAAAGAAAGAAAAGAAAATGCCTCTGTCACATTGGCCTGTAGTCAGGTCTGTGGGGAATTTTTGTGATTAATGGTTGTGTGGGAGGACTGCCCCACTGTGGGTGCTTTGCTGCTGCACCTGGCCAGGTGGCCCTGGGTGGCCTAAGAAAGCCAGCTGAGTGAGCCTTGAGAAGCAAGCCAGTGATAGCATTCTTCCATGGTCTCGGCTTCCGTTTCTGCTTCTCACCTCGAGGTCTTGCCATGACTTCCCTTAAGAGTGGACTGATCTGCGAGGTGAACAGAACCCTTTCCTTCCCAAGTTGACTTTGGTCATGCTCTTTACACTGTACCAGAAAGCAAGCGAAGACCATACTTACTCATTATGTCTAAATTTCACTTTGTTTCCATTGGTCGTAGGTGGATTGGCTTTGGCTGATGGTGAGGTGATGTTACTGTGAACCAAACAGCACACTGAGTGTCCTTACATGGTGACACAGGACAAGGTGTCTTTCAGTAGCATGACTGAGATTTCTGGATCACTGCTTCTACCCAGCAGCAGGACAAAAGATTGTACCACATATTTCTGTCCTGCGGAAAGATAAAAATTAAAATTTCCCAGTGTTTGCTGTTGGATGTGTATCACTTTTGCAGTGTGATAAAGTAAAAACAATGTTTATGTTGAGCCATTATAATTTGGGATGGAATATACAGTGGGTTACTTATCAGCTTTTAAACAAAGGGTGATCCTGCTGTTTGCAACACTGAAGCTGGACTTAGAATCCTGTGCTAAATAAGTCAAACACAGAATGATAAATGATTTCGTGCACATGAGGTACCAAGTTTATAGAAGCAGAAAGTAGAATGATGGTTGCTAGGAGATAGAGGGAGGAAGAAACAGGGAGTTGTTTGATGGAAAATGAACTTAGAGTTACAGGAGACAAATAGATACTCGAGAACACCAGCCACTCCTCCTTATGATATTTATTTCAATATTCACCTCAAATTTCTTATTGTCTACATTTTATAGCTGAGAATAGCAGAGCTCGGAGAGATTGAGACAGGTGGAAAGGCTTGTGTTAGTATCTGGATTTTGACACATTCTATAACTGTGAACTTGAATAAGTCACTTGACCACTTTGTGATGACTTTTTTTCCTCTGCGTACCTTATGGGAAAACAGGTGGCTTTGCAGCTTCTTACAAGCATGCAGAATAAAGCAAAGGCCTAGCATAAGCTTGATGACAATTAGCATGTGTCAGGCTGCCCAGCCGCTAAGCACAAGGTCTGCCTTCCAGGCAGATTTATCTAGCTTCAAAAACACAAGAAACGCCTGGGCTTTGGCAATATCACAATGTGGTTAACAGGACATTTAAGTTTATTTAATAGACTCTAGTGGGTGGGGCTTCTTTGCAGCTCTCCAGATGCGTGCATATGCTGTTGATCTTACCAGACACTCATGACAGGGCAGCACCATGTCGTACTTTCATCATCTAAAACGTGTGTGTGTGTGTGTGTGTGTGTGTGTGTGTGTGTGTGTGTCACATGGTGGTCAGTTAATTAAAGCTATTTTCTAATTATGAATCTAGAAAGCTAAGTTCCTGTTGCCTGTCCATGTCTTGTGTGTGAGGCTAGAGTTTTCTTGGCCTTTCCAAAGGGAGCTTATGGTTCACAGGGAAGAAGACCTACTGCCTGGCAGAATCTGAGCAGAGGTGCGAGGCTGTAATAGTTTACGCACTCATACAGATGTTAGGTAAGGAATAATGGCTTTCACATTTTTATTTTGTGAGGTAGTTTGAAGAGTATCAGTATTAACTCTTCTTTGACTGCACTGAAACTATCTGGCCCTGGCCTTAGTTTTTGGCTGGGAGACTTTTGATGACTGCTTCTAATTCAGTACGAGAAATAGGACTATTTGATTTTGTTTTTTACCTAATCTTAATTTAATTTTGGCAAGTGGAATCTATCTAGAAAATTGACCATTTCGTTTAGATTTTTAAATTTTGTGGCATATAGACTTTTGAAGTAAGATCTAATGATTCTTTGGAATTCCTCAGTGTCTGATGTTATGTCTCCCTTTTCATTTCTGATTTTGTTGATTTCAATAGTGTCTCTCTGCCTTTTAGTTAGTTTTGCTAAGGGTTTATTTATCTTGCTGAGTCTTTGAATTGTTCTTTTTGTTTCTAATTTATTGAAGTCAGCCCCAAGTTTAATGATTTCCAGCCACGTACTACTCGGGTATTTCTGCTTCTTTTTTTTCCCCCTAGGGCTTCCAGATGTGCTGTTAAGTTGTCTGTATGAGATGTTTCCAATCTGTTTATGAAGGCACTTGGTGCTATGAACCTTCCTTTTAGCACTGATCTCCCATATGTCCCATAAATCTGAGTATGTTGTGCCTTCATTTTCATTGAAGGTCCCTAATTTCTGTGTCTTTTTATTGTAGGGTTGAGACCATTGACGTTGAAAGAGATTACTGACCAGTAACTCTTAGGTCCTTTGAATTTGATGTTGGTTGTGGTAATATGTTTGTGTATTTGTCTGGTTTTTGTTTTTCTAAAGTGAAGTTATCTATTTCCTATGTTATCCTGAGGCTCCACCAACAATACAACTGGTTTTCCTTGGCCAGTCTAGAAGTAACAGACTTGCAGGAAAATGAGGACTAGGTATCAGTGACCTAATGCAGGCTACCGCGGGTAGCACAGCCTTGGACCTAGCTTCAGATAAATCTCTTACACTATCCCCACAGGTTGGATGTTACAAATTAAGCAGGGGTGTTTACAGTTGTTTACCTTCAGGAACAGGGGGAATAATTCTGGGAAGAAGTGGACTTCTCAAGGTCTTATTGCGCATCCTGGTACTATAGATGGGGATTGTAAGGAGGAAATCAAAATCATAGCATGTGTAAAGCAGGAGATGCAAATTAATGTAGGAGATAGAATTGCTTAGCGGTTACTGTTTCCTTATAGCAAGGGCAGCGCCGTTCTAGTAAAAAGAACAGGTTCATTGGGAGTACGGGAAAAATGTGTGTTCTGGCAAACAATGGCTAATGATCAGAGACCTAAATTAATGATACAAATGAATGTTGTTGAAATAGAAGGCCTGATATAGTGGAGGAGGAGGTCCCCCTCAGTCATAGACCTAGGGGAGGGGAATACGGTGAAATTGGGAGGGAGGGAGGAATTGGAGGATACAAGTGATGGGACGGCAAATGAATTGTAATCTGAATAAATTAATAAAATTAAAAAAAAAAAAAAAAGAAATAGAAGGTCTGGCAGACATAGTGCCCATGTCATGATTCTCTCCAACAGGCGTTGGAATCTAGATTGGCCATTCCAGAAGGTTTATACAGAAATTATAGGATTGGTAAATTATCTCAAATAAAACTAACATATGGTGACTTAAGTGTGTGGGAAAAGAAGGGCAGACAGGGAAGCTGAGACTCTATGTGGCTGACATACCCATAAATTTATGGTGAAGTGATCTCTTACAACAATGGGGGGTACTCAGACTAATATTCCTGCAAGTACAGAGATTAAACAATGATGAAGCTAGGGGTGAAATGGTACATGCTTCTGGGGAAGATATTAATATGAGTAATCAGGAGCAACCACAAGCTATGCCCATTGTCCAAACACAGAACTTCTCAGGTATTGAGTTCCCAAATTTATAAGAGGGGCCACTGCTGATATACCAATAGCCTTGCCCCTAAAATGGATTTCAAACAGACCTGTGTGGGAAGAGCAGAGGCTCATAACAAAAGAAAAATTATAAGAACTTCATCATTTCGTACAAGAGCAGCTGGAGGCTCAGCACATAGAAGAGTCTATCAGCCCTTGGAACTCCCCTGTGTTTGCAAATGGAGAATGATAATGGATTTGAGAGCAGTGAATAGAGTAATCCAACCACTGTGTACAGCCTAGAATTCCTTTACCTTCCTTGTTTCAAAGCTGTATTATTTAGTGCACATTAGCTTACTTTTTTTTCAAAATCAAGTTAAAAGCAGTTTTACAAGAAGAGACTTGATACCCTATGGGCATATACGGGAGGAGGTAATCCCCCTCAGGAACAGTCATAGGGGAGGGGAATAATGGGAAAATGGGAGGAGGGGGGGAAGAATGGAAGGATACAAGGGATAGGATAACCATTGAGATGTAACAAGAATAAATTAATTTTAAAAAGTGGTTTTAAATGATTGTCCTCAAACCATATTTTTTCTCAATCCATATTTTTATATTTATATAAGTAGTCACTCTAATTAAGCAAATTTCTGTCCAAATTAGTATAATAATGAAGTTACCCAAACTTGGTTGTAAGTTTGGCCCATGAAAGTTAAATTTTATAGTTCAAAACAAACAAAAAAAATGTAGACTGACAGAGCTCATCTTTATCTTTGTTCCCTTATTTATGATCCATGTTTCATTATTATGGAGTAGAATATGTAGAAGCATTATGTACATAGAAATTCAAGCAGAAAAATATTTTTTTTATATTTTTAGGGCTCTTTTTGTATATATAATTTTACTTTCCGGAATGTCAGTGCCTTTTCAAGATATAACCTATTAAATCTGTCCCTAGACAATTTCATACATGTATAAAATGTCACCCCCACTTTCTCTATCCCTCTCCTACTCCCCTGTTTCCTCTTCCTCCCCACAAATCACTTTCATATGTTCACAACTATTTGCTTTGTGACTGAATTTAAACAGGGCCATTTTTTTTTTTTTTTTTTTTTTTTTATTACCTTGGGTTTGGAACTATCTATTGAAGCCTAGTGGATTTACAAGTGAACACAGGGGCTGCCCCTCCCCTAGAATCCATCAGTAACCAATAGTTCCCAATCACTGATTGATGGATGTCAGCACCAGTCCTGTGCAGGGCCATCGCTGATAGCCTTATATGCTGTAAAGTCACTATCCTATTGCATTGGCTGTGTGAGGCCTAGAAGATAGCTTTCAAAGTCTTTCCCCAATCTTTCAGCACTTTTTCTTCTCATGTCTTTTTCTGTGATATTCCCTGAACTTGAGAGGTGGTGATACAAATGTCTAGTTTAGGGCAGAGCAACCATCTGTTAATTGTACTTAGGATCTTGAAGAGCTGTGTGTTTCTGTATTCATTAACATTTATTGCCCTTAATTGTTTTGTGCATCATGCACACCATATACACTTATAATTTTAGGACTATATAATGCTTGTGAGAAATTTTATGCATTCAGAACAAAAGAACTGGACACTGACATTGGATCAGGCCTGGCAGGATTCACTCCTCTCCTCATGCTGGACGCTGACATCCTGCATCCTTCATGTTCCAGCACCAACTGCTTCAATTGCTGTTCCTCATTGGAACAAGATAGCTCCCAGGACACTTTCAAAGAAAACTTCCAATCTCACTTGGTCCAGCATTTCAGACTGTCCCATACAGGACTCTAATTCAGCCTGGAATTTCTCAACATTTAGAAACTTGACCACAAATGCTATTGCTAGCTTGTTTAACCATTTCCCCAATTTTATTTGGGCCCCTTCTAGGTGTTATTCATCCCAAATCATCCTGAAGAGAATGATGCCCCATTTCCTTTAAGGGGGGTTGGGTAGGCTTTTGGTTGCTTTCCTGAGCTATAGAGGGTTGTTATCAGTGGGAGCTGGTTACAAGTTATTATTGGTTTTATTTAGGAAGAAAACAAGATTAGACTCAGCGATGTCTCTCTTTTCCCTTATCTTACATTCTTAAGTTTGGAGATAGGGGTTATAAAAAAAGAAGGGGGAATATAGAAATACATAGGGAAGATAGAACAAAAAGTAGATTATTAAATCTACTCCTCAATTTAATGCCTGAATTGTCATTCACAAGGTTATTTTTAATTCACTGGTATAGAATTTTGTATATAGAATATAGGTTTAATTCTAAGTACAGAGGTACAGAATTCAAATGTAAGTATATATACATATATTTATAAATAATATATATATTTCTACTCTAATATGAGGTATTATACCCATATAACTCAATTATAATGCAAGGTTTACTTCCAATACTTTGAAAATGCTATTGCAGGCTGTTTAGGATAAATAAGTTATACAAGTTAATTGTTAGCTGATCACATCATGGTCATGTCAATCACTAGTCTACTTTTATCACAAGAATATACGTTTTAGGTGTGGCAGATATGACTCTATAGAAAGACAAGGTAGGATAGTTAGATAAGGTCTTCAAAAACCTCAGAGACATGCAGAATATGGCATTTTAAAATGTTTTTATTATTTTAGAGATTCACGGACAATGAGACAGGTTAACTCCTGGCAACACTCAGCCTACATCAATGAGGATGATGAGCATCAAAGAACCTCCTTATGGAGATGCTTCAAATGTGGCAAATAAGCCATTGGGCAAAATGTCCTCGTTTCTACCACAGACAAAATTCTGCCTAAAAAAGGACAAGCTTGGATGCAGGCAGAGTTGATGGCCAAACTCTGCCAAGACAGGGTAAGCAAGTCCTCAGTAGTTCCTGCCTCACAAATATGTCTGTCAGATATATTAGGCTAGAGGGCTGAAGAAGATGCTCCAACATAATAGAGAGTTTTGAGTGACTAATTAGGTAGAAAACTGTCTCTGTCATCTTCTCATTTGGAAAGCTACTAACCTGCACTCCCAGCATACTCAGGTAATCAAGTTTATTCCTTCTCAAGTCACTGATGGAGTTGAAGACCAGGTAGCTTAGTTTTACAATGAAGCTTAGTTGTTCAGGGCTTAAGATGCTTTTAGGTCTAGATAGTTGTTTTAAGTTGATAATGACAAGATGTGATGAAGATTGATCTATATTAAGAATTTTAGATGCACCAAGATAGGAAAGATGTTTTCTTCAAGGCTGTCAAATACAAATAGCCAAAACACTAAGAACATAACATTTATATAAATCCTCATTGTGTTATGGTTCTTCTTGCTATATGTAGTTTATTGTATGTATATGTGTGTAATAATATAAATGTATATGTAAAAATTTAAAAATGTTTAATTAATAAAAAAGTAAAAAATTATTGCAAAGAGAAGATTCTCTGACTCTCTGACTAAAGTTGAGAATATCTATATAACTGTCAACATAAACATTTAGATGACACCTTGGTACTAAGTCAATTTAGCTGAAACAGTAGTAAATTGACCTCTAAGAACTAAGATCACCTCAGTCATAGATATTACATTTATTTTTTTTAAAAACTGTGGTTGTTTCTCTTAGCTTATTTCTTAACATGATCATCACACAGATAATTGAGACTCTTTTATATTTGTTTATAAGGCTTTACAACACAATCTTGAACAATTGAAGTCTGTTATGAATCCTCTATGCTATCCTGACTCCATCTTTGCCAAAGTCCTTATGTTACTTGCTTTTTAGTTCTTTCTTTGCTCAAGCTGAATCTTCTTTATCTCTCCTACACCTCTGCCTGTGGATGAACCATCTGTTGAATCCCTACTTCCTCTTCTAACTTCTCCTCTCCCAGCTGGCAGGAAGTCCAATCTTATTCTCTCCTCTGCTTAGTGATTGGCTGTAAGCTGCTTTATTGGCATACAAGGGAACAATTGGGGAGCAGAGTTCATACAATATCGAGACAGGAGATTTTCACAATAAGGCTTGCAACCAGGTATGGTGTGTACAGACATCAGCATTTGAATTAAACAGTAACCTCATGCCTATATCTCACCCTTTTAGTCTAATAAAAGGCTCCTTTTCTGACAATTACTATGCATAATAATATGCATGAAAATTATTAGGTAAGATTTACATTTGTATTTTTGGCACCTTTGGATAAAGTATCCTACTATGTATCAATTCCTACCATCCTAAACAATTTAAGTTTAACTGTGAGACTGTAGCTCTCTAGTCTTCAACTCTATCAAAGACTTAAGAAGGAATAAATATTATCTAATATGTAGGAAGTGCAGGCAAACAGCTTCCAAAGGCATAGGAGTGACAGATATTTTGCTGCTTGGTCAGTCCTCCAAAATTCTTCTATAATGTTGGAGCATCACCTTCAGCCTTCTGGCTCAGAATATTTGGCATACTTTTCTGTGAAGCAGAAGCTCACCAGCCAACTCTCCTGCATCCAGTGTGTTCAGTTTTGGACAGTGTTCTGTCGGCATTTGACACAAGGGCATTTTCTCACCCCTTGGCTTCCTTGCCACATATGAAGCCTTTGATGCTCTTTTAAGTAGAATGGGGTGCCACCAGGAGCAGACCTGTCTCATGTCAAAGAAGCCTTAAGTTAATAAAATCTTTAAATGCTGTATTCTGTAGATTTCTGAGGTTTTTGAAGATCCCCTACCTATCTTATCTGGATTGCTTATTTTTAGCTATTTTCCATCTGTCAATCTAGAAAATATATTTTTATAATTAACTAAACTAGTATCTAACCTGACTATGAGATTGATTGCCTCACTACTAATATGTATTTTTTTTTTACTTATCCTAAACAGTTTGTAATAATAGCTTTCAAAATGACTAGAATTTAACATTGCAGTTCTTAAGAATTATATACGTGCAGTACCTTAGAGGTTGCAACCAAATATAATCTTAAGCCTGTATTAACATACAAAGATATATACCAATCTAGTATTTTTGGCTTATTAATGTTCTTGGCATAAAAATAGATATGATAATCTACACTTTTACTTTTAATTCCTATAACCATCCCCTTGAAACAATAACAAACATCTATCATTCATACAATGACCAAAAACATCCACCCCCTCTTGGAAATAGGGTGTAGTTTTCTTAAATTGCTTCCTGCTGATTTGGGATGTAATTTTTCTTTTTGGAGGCCTGATAAAATTGTGATATTGTCCAGCCTTAAGAAAGATTTTGCTGTCAAGTCTCTGAATGCTGAGAAAGTTCAGAGCCTAACTGAAGTCCTGACTGGAACAGTCTGAGATGTTGGATGTTTGAAATTGTCCCAGATGCAGATTTCCAAGCAAACATTGTCATCGAGGCCATCTGTGAAGTTGGATCACTTGAACTACTTGTCTGGTCCCCTCGCTCTGCAATATACATTTGTGTATCAATATATTTATGGGCTGTGCACTGAGCACAGTTTGGTTAAAGATGATTCTCTGTAAAATAAATTTTTATCTATGACATTTAAAAGAAAGGCCTGATAAGTCCTGAGATATTTGTAGCCACAGATTTATCAGCCCTGCATAGCTGAAGTCCTGGCTGGAGACATTTTCATACCTCAGCCAGTCTCAGAGCTGTTCCCATGTGGAGGGATCAGTAAATTATGTTACTTGTCCTATTTGGTCCTTTTGGTTTCTTTCCTTCTGTCTGCAGTCAAGATCTTCAGGAGGTCTTCCCCTGTCAAATCTGATTTCCAACAGGTTGGATGGAATACATAATCTTTTGTTTTCTGTAGAGATAGGAGCATATTCTTCTCCCCAACACATTTCCTGTCTTCCAATTGTGAATTAGGACCCTTATATGCTGTTTTAATTCAACAGTCCTTTCTAAAGTCCAGTGTATCTTAGCAAGTGTGCTGCTTGTCTCATTTAAAAAAATTAAAATCAACATATCATTTATTTAATCTATTTTGGGAAAATACTATATTCCCCTTCTATTATTTGACCACCTTTAAAATTTTATTGTTCTATCTTTTTATAATTGTTTGACCTATAGGATTATAATTTATATCTATGACAGGTTTTATGTCATATCTAAAAAAATATTGTATTCCAATAGATACATAGCCCCCATTTGCAAAGTCATCATCTCTAACAAATGTAAAACCCTTAGAATCATAATCTACAGAATTTAAGGCAAAGGCCCATTGGAATTCTGAATATGAACCCATGGCATGGTACATATATTTTAGCTCTCTAATCTCTGCAAAATGGAGAATACAAGCCATTATATGATCTTGTTCCAAGGCAACATCAAACAGGATCTGCATTTCTACCTTAGCATAGAAACCTTTATCCAGTAATTGAACCTTGACAACACACACAATATCCAGTCTGACCATGTTGACCTACAGCCAAAGCCTTTCTAGCTAGCCTCTTTCTTCCGGCCTTTGTGAATTTTCCTCATCTGGAACTACTTCTTTTGGTGGGATTGTAAGTTCCTGATTGGATTTCTCTGAAGGTTACCTATTTTGATTCAAAGATCCCTCCAATCTTTGTTCTATGGCCTTTAATTTAGCATCCATTTTCTCAGTCTCTTCCTTTTCCAAGTCTGGCTTATTCTGATTTCCCCCAAAAAGGATATACAAAACTAAAATTGTCACTGAAAAATTATTTGCATGCTAAGAGAAACAAACTCAAATGGAATCTAGAAGCACCATGCCACTGTGTCTTCTTCCATTTTCAACATAGGAAATAATCTTTAATCTCAAAATCTCTCCCTAAGGACTTTACTTTCTTAGACATGGCTTTCCTGCTAGACCTTACCAGTTCAGATGCTTGAGGCTTCTCAGTGTGACTTTGGCTCCTTTTTCCAGGGAGAGGCTTTTTTTTCTGACTCTCTCACTGGATCCTTGACCTGTGTTCACTCTGGGAAGTTATTGGCTACATAAGTGTTTGCTCCTTTGGTCTATGCCAGTCAGGCCAGCAAAGAGCCCCTTCTCAAAGGGATTTAGCTTACTGACTTGGCTAGGAAAAGTCTGGCTTTGCGAAGCTTGCTTCTCCTGTTAAAGAGCCACTTTTTTTCTTAGCAAGGGCTAAGAGAACCACCTCTGTAGGGTTTGTATGCATCAGTTTTTGTTTTTCTGTAGCTGGATGGAGGCCTTGCTACTCAGCTGAGGATCTGTCTAATCAGGACGATATGAGCTCCTGCCTTAGAAACCGTGGTTCCTCTCTTTTTGAACAGAACTAAGAAAATGCTCTGTAATTTTATTTTTTATATAAATTATTGCTTGACTACTGTACATTTTTGCCCCATGTTGGCATCCCATTTGTTAGTTATTTTTATAAAACAGTGTTTCTCTCCATTTCTTTCTTTTTTCTTTTACTTTTTAAACTCTTGACGTTGGCTTTTTAAATAAAATTTAATGTTTTTATTTTTAACTTATTCACTTTATATTCTGATTGTAGCCCCCTTCCTCGTCTCCTCCCATCCCATCCTCTATCCCTCAGTCCCCCCTCAGGCCTCCCCTAGAGCCCTCCCCTATCATCTCATGCCAGCCTATCAAGTCTATCTAGACTGCCTGCGTCTTCTCCCTCTGTGGCCTGGCAAGGCCACCCTACATCCGACAAAGGGCTAATATCCAAAAGATATAAAGAACTCAAGAAATTAAACACCAACTAAACAAATAATCCAATTAAAAATAGGGTACAGAGCTAAATCGAGAATTCTCAACAGAGGAATACAGAATGGTTGAGAAACACTTAAATAAATACTGACCATCTTTAGTCATCAGGGAAACACAAATCAAAAGGACTCTGAGATTCCATCCTATACTTTCCAGAATGGCTAAGATCAAAAAATTCAAGTGACAGCACATGCTGTTGAGAATGTGGAGAATAGGGAACACTCCTCCATTGCTGATAGGAATGCAAACTTGTACAACCACTTTGGAAATCAATCTGGTCCTTTTTCAGAGAATGTGGAATAGTTTTACCTCAAGACCCAGGTATACCACTCCTGGGCATATGCCCGAAAGGTGCTCTACCATACAATAAGACATTTGCTTAGTTTATTTCTCAACTTCAATTAAATGCAACCCAGTCCTTCCACTGGAAGCCTTGCCTGGCTACAAGAGATGGCCAGTTGAGACTTCATATCTTCCATTATTAGAAGTCTGTATTAAGGTCACCTTCATAGATTTCCGGAAGTTTTTACTGCATTAGGTTTCCACGCCATCCTCCATCCCCCAAGTGGCCCCCAATTCCAGACGTTTCTTTCTACACTCTCATCCCCCATCTCCCCCCATAACCTGATCCCTCCTGTTCCTGTTGCCACCCATCCCCAGCCCACCCATAAAATCTATTCTATTTTCCCTTCTCAAGAAGATCCACACATTCCCCCTAGACTCTTCTTCTTTACCCAACCTCTCGGGGTCTATGTAGTGTAGCTTGGTTATCATTTACTTAATGCTAATATCCAATTATAAGCGAATATATCCCATATTTGTTTTTCTGGATCTGAGTCATCTCATTCAGGATTTTTTTTCTAGTTCCATCCATTTACCTGCAAATTTCATGCTGTCATTTAAAAAAACCAGCTGAGTAGTACTCCATTCTATAAATACACCACATGTTGTTTATCCATTCTTCTGTTGAGTGATTTCTAGGGTGTTTCCTGGTGATTATGAATAAAGCAGAAATAAACATGGCTTAGCAAGTGTCCTTGTAGGATGGGGCGTCCTTTTGCTATATGCTCAAGAGTGGTAATCTTGGGTCTTCTGGTAGATTTACTCCCCATTGTCTGTGGAACAGGCATATTGATTTCCACAGTGGCTGTATAAGTTTGCACTCTTAGCAGCAAAGGAGGAGTGTTCCAGTGCTCCACTTTCTTGCCAGCATCATCTGTCACTTGCCTTATTGATCTTAGCCATTCTGAGATGGAATCTCAAAGTGGTTTTCATTTGCACTTCCATGGTAGCTAGGGATGTTGAAAATTTCTTTAAGTGTTTCTCAGCCATTTTTGATTCTTCTGTTGATAATTCTCTGTTTAGATCTTTGCCCTATTTTTAAATTGGATTATTTGGTTTGTTGATTTATATACTTTGGATATTAGCCCTTTGCCAGATGTGGAGTTGCCATTTTGTCCTAATGATGACTTTCTTTGCCTTACAGAAGCTTTTCAGTTTCATGAGGTTCCATTTATTCATTTATTTGTTATGTATTTAATCAGTTTGCAGTATGATTTCAGGCCCCTCCTTCCTCTTCTCCCAATCTCACCATCACCCCCTCCCTTAATCCCCCTCCTCTTCTCCTCAGAAAAGGAGAGCTCCCCATGGGTACCAACCCACCTGGTACATTAAATCACAGCTGAGCTAAGTGCATCCCCTCTCACTGAGGCCAGACAGGGAAGCCCAGCTATAGGAAGGGGATCCAAAGTCAGGCAACAGAGTCAGGGACAGCCCCACTGCAATTATTAGGGGACCCACATGAAGAACAAGCTACACATCTGCTATATATATGTAGGGGTCTAAGTCCAGCCCATGGATGTTCCTTGGTGGTGGTTCAGTCTCTGTGAGCCCCCATGAGTCCAGCTTAGTTGATGCTGTAGGTCTTCTTGTGGTGTCCTTGACCCCTCAGGCTTCCTTAATCTTTCCTCTCACTTTTCCACGAGATACCATAAACTCTGCCTATTGATTATATGTGGGTTTCTGCATCTGTTTTCATCAGATGCTGGACAAAGCCTTTCAGAAGACAGTTATTCTAGGCTCCTGTCTGCAGTCATAGCAGAGTATCATTAATCTTTCCCATGGGGTGGGTCTCAATTTGGATCAACCATTGGTAGGCCATTCCCTCAATCTCTGCTTCATATTTATACTTGTAGGCTGGATGAATTTTGGGTCAGAGGTTTTATGGTGGGTTGGTATTCCATTTAATTGATGATCTAATTGCCTGTACTATGAATATTCTGTTCAATATGTTGTTTCCTCTGCCAGTGCACTCAAGATTATTTTTCTTCTATCAGATTCAGTGTATCTGGTTTTATGTTGAGGTCTTTAACACATATGGAGTTTTGTGCAGGGTGATAAATATTGATCTATTTGGATTCTTCCAAATGCAGCTTCCAAATGCAGCCAGCCAGTTTGACCCTCCCCATTTTTGAAAATGCTGTCTTTTTTTCCTAGTGGTTATTCAGTTTATTCATTTTCATTGAATTCTAAGAAGGTGTTAATTTCTGTCTTGACACATTTTTCATTCAGTAGAGAGTTGTTCAGTCTCCATGAGTTTGGAAGATTTTTGTTTGTTGTTGAAATCAAGTTTTAATTTGTGGTGATTGAAAGGATTCATGGGTTATTTTAAATTTCTTTTATCTGTTGAAAATGTTTTTGGTGACCAAGTATGTGCTCAATTTTGGAGAAACTTCTGTGAGATGCTAAGAAGGAAATATATTCACTTGTGTTTGGGTAAAATGTTCTGCAGGTATCTGTTAGGTCCATTTGGTTCATGACATCTGTTAACTGCAGTATTTCTGTTTAGTTTTTGTCTAGATGACCTGTTCATTGGTGAAAGTGGGGTACTGAAGTCTCCCACTAGTAGTGTGTAAGGGTCTATATATGATCTAAACTGTAGAAGTGTTTCTTCTATAAAAATGGGTGCCCTTGCATTTGGAACATAAATGTTAAGAATTGAAATGTCATCTTGGTGGAATTTTCCTTTGAGTATGAAGTGCTCTTCCCTATCTCTTTTGATTAATTTTGGTTGGAAGTCTATTTTGTTAAATATTAGAATATCTACACCAACTTGATTCTTGGGTCCATTTATTTTGTAATATCTTTTTCTAATCTTTTACCTTGAGTTCATGTTTTTAAAATTATTTTTTTAACATATAGATTTATATTATTAAATATATATACTATAAAATACCTACAGCAAGAAGAACCACCAAACAGTCAGGAATTATATACATGTTACATTCATAGTATTTTGGCTATTTGAATGTGGCAACCTTGAAGAAAACATCCCTCCTATCTTGGTGCACCTTTATCAACTTAAAACTTCTATCTAGACATTAAAAACACCTTTTTAAAATTTAAATAATTTATTCAGATTACATCTCAATTGTTACCCCCTCACTTGCTTCTTCCTGTTCCCCCTTCCCTCCCTCTTTCACCCTATTCCCCTCCCCCAGGTCTGTGATAGAAGGGAACCTCCTCCTCCACTATATAATCACAGGCTATCAGGTCTCATCCTGGTCTTCCTCTGAGTGCCACATGGCCTCCCCACCAAGGGGAAGTGGTCAAATAGGGGGCAGCAGAGATCATTTCCGAGTCAGTCCCCGCTCTCCACACAACTGTGGAGACATCTTAATCCCTAAACAACTAAGCTTAATTGTAAAACTAAACTATGTGGTCTTCAACCCCATCAGAGACTTGAGAAGGAATAAAATTAATTATCCGAGTAACCAGGAAGTGCATGTTAGAAGCTTCTAAAATGAGAAAATGACGGAGACAGTTTGGTGCTCTATCAGTCACCCAAAACTCTCTGTAATGTTGGAGCATCATCTTCAGCCTTCTGGCCCAATATATCTGACAGACACATTTATGAGGCAAGAACTATTGAGGACTTGCTTACCCTGTCTTGGCAGAGTTTGGCTGTTGACTCACTCCGCCTGTATTGAAGCTTGCCCATTTTTAGGCAGAATTCTCTCTGTGGCAGAAACTAAGACATTTTGCCCAGTGGCTTGTTTGTTGCATTTGAAGCCATCTCCATAAGAAGCTTCGCTGATGCTCACCATCTTCTTTGAGATTGGCTGGGTGTTGCCAGGAGTTAACTTGCCTTATTGTCAAAGAAATTTTAAAATAATAAAAACATCGTTAAATGCCATATTCTATAGGTCTCTGAGGTTTTTTGAAGCCTTATCTATTTTATCTATCTATAGAATCATATCTATCTGTTAAACCTAGGATGTATATTCTTGTGATAAAAATAGACTAGTAATTGATATGACCATGATTTGATCAACTAGCAATTGACTGGTATTACTTAATTGGCCTGAGTATCCTGCAAAAGCACTTTCAAAGTATTAGAAGTAAACCTTGTATTATAATTGAATTGTATGGGTACAATACTTCTTATTAAAGTAGAAATATATATTTTGTGTGTGAAGAATAATCTTAAATTTGAATTCTGTACCAATGTATCAAAACTAAACTTATTTTGCATCAGTATACAAAATTCTATATTAGTGAATTAAAAATAACACTGTGATTAACAATGAAGGCCTTAAGTTGAGGAGTAGATTCAATAATCTACTTTTTGTTCTATCATCTCTATATATTTGTATATTTCCAGTTCTTTCTTTTCAACCCTATCTCCAAACCTATGAAAGAAAGATAAAGGAAAAGAGAGACATTACTGAGTCCAACCTTGTTTTCTCTCTGAATAAGACCTATAATAACTTATAACCAATTCCCAATGAAAATAAACATCCATAGCCCAAGAAAGCAACCAAAACCCTACATAACCTCACTTAAGGGAAATCTGGTGTGGTTCTCTTAAGGTTTCTTCCAGCTGATTGGGGAGGAATAATATTTTTGTAGTGGTCCAAATAAAATTGTAGAAAATTGTTAAACAAGCTAGGAATAGCATTTGTGGTCCAGTTTCTAAATGTTGAGAAATTCCAGGCTTAATTAAAGTCCTGTATGGGACAGTCTGCAATGCCAGACCAATTGGGAATGGAAGCTTTCTTTGAAACTGTTCTGGGAACTGTCCTGTTCTGATGAGGAAAACAGCTGAAGCATTTGGTGCTGTAACGTGAAGGATGCAGGATGTCAGTGTCCAGCATGCTGAGAGAACTGATGCAGCATCAGTGTCCATTTCTTTTGTTTTAAAAACATATAATTTCTCGCAAGCATTATACAGACCTAAAATTATAAATGTATGAGGTGTGGGTGATGCACAGAACAATTAAGGTTGGTTCTTTGTTCTTTGTATGAGCAGAAGAAAGACATCTACAAATCTTCATTTATGCCATAAGAAGAATGGCATCTAAAAACAAATCACAGGGATTCTGTAGCCAACAAGAAACATTGTCTATGCATAGACATTCATAGCTCAGCCAGTTGAGTTCATGTTTATCCTTGTTTGAGGTGTGTTTCTTGGTTGTAGCAGAAGGATGGATCCTGTTTTCAAATCATTCTGCTATCCTGTATCTTTTCATTGGGAAATTCAGTCTACTGATCCTGAGAGATATTACTTTAGCAATGATATTTTGATTCCTGTTGTTATTGTTTGTGTGTGTTGTTTTCTTTCATTTATTTATTTATTCATTTAGCTTTTCTGGTATGAGATTATTTATTTCCTGTGTTTTGATGGGTGTAGTGAGCTTCCTGTGCTAGAGTTTTTTTTTCTTCTAGTACATTTTGTAGGGCTGGATTTGTGGATATTGTTTAAATTTGACTTTGTCATGGAATATATTATTTTCTCCATCTATGATGATTGAAAGTTTTGCTTAGGAATGGCAGTATGAGCAGACATCTGTGTTCTCTTAGAGTCTGTACTATGTCTGTCCAGGTCCTCCTGGATTTTAGAGTCTCCATTGACAAGTTGGGTATAATTCTAGTAAGTCTGTGTTTATATGTTACTTTTTTCTCTTTTAAATATGCTTAGTATTTTTATTATTATGTGGGGACAGGAATTTCTTTTCTGATCCAATCTACTTGGTGTTCTGAACACTATATGTCCTACTTTAGGTTAGAAAAATTTTCTTCTGTGATTTTGTTGATTATTTTTTCTTTGAGCTGGTATTCTTCTATCACTATTATTTTTAAATTTTGTCTTTTCTTAGTGTCCCAGACTTCCTGGATGTTTGTGTCAGGTAGTTTCTATATTTAACATTTTTCTTTGACCAGTGTTTCTAGTTCTTCTATCATATCTTTTGTGCCTGAGATTCTTTCTTTCATCTCTCGTGTTCTGTAGGTGATGTTTGTGTCTATAATTCTTGTTTGCCTACATAGATTTTCAATTTCCAGAATTCTCCCTGTGTGTGTGTGTGTGTGTGTGTGTGTGTGTGTGTGTGTCTGAAAGTGTGTGTTAGATTTCTTCTATTTCCATTTCCAGGACTGGAACACTTTTATTTATTTATTTCAACCATTTCTTTGCATTTTCTTGGCTTTCTTTCAGGGACTTTTATTTATTTCTTCTAAATGTTTATTTGTGTTTTCCTGGATTTCTTTAAGGTATTTTTAAGAAATATCTTTTAATGACCTCTGTTATTGTCATAAAACTGATATTTAAGCCTTTTTCTTGTTCCTCAGCTGTGCTGGAATATTCCGGACTTATTGTAGTAGGATACCTGGGCTGTAATGGTGACATATCCCCTTGGATGTCGTTGATTGTATTCTCACTCCGACATGTAGGATCTGGGTTTGGCAAGGTTTTAGGCCTAGATGCCAGTTTCTCAGTTTGTCTTTGTTGGATGGGTCTTTTGTTCTCTCTGGTCTTCTTGCTGGTGTGGCCTGTGGTTGAGCAGGGCATCTCTACCCACATTGAGGACTGGACTTCTAGTGGAAGTGTATGCTATGATTGAGCAGGAGGTCCAACCTTTTTATTTTTAGCAACATTAAACACTAATTGTATTTTCTTGAACCATTGGATATAAAACATCACATTATTTTGTACTTGAAAACTGGGATGATTAGATATTAAAAATTGGCAACAAAATCTCATTGAAATACATATTTAATATGATGGCAAGTACTTTTTTCCTGTCCATATTTGTGAAAAGCAACAGTAGCATGCTTATGCCATTATAATACCTAGCATGCATTTGGATTGAATTTCTTTGTTGGCATGCTTTCTTCAGCAATTAATACAGTTAACACCCAACTCCCATTAAAAGTTTAATAAAAATGTGTTAATCAATATAATTTTTATTCTTAAAAGCCTTTGTTCAATAAGGCATATAAACATTTGAGTGAACTGAAGCATTATATTAAAGCATGAAATTTGAGATAGTCTGTAATCATTTAGAGTACAACCAATATGCCACCAATCTGAGAAACTTTAGATTCATGCCAATATTCTTGACCTTAAATATAAAATTTTCTTCAAATGTGATTATAGTGAGGTTGAGTTAAGTAACTGAAACAAAATACTAATTTATGTGGACAGATTCCTCCCAGATTCTTTTAAAAATTGACTTTGTTATTCCACAGACTACACAATGTTATGTTCTCACAAGTCCCATATATATACACACACACATATATACTATATTTGTTAAAATCAAAGGAACTATAGGAGTTAATATTTCAAACAAACATTTCCCCTAACCCATAAAATTCACTTTATTTTCCTGTGTGTCTCAAGATTGCTCTGAGATCAGCTTGCCAACTAATTGAGCTATTTTTTTAAATGGTGAAATGGCTTCTTAATAACTTCTTTAATTATTTAGCTATTAAACAGAGTTCAGCCTTTTGTTCTGAAAGTTAGTGATGGGGATGCTGTTAGCTTGTGATCCTGAGTGCTGGCATTATTTCTTGTTGATGATACTAACTCTAGCACATCTGCCTTTTAGTTGTTTCCTTTGCCTTTTGTGTGTGTGGGGTTTTGCATTCAAAATTCAGAGGCTTGATAAGTTGATGTGGGCGATCTTTAACCACTAAAAGCACAACTTAGCCCGCGACAATTTATTCTGAATTAGATAAGGCTGGCACTGTGCCTACGTAGATGAATGGCTTTGACTAAATTGTGCTGCACTCTCCTCAATAGGAAGCATCACGAAACTTTCACTGTTATTACTGATCATTAATGGTTACTCATGAAGCTGGCAGTTCCTTTCCTGTTCCCCAGTTGTTACATATCCATTCCCTGTGCGTACCTTCACAAGTACGCACCGTGTCTGGTCTACTTGTGATCATTTCTAGATAACAGGCTGCAGTCAGGTTGCTCCTGAGCCCTGACCCTATGGGATTGCTTGTTTGGTGCTGCCTGGTTTGTTGATTCATCCCTTGATTACCCAGCTCTTATGCCTGATACATTTTCATTGCACTCTGTAGCAAATTTCCATTACCCTTATGGCCCAAAGCCACATCAGCAGCTCACAATACAACAACAAGGTTCCTTTGCAGGGGCAGGAGAGGAAATGTTAAGCTTTATTCTTAGTTTGACACATTCTAGAGCCTTGGCAAGGAGGAAGCTATGCCCACTGAATCTCTTCACAGCCAAGCATTTTTGGAATCTTAAATTTTTTCTCTTTTGGAATTCTTTGTACTGTGGACCCATTGGAAAGCTGATAAAACAGATTGTCTGTAAGACTGTCATTATAAAAATAGTCTGCAGAAAATCATGCCACCATCTGTGTTTTCTTATCTAGAAATCGTATGCCTGTCTCAGATTGACTTTCAAATTAATATGCTTATAAATATTAATTCATGGAAAGAAATTAGAAAAATGTAAACCATGTGTGAAATTATACATATACATATATATGTGTATATATACATATATATATTTCAACACACGTATCATTTTGGAAGAACAAGTCTGATTTGGCAGATAAAATTGACTTTTTAAAAAAATCTGTATTCATCAAAGTATATGTAGGAATTAAAAAATATTCTCCTTTATGACAGCTGTTTTTAAAGTCAGAGGTTAGTGATGGAGACCCACATCAGTTATAGTATCCTCAGCAGCACAGAAGCACTTAGAGGAGCATCTACTTTTTGATGATGCATGACTGTACCTATTGTCCACAGTTACTATTACCAGGATACTAGTGGACACTAACTATAGAGGAAGAAGAGACCTATTAGGCACAGAGGGAAAAATAAAGCTACAGTGGAATAAAGGTTTTCTTGGCTCAAAAAGTTAATACTGAAAGGAAAACAAGTTAAATTTGATTGTACTTGTTCCAAATTGTTTCAGTAAAAATGAAGAACAAATTCCTTTAAAACGCTTCCACCACCAAAGGAAGCAGCAGCTCTGTATGATTGACGTCTGCTCATCTTGGTTTATTGACACTGAAACTCTGCCTGGAGAAAATCATTCTGCAAACCTTGTTACACAGCACTCATTATGAGTTTTCCCGTGTGTTCTTCTAATTAAAATGGTTCTTTGGCCTAATATTTGTAGAAGGAGTATATTTGAAAATGAAGTTTGATAACTCATGATCGTTTCTTCACATCTATCATTGCCACACAGTGTAAGTCACTTCTAATAGGGCGACCCAGGGAAGGTGGTCTGGCAAGTACTAGGATGGAACAGTGTTGCTAGACTATCCAGAGTTTTCCTCAGCTCCTCAGCTGTCTAGACAGAAGCATCTAAAACAGGAAGTTAGGCTTTCCCCTTTCTTTGTCTTTCTACACGTGTTGTGGATTTAAGTTAACTTAGGTGGTACCCTAGGCAAGATTCTCTAGAGGAGGAGAACCAATATACACACATACAGAGATAGAGAACGAGAGACAGAGAGACCGAGAAAGAGAGTGAGTGAGGGAAGGAGAGAAGATGGGAGTCTTTGTACACAGAAGTCAAGAAGATGCTTCTCCAGGGGAAATGGAGCATTTCCTCATAAGCTCAGGGTGTATGACTTGAGGGTCGGCAACCTAAACACCCCTCATGACCCTGCACCCCAGCTTGTGTATCTCCTGGTTACCTTCATACTCTTGAAGACATCAATGTGACACACACATAAGGGTGAGCCCAGGATATGCCTGAGGCAAAAGCCGTAGTTCTAGGCTAGACCCTGCCCTCATCTGCCTTAGAATATCATTTTAGGACCATGCTCTGCCTGAACTCACATTTGATCTTAATCCTGAGGTCTCTGGCCACCTTAGAGAAGTGGTTTGTAGTCTATATTTTCAGAAATGTTCATGCTTGGACCCTTGTATTGGGGATTTTGTTGGTGGTGACCTTGGACTTTGGGTCTTGTAAAAATTCCTCTGGTAATTCAACTCTCTCTGAGGGTTGGAAATATATATATTTAAATATATACAGAAATGGAAAAACTACTTAACAAGATCTTGATAGCCAGGAGGAGCTTGTTTTGTTTTATGTTTTTGGAGACAAGATCTTGTTATGTAGCCCAGGCTGGCCTGAACTCATTGTGTAGCTCAGGCTGGCCTCTAAATTATGATCCTCCTGTTTCAGCTTGTCAAGTGCTGGTATTACAAGTATGTACCATTCTGCTGCTTAGCTACAAATATAAAAAAATAATGACCACAGAAGGTATTTTTTCTCTGTAAAATTGTTGAAATTTGTTTTAAAATTGTGGCAAATGTCACTAAAAAACAACTAGGTAACTTATAGACAATGGAAAAAATGTATACATAAAGCTTTCATATAAACATTTTATGAGGATATTTTTATTTATGTAGTTAGGAAGAGAGTAGCTGTAGGCATAAGGTTATTTGTATAATTCAAATGCTGATTTCTATACCTCACATATCTGGTTGCAACCATTGTTCTGAGTCTTTTAACTCAATGTTGTATAAATACTACTCTTCAATTGTCCTCTGGTATGCCAATAAAGCAGCTTGCAGCCAATCACTGAGCAGGGGCAAGAGTAGGGCTGGACTTCCAGCCAGCCAGGGGAGGAGTTAGAGGAGGAAGTAGGGGATTCATCCAGGAGAGAGTCCAAGAGACATCGAGAGAGGAGCTGGAGCAAGGAAAGCTACAAAGTACAAGTATGTCTGAGATGTATGCTGGGAGGAAGCCGGATTAGCGTAGAGGGTTAGGAATAGAGTAATAACTGCTAAGTTATTGGGTTGTGAAGCTTATTATTAAACAAATATAAAAGGGTCTCCATTATTTGTGTGATTAATTATTTGCCAGATTAAGGGAGAAACTAAGAAACAAATACAGTTTTGCAAAAATAACCTCAATGAATAGCAGTTTCAGAGTTCTATTTTCTGAATATATTTCCTTATATTGGTTTTGTTAAATAATAGCAGTATTGAAAGCCACTAATTGCAAAATCTGGTATTTCATATTATAAGTGTGGTGTGCACAGAAATTAATGCCTTTAAATGACATTGTCATTTGAAGGAATATGGCATATTTACAGAAGAAAAATTGTTAACATATTTCTTTAAATTTCCTTTTACTCACGCTGCTAGTCAAATCACCACAAGATGGAAAGAGGAGAGTAAGTTGGAGAACGATTTTCTGTGTGTGTAGACAGAACTGGCAGGCACAGAACTGAATAGCTATTTCAGCTGTGGCTGAGGCCTCAGCCCAGGGCACCTATCCTGGCCCAGTCTTGAACATCGCCCTTATCTGGAAGAGTTCACAGATTGGGGTCTATTTTCTATGAGGCCCACACAGCAGACTGCGACAAGCAATGTGCTGGAAGCTGGGCAGATTGTCCTACACCTTGCTACTTTATTTAATGGTACTTGCAGCATCTTCATAAGCAGAGACCAGGTACCCAACAGTGAAGAGTTGGGGAGACACAGTTGGAGTGAAGGTACTATCTCCTCTAGCTATTGGCTCACAGGTGAAGCTGATTTTTGTAGTTGGGCAGCATTGGCCAATCGGACCAAGCTGCTTAGTGCCTTCCTGAGGACATTTAATTTAATTCAGATCTGAGATAAATCTTTCAGACATGTCTTTCAGGCTTTCATTAACACACCCTGAACTCTTTGAAAAGGAGGTGGAAGGTGTTTTCCTCACTTACTCTTTCCCCAGTAACAGCTGCTTCAAAGGTTTATTAGAGGCATGCAATCCTCAAATGGGAACATCCTTTTATTTAGCATTTGTGTCAAACAGATACTGTGTTCTATTTATGAGGCTAGTGCGATGAGAGAGACATTTCTGCCTCAACACCTGCCAAGAGCTTAAAATCTCATTGAGAGACAGGCAGCTATCAAATGATCATCCAAATGTGTTTGTCTCTGGTGAGTATTACCATAGAGTGACATCTTATATGGACATTACTTAAAGTGGGGGCTGTGCTGTCATAGTTAAGGGTAGGACTGTTGTTAGTAACCAGTCACCACAAACTTAGGGGTATCAAGTGATGCCCATGCCTTGTTTTACAGTTTCCATAGGTCTAGAGTCTGGACATGTCTTTCCTGTTTTTTTTTTTTTTTTTTTTTTTCTCAGATTCTCAGTAAACTATTGAAATATCTGGTGGAACTTTGATCTGTGGAATACAGGGCCTTATTCCAGTTCACTGGTCCTCATCAGATTCAGTTAAAAGCCAAGACATTCTTGCTGGTGTCAGTTGGGGTCATTCTCGCCGCTGCTAAAGGCTGTTCCTTGCCACATGAGCCTCTTTCTAGGATGGTAGCTAGAGAACTTACTTCACACTTCTAGTCTCTCCAGCCTTTGTTAAAGGATAAACTAACCCAGACGCATCTACAGCAATTTCTTAGCATCAGATAATTAGAATGTGAAATCCACAAAATCCTGCAATATAATATGGCCTAGTCGTAGGAGACCTAGCCCACCACTTTCACAAGTGTCTCTCACTATCACAACCAGAGGGTCGTACAGGTGTGTAATAGGGACACATAGAATTAAGCCAACTAGAGTGGGGAAAAAGCTTAATTGAGACTTAATGTAGAAACATGAAATGACAATGAAAACAGATTAAAAACAGTGTTTCATAAATCATATTAATTATAGCTATGATAGCAGGGTTTTTTTAATAAGAGAGAAAGGGTTTATTTATTCTCATTTACAGTTCAGGAGTATTCATCATAGTGGGGGAAATCAAGGCAAAATCTTGAAACAGCTGTTCAAATTGTATCTACAGTCAGAATTAGGGAGTGAGGACTATATGATGCTGTTTAACTTTCTCTGTGTATAGAATTCAGTATCCCAATCAGGGAATGGTGCCACCCACAATAGGAGAGTTTTCTCACTTCAATTAACAAATCCAGACAAATCCCAAAAGGCTTGTCCTGTGGCCCTCTATGAGTGAGAAACAATAAGTTAATCAGTTTGTTTAACTTAATTTGTTAAATGGTTGCTTGTTACAGTATCCTTGGCTTCTTAAATATTGTCATTCATTTATAAAAATGCTTGAGGGATTCATCAGTTTTCTTAAGGACAGATTGTTCTAAATACACATTTGATTAATAGCCATAATTAACCCAATGATCTGACAGCACTACCTGACAGTCCTATTTAAGTGGCCAGTTAATAAAGAGCATAAGTGGTCCTTAATGAAGGAATGCTTTCATTATATTTGTATGTGTTTGTATATGCATGTATGTGTGTTTATGCAAGTGCATGTATACCTATGTGTGGAGGTCAGAGGACAATGTTGGCTGGATCTTGTTCCTCAGATACCATCTGCCTTTTAATTTGGGAAAGGATCTCTCACTGGCCTGGAACTAAGTATGATAGAATGGTTGGCTAGTGAGCCCCAGGGAAAAGGATGCCTCTTTCTTCCTGGAGTTTGGATTGCTAGCACATGCCACCATTTCTGTTATTTTTTAAAGTGTAGGTTCTATAAATTCAACTCAGCTCCTCATGTTTTCAAGGCAAGCACTTTATTGACTGAGCTTTCTGCTGTCCTAACACTGTCTTCATGATTGATGAACTTTTCTTCCCTCTGCAATCAGGAAGACTCATATAATGATTATTATAATATGGAATCTTTTTGTTTTATAATTTAATTTTGATAGCTTATATTTTATAAAATTATTAAATATTTTCACAAAATATTTTAATACTGTACTAGGTATAGTTCTCTGGATAAGAACTAAGTATAAATATGTGTATTATTTATTATATATTATATGTGTAATATATCATATATTATTACATATATATATATGATATAAATATGTGACTTGCACAATAGGGTTTGAGTAATCCAACAGTGCTACATACATAAGGCAGAGAAGCAGATAGATGCCTAATCCAAGAAGCTTAGCAGTCCCAGTCTGGTACCAAAAGCCATGTAGCTCTTTGGAGAGTCACTGATATTGAACTCATATTGATAGGTCGGTTGATATGTAGTCTGATGTCAGAGAAATATTGCAGCAGCCACCACAGTGGTAGATGCACTAACTCAAAAGGGAGGGACAGTAGGCAGGCACATACTGCTGTTGGGGTGCAGTAGAATGCATTTGACACTTCCTTCCTTCCTTCCTTTCTTCTTTTCTTTTTTCTTTTTTTCCTGGATGCTTATTAGAAGGTGCTACCTAAATTGAGGGAGGGTATGCTACTGTCTTGCATGTTAGTCACTTCTGAAAATGTCCTCCATATACTGTTTCACCAGTTTCAGTTGCCTCTTAATTCAGTCAAGCTGACAACCAAGATCAACTCTCATCAGCACTGTGTAAGTACAGTTCTGTTACATAAGTACAGTTTCTGAGAGATCACATACCTTTACTTTTAGTTTTTTTTTCGGGGGTGTGTGTGTGAGACTTTTATTTTTCTCTTGGGTCTTTCTGAAAGCTGAGTATCAAGTTGGGAACCCATCTGACTTTACTGTATCTATTTGTTGTTTTCTCTACCAATTTTTACAGCTAGTTGTTTAGTTAAAAATATTTATTATGAAAAATAGGACATTGTTTCTTATCATCTAATATACTTCATTAAGCTGACTTTTAGTTGGGGCAGAACTCTGCTGTTCACTGTGGATTGCATTTTCAATCTGATAGATAATGCCACCATCAGGGCTTACAAACTTTCTTAGCTATTCTTACTTATTTTCTCAACCTTCAGATTTCATTCATCTTGTGAAATAATTTCCACTGATATTTATATGATAATTGATGTAAATCTGTAACATGATTTAGAAATGTATCCCTTCAGAGTAACAATGTATCTATTTAGGTACATGGTGTCTTTGTATATAACAGTACTTCAAATTCTTGTCAAATTTTGGTAATTTTCTTCAGAGAGGGTTAAAATGTCTTCATTATTTTTATTGCCAGATTATTTATGTACATCTATTACGTCTCACTGTTATTATTTCTGATATAACTGCAAGTATTTCTCCATTATACTTCTAAATGTCTATTGTTAGTACTTGGGAAACTTCCCCTTCTGTCTATTGTTATGCTTTATTTTTGGTTAATGCTTTTGCATTATAATTACAATTAATTTTTAATCTTTTCTAATAGATATACTTGGTTGATTGTACTGGACTTTTTTAGAAGGGTCTGTGGTAATAAAGCATGCTCACATTTTTTTTTTTTGTGACGTTTACTTTGGGCTTTTCAATTAAGGTGGAGTATCTTCACCTGGTACTCAACTCAGCTGTTAGTAAAGGGGATGATGTTGGAGACGCCATTCGTATTACCCCCCCCCCCCCATTAAACTCTGTCCATACCACCCAATCCAAATGAATCTACCAGCCCATCTTTTACCCTAGTTGAGATCAAAGTGAGTAACATCTTAAGTAAGTTTGGGTACTAGGGAGATCTAGACAGGCAAAACACAATAGTGTTTGGGGAGAGAACAAGTTCTGTTTTCTTGCTCCTGTTCATAACAAGAAAATAATCTGCTGCACGCAAGAATGAAACACTGATTAAACATAAGGAATCTGGAACCAGACCCAGATCTTAATCCTTACTTTAACATCTTTCATATCTTGACCCTCTGTGCCCTCTTTCCTAACTTTTAAAAGGTTAAATAATTCCTTCTTTATGGGTTTTTGGAAACAATATTGGATCTGGTGGCCCTAGATCACGTCTTTGAGGCCTCTGACTGCAGCCATACCATTGATGGGCAGCACAACTTAAAGGAAGACAGCATTCTGCTACAGGACTGCACCCAGATAAGGAGTGACCATCACAAGAACCCTAAAACACTTCCTGGGAAACATTGGACTTCCCTAAGTAACTTTTGAATTAGGGGCCTTAGTAAAATTCTTTAAGAACTATTTGGAATTAAGGTGGCAATTTAAGATTTCTCTACCCTCCTATTTATTCGTACCTTCTTCACCTTGGATCCTAGTGTAATGGTTCGCTCAGCTGCTTGTTTCCTTTTCATTTTTTTTAAAAAACAAATATTCTCACATGCCAAACACTTCTTGAAGGATGCAGGCTTGCAACATTCTTAGAAGAGGATCCAGTATTTGATCTTGATAAATGTGAAATATTTCTTACTGTCATAACCATTAGGAACAGAGAAGTCCTAGCATGAGAAATAATAAATGCTAAGGTTGTGATCTTGGAAAAGGATCGGCAGGTTCAAAAAACAGAAAGAAAACGTGGTTGTGAATCATAGGGAAGAAATAAGACAAGGAAGAGGAAAGTAGAGGCTATATCACAGAGGTGCTTGGAAGTTATTGCAAAGATATTGGTTTTGTTCTTCTTAGGTCAGGAAGGGACTCATAACAAATCTCTCTCTCTCTCTCTCTCTCTCTCTCTCTCTCTGGTGTTTGTGTTTGTGTGTGTGTGTGTGTGTGTGTGTGTGTGTGTGTGTGTATGTGTATGTTAGAATACTCTAGCCAGAGTGTGTGGGGAATGAATTTCAAGAAGACCAAAAGAAAAGAAACCATAACAATACAGGCGATAAGTTCTGGTGTCTCAGTAGAAGCAAGAACACAGTAAGAAATGTTGATACCTGGCTGCCAGAAATCCAGGCCACAAAGAACAGAAAATCAAAGAGGAAGTAGAAACCAAGGAACAAAACACCCATCCAACAAAGACAAACTCAAAAATTGTAGCCTATACCTATAATAACCCCAAGCCCAGATGCATAGATGCCAGAGTAAGGTCACAATTATCAGCAGCAAAGGCAATCTGTTACTACTAGAGCCAAGGTATCCAACTACAACAATCCCTAAAAATTCCAAGACAAGTGAAAAACAATAAAAAGACCTTAAATGCAACTTTATGAAGATGATAGAGGTTCATGAAGAAGAAATTAATAAGGCCATTAAAAAATCCAGGGAAACAAACAAACAGTTGGAGGAAATGAGTAAGTCCCTTGAAGAAAGCTAAGAAAAAACAAATACTCATCAAAACCCAGGAAATAATCTCATACCAGAAAAAGCAAAAGAAGAAAATGAACATATAAATGACAACAACAAAAACAACAACAAAATAATAAGAATCACAATATTGTTGCTCATTAATATCTCTCAATATTAATGAACTTAATTTCCCCATGAAAAGACACAGGAAGGCAGAATGAATTTGAAAATACAATCCATCTTTCTGCTACATCCAAGAAACACCTCAAAAATCAAGGATAAATATGAACTCAGGGAAAAGGATTAGAAAAAGATATTACAACTAAATAGATCAAAGATGCAAGCTGGTGTAGATATTTTAATATCTAACAAAATAAACTTTCAGCCAAAATTAATCAAAAGAGATAGGAAAGGGCACTTCATACTCATCAAAGAAAAATCCACCTAAGATGACATTTTAATTCCTAACATCTATGTTTCAAATGCAAGAGCAACCATATTTGTAAAAGAAAAACTACTGCAGCTTAAATCGCACACTGACCCTTTCACACTGGTAGTGGGAAGAGTTCACTATCCCACTTTCAAATGATCAGGTTGTCTAGAAAAAAACTAAACAGAGAAATATGGGAGTTAATAGATGTTATGAAACAAATGGACCTAGTAGATATCTGCAGAACATTTTACCCAAATGCAAATGAATATATTTTCTTCTCAGTACCTCACAGAAGTTTCTCCAAAATTGACCACATACTTGGTCACAAAGAAAGTCTCAACAGATACAAGAAAAGAGCAATAACCCTTGCATCCTAACAGACCACTATGAATTAAAGCTCGAGTTCCAAAACAACAGAAACAGCAGCAGGCACACAAGACTGATCAACTCTCTACAGAATGGCTACTGAGTCAAGGCAGAGGTAAAGACAGAAATAAACAACTTTCTAGAATTCAATGAAAATAAATTAATAACAAACTTATGGTACAAAATGAAAGAGATGCTAATAAGAAAGTTCATAGCACTAAGTTCATGTATAAGGAAATTCAAGAGATCTCATAGTAACAATTTAGATTTACACTTGAAAGGTCTAGAATAAAAAGAAACAAACATGCCCAAGAGGAAGAGATAGCAGGAAATAATCAAATTGAGGGCTGAAATTAATAAAATAGAAACAAAGAGAACAATACAAAGAATCAATGAAACAAAGTTGATTCTTTAAGAAAACCAACAAGATTGAAAAATGCTTATCCAAACTAACTAAAAGACATAGAGAGAATATCCAAATTAAGAAAATCAGAAATGAAAAGGGGGACATAACAACAGAGATGGAAGAAATCCAAAGAATCATCATGTTATACTTGAAGAAACTTTACTGCACAAAATTGGAAAATCTAAAAGAAATGGACAATTTTCTTGATATATACCATTTACCAGAATCAAATCAAGATAAAATAAATGTTTTAAATCAACTTACAACTCTTAAGGAAATCAAAGTCAATAAATGTCTCCCAACCAACAGAAGCCCAAGGCCATATGGTTTTAACACAGAATTGTACCAGACTTTCACAGAAGAGCTAATGCCGACCCTCAAAGTATTTCACAAGACAGAAACAGAAGGAACATTGCCAAATTAATTTTATGAAGCACCGTCACCTTAATACCCAAACCACACAAAGATTCAACATAAAAGGAAGTATAGACCAAACTCTCTTTTGAATATTGATTAAAAATACCAAATAAAATACTCACAAACTGAATCCAAGAATACATCATAAATGTAATTCACAATGATTAAGTAGGCTTCATCCCAGAGATGCAGAGATAGCTCAATGTACAAAAACCTGTAAATATAATCCACCAGATAAACTGAAAGAAGAAAAGCACATGACCACCTTATTAGATGGTTAAAAACCTTTGAGAAAATCCAGTCCAATATTCCTTCATGGTAAACATCTTAGAGAGATCAGGGATACAAGGTACATACCTAAACATAGTAAAGACAATTTCCAGCAAATCTATAGACAACATGAAATTAAATGGAGTGGAAGTCAAAGCAATTCTACTAAAATCAGGAAGTTTCCCACTTTCTACATTTCTATTCAATACAGTAACGGAAGTCCTAGTGAGAGCAATAAGATAACCGAAGGAGATCCCAGGGATACAAATTAGAAAGAAAGAAGTCAAAGTATCATTATTTGCAGATGAAATCATAGTATATATTAAGGATCCCAAAAATTCTACCAGAGAACTTTTAAAGTTGATAAACACCTTCAGTGAATTGGCAGGATATAAGGTTAACAAAAACAACACCCCCCCCACCAAAACCCAATATCCCTCCTATTATAGGCTGAGAAAGAAAATAGGGAAACAACCTCCTTCACAATAGCCACAAATAATATGAGATAACTTGGGGGTAAGTCTAACCAAGCAAGTGAAAGATTTGTATGAAAATAACTTCAATTTGTTGAAGAAAGAAATTGGAGAAGATACCAGAAGATGGAAAGAACTCCCATGGTAGGATTAACATAGAAAAATGGCTGCCTTACCAAAAGCAATCTATGATTCAGTGTAATCTCCATCAAAATTCCAACAAGATTCCTTACAGATCTTAAAAAGAACAATATGCAACTTCACGTGGAAAAACAAAAAGCCAGGGATAGCTAAAAAATCCTGTATAATAAAGGAGCTTCTGAAGCTATTATCACACCTGATATACTACAGAGCTATACTAATAAAAACTGCCTGGTATTGGCATAAAAACTGGTTGATCAATGGAATAGAATGAAAAACTCAGACATAAATCTATAACCCTATGAACACCTGATTTTTTAAACATAGAAGACAGAAATATATAATAGAAAAAAGACAGCATCTTCAACAAATCATGCTGGTCTAAATGGATGTCATCATGTAGAAGAATGCAAATAGATTCATGTCTGTCACCCTGTACAAAACTCAGTTCCAAGTAGATCAAGGACCTCAAATACAGCGAACTTAATAGATGAGAATGTGGATAATAGCCTTGAATACATTGGCACAGGAGACAACACCTTGAACAGAACACTGATAATACAGGCACTAAGATGGTCAACTAATAAATGGAACCTCATGAAACTGAGAAGCTTCTGTAAGGCAACGGACACTGTCAATAGGACATAACAGCAGCCTACAGAATGGAAAAAGATTTTCATAAACTGTCATATCTGACAGATGGCTAATATCCAAAATATATAAGGAACTCAAGAAACTGGACATCAATGTACCAAATAATCCACTTAAAAATGGGGTACAGATCTAAACAGAGAATTCTCAACTGAGTAATCCTGAATGCCGAGAAATGAACTGCTTAGCATCCTTTGCCATCAGGGAAATGCAAATCAAAACTACTTTGAGATTCTATCTTATGTCTGTCAGATTGGCTAAGACCAAAAACAAGTCACAGCTTGTGCTGTCGAGAACGTGGAGTAAGGGGAGCATTGCTGGTGGAAGTGAAAACTTGTACAACCACTTTCGAAACCAATATGGCATTTTCTTAGAAAAATTGGAATCAATCTACCTCAAGTCCCAGGTTTACCAATCTTGGGCATACCCTACCACAAGGACACTTGCTCAGCTATGTTCATAGCGGCTTTATAATAGACAGAAACTGAGAATAATCTAGATGTCACTCAACTGAAGAACTGATAAAGATAATATATACATTAACACAATGGAATATTATGTAGCTGTTAAAAAAATAACATCATGAATTTTGGAGCAAAATGGATATAGATAGGAAAAAACCCCTATCCTGAGTGATGTAACCAAGACACATAAAGACAAACATGGTATGTACTCACTTATATGTGCAAACAAGCTATAAAGGATAATTGTGCTACAGTACACAGACATAGAATGGCTAACTAACAAAGAGGGCTCAAAAGGGACCTATGGATGTTGGATTTTCAAGTTTTCAGCAGCGATAATTAACAAATGTTTGAGTAATATATTTCACTTAATTTAAATATGCAGGTATATATACATATACGTTATATATATATCAGACACCAATGAGCTCTCATTAATTTGAACAACTCTTATATTTTGTATCTTGGTTTAGTTTAATTCAGATTTTATTTTTATTTTTATTTCTATCACACATGATATATATGTATATCGTGTGTGTGTGTGTGTGTGTGTGTGTGTGTGTGTGTGTCTTGTTGCAGTTGAAAAGGTACAAAAGGGTAGAGGGGTAAAATAACTAGAGTGTGTTATACACATGCATGAATTTATCAGACAGTAAATTAGTAATGAAGAAGCCCATGGAGACGGTGTTCCTAAATTTAAACTTCTAAACAGACACTTTCATTTCAGAGTCAAGCAAAGTGTATTCAGAACTCCATAGGCTGCGTTATTTCCCATGTTGTCTCTGCTATCTTGCACTATGGTTGCTTAGTAAGTGTTCTCTCACACACAAAAGGAATGGAAGTAGGAGGGATGCTTGTGGGGAGCAGAGTTTCCACAGCAAAGGGAGGTGGGATGAAAGAAGACAAAGGGGCTGGAACGACTGAAATTCACCAAAGAATAACAATATAAATGCCTACTGGACGAATATACAGATGTTATCAAAGTAGGGAATGAGGAATGAACTGGACAAAGTCAAATGGGCAGCAGGTTCTTTTGGCTGGAACTAGTGATTGCTTCTCTTTTTCTTTAGGTTATTTTTTTAAAAATTTTTGTATAGTTATTAAATTTCTCTTGTTTCAAAAAGTTTCTTGCCATCTGAGAAACACCACACTGACAATGCTTTCTGCATGGCCATGGCTCGTCTGTTCTTTACAATACTATCCCTATGATAAATACTAGGCAGTGTTAGTTTCCATTTATAGCTAATTATACTAAGGCAGAGAGATTGTCATTTGACTGAGAAGACACAGCTGAGTAACTTGCTGTGTTATACTTTATGGACACTTTTCTGTTTCAAAGCATACTAGAAGTTTCCACCTTGTTTCTCTGGGACTTGGGCTCTATAAACAGTTCAATTAGAGGAGCTTTCCATTCATCTACTCATTTGTTAAATATTTATACTCATAGCCTAAATTTGAGTGAAGTATCGAAGGGAAAGTGAATATGGCAGCTGCTGTTTCTAAGGACAGTAGAATGTTGTGTGCTATTCACGTATTCAAACATTTGAGAGCTAAGGGTGGATCATGCACTGTGTTCCAGAAATTTGGAAAAAATAACAAGCAAGCATTTCCTTCTCTCGGGGCAGTTTTAGCTAGTGATAGGATACAAGCAGCGGAAATGTAACATATTACATGATTGGTAACAGAGTACCTGGCCTCTGAGTGATGACATGCCTATCTTCACTTCATGTTGGGAGCAGATGTTAGATCCTTTCCTGCAGGAAAGCTGAAGTTTCTGGGTAGACAAGTTGGAAAATGGTATGCCAACGGTGACAGAATGTGTACTATTGCAGCATGTGGTTGAAGAGACGTAGTGGTGATGGGATGTTTAGGGGGTGTGGCTTGCAAATGAGACCTCGCCTAGATCCACCTCTCTCTGCTTCCTGACAGCCTAACCTTTGAGCCTGATGTACTCTCTGACATTTGTTGGCTTTGAATTTTTTTTTCTTCTATCTTCTCTTGTTTTGGCTAGCATGGGTCTTTGAGGCTAGCTTGCTGAAAGCTTATCACATTCTGCCCTTCTGCTTATGGCTCATGTATCTGAAATGTTCCAGAAAGTAGAAGAGTCACAGTCACATGCACATCACATCACTTAGGGCGATTGTCTCCCTGTGGCCCTTGGGAGGAGCTTGTTGCCTGGGATCTTGTAGTGTGGGTGCATCATAGATGGCCAGGTCATGGTATCTGCTGCTGGTGTTGTTGTCTGAGTGTTTATTTTGTGCTCTGGTTTCCACTTTCATTTGGGTGATTTTCTTAAGTCAGGAAATGCATTATTATTATTATTGGTCTGTGATATCATCAAGAATCAGTATATACAGAAATGCCTTTGGCAACAATCAAAATAAAAACAATGACTAGAAATTCTCATAACAACCGAACAGAACCTCAGGTTCTTTTCTTCTCATTTGTGATGAGTGAAGTGTCTATGATCTTTCTAGATTTTCCTTCACTAGTTTTTTTTTCTTATTCACCAAGTGCTGTATTATGTCCTATCTGTATTTGAAAAACACAGTTGCATGGGAGGGATAGAAGGAAGAGAAGGAGGTAGGAGAGGCAAGGAGGGAAGAAAAGGAGGGGGGAGATGTAATTATATTTTAATTAAAAAGTACTGTATAAAATCAAGGAATTACTAATCTGTCACCTTATTTAAAAGTGGGAGAAATCCACTATTTACTGCCTCTAAAACCCAGCAAATGTATTAATATTTATAAAATTCTGTTGTGCATTTAAAAATGATCTGAACATAGTTAAGGAGTAGATTGGTTTAACAAATACTACAAACAAACAAAAAACATAAAAAATTATAATTTGTTTAGAATTTTTTCTCAATAGAAATGGAGAAGGAACACCAAGGGTCTTAATTCAAGTTAAAACATGGTGAAATATTTAGTTTTTTATTTTTAATATTTCAAACTTTGAGTGACTGGTTCACCTATAACTAGATCAAGAAGGTAATTTGTTGATGTTGTCAGATTTTTTCCTATTTACTTTTTAGTCATAATCTCATAAACTTAACTCTGCAATCCAGCTAAATTTGGAGGGGAATGAGGACAATATGGAACCCAAAGAACTTCAGTGAGAGCAGAGATTACAGGGTGCTGGGAGCAGATGGGGTGGGGGTGCTCTCCTGACCTACAGAAGGATTGCTCTGGTGGGTAAGATGCCCACAAGTCAAAAGAATTAGATTTGTCCACAGTCGGAAATGGTGATCATTTTGCTGGTCTTGCCATTCCTAGACCCAAAGCGCTCCATGGCTTCCTTCACCTTCCCAGAGACCACACACTTGACATCCAGCCTCTCAGTCTTTGCAGTGCAGATAAAAAACTGGGAACTGTTTGTGTTTGGTCCAGCATTTGCCATAGACAAGATGCCAGGACCTGTGTGCTTCAGGATGAAGTTCTCATCCTCAAATTTCTCCCCATAGATGCACCTGCTGCCAGTGCCATGATAGTGTGTGAAGTCACCACCCTGGCACATGAATCCTGGAATAATTCTGTGAAAGCAGGATCCCTTATATCCAAATCCCTTTTCTCCAGTGCTCAGAGCACGAAAGTTTTCTGATGTCTTTGAAACTCTGTCTGCAAAAAGCTCAAAGGAGACGTGGCCCAAGGGCTCCCCATTGACCGCGACGTCGAAGAACACTGCGGAGTTGACCATGGCTGCAGCAAGCTGCGAGAAGGGAAAGCGGCGTCTGCAAACCCGTCAGATTGTTTATAACAATGGCGAGCCTTACCTGGAAGATATCAGTAAAAGCCGATCTCTTGAGATCCTCATTTCAAATAGCTATGGCATTTTCTAAATTTATATATCTACTGACGCTAATTTTAGATCTTTATAATTTTGCTAAGAATACGAGGTGCACTGCTTATTCACTGCGGGCACTCAACTTTTGTTAATATGTTAATTACTTAACGGGGAGGAGCTGTGGCCATTAGGGTAAGTGAACTAATCTGTGACAAAATACCCAGCTTTGTGACCTGAATAAATGTTAGGTAGTGAGAAGTGGGTCACCTGGCATAATTCCTACAAAGATGTTGTAAAAAGGAAAAACAGAAAATAATTTAAGACTATAAATACCTGGCTATAGTTATGTATATTTACATGTATTTATGCATTTGCCTGTGTGGTTTCTTTGAAACTGGTGTTTTCTAATACCAGATGGAGGCTAGGCTGTTACCATGTCACAGTGTAGAATTATTGGGCAGCCCACAGCAATTTTTAAAGAAAATTTCACACTATTTGAGACTATGGTCACACATTGCTAGTTTGAATCAGTTTGTGAAATTTATTTATACATTAGGCACATTAAATTAGTAAGTTCTTAACAGTCTATTAATAAACCAGGGCTTGAAATGTACATTTACAAAGGAGATATAGACAGAAATAGATATGTCAAACTAAGATGAAGTATTTAGGTTTTTGTTTTGTGAATCACTTGTTAAATATTTTCCCATTTGTTTTTCCATTGGTTTTTGGAACTTAGCTTTTTAACACCCATTAAAAAAGCAAATAACCTTACTAGCTTTAGCCTACCCATAAAACTTTCCGAGGAACCCATGTTTCCCTCACCCTAAGTCACTTCCACCAGTGTCTCTCACGCCGTTTTCTCCCGGCTTGGTTTGTGTGATTCCATCTCCTAAGGCAACTTACACATAGCTCTTGGCTGTGGGGTTTGTGAAAACCAGGGTAACTTCTGTAAGCTGCCTCTCCTCCCATGCCCATGTCCTAACCAATGTAAGAAAGAATACAAGATGAGAATGACTCCAATATTCTGCTGTCATACGATATTATTTGTATGCTCACTTTCCCAGTGAGCACCTTTGACCATGCATGGTAGGATGATTTGTCAAAAACCCACGCAGCAAGTAAAGCTATGGTGAGAATGTGACAGTACAGGCAGGAATTAGGGCTTAGACAAGAGGTGCATTAAGCAAAATTTCATAAAGAGAGAATAACAGCATGTTTAACAACAATAAAGATATGTTTATATGTACACACAAGCAATGGAGACTGTCATTTGGCTAGATGCCATAGTCCATTTAACCCTGGCATTTAGAAAGTGGAGGTAGAAATTCAGGGTCATATTTAGTTACACAGTGACTTTGGTGCCAGCTATGGTGTGTGTGTGTGTGTGTGTGTGTGTGTGTGTGTGTGTGAGAGAGAGAGAGAGAGAGAGAGAGAGAGAGAGAGAGAGAGAGAGAGAGAGAGAGAGAGAGAGAGAGGTGGTTCTTGCTAATGCAGAGCACATGCTACACTGATACTCTCTCAGATATGCACAGTATCCAGCGTGTTGCTTAAGGAGCTGATGGGCTTCGGTATCTCCAGGCTAGAGTGGGGAATGGTAGTAACTAACTATTTGAAGGCCAGAATAACACACGTATGAATTTCAGAGCAAAAATATATTTTACCTCAGGCAGGCCCATGAGTTTCCTTGAACATCTGATACTGTTTCAAAAATATAGAAAATTCTTATTTTAAGGGTTGTTATAGAAATTAGAGCTGACACCTAACAAATGGCAGATACTATGTTTATGAAGCAACCTGCAAATTTAGCCAATTGTTTATGCTAAACTTGTTTATAATAAAAGTTCTCCTTGTGATTTTTGCCCATGGTTAATTTACTTTTTACTAAGATTATACTGAGGTATGATAGTTTAGAGGGTAAAGAGCTTGCCACACAAGTGTGAGGACCTGAGTTTGGATCCTCAGAGTACATGTGCAACTGGAAATGGCACACATCTGTAACCCTAGCATCCTAACAGCAAAATAAGTAGAGGGGTGAGAATCACTGAAATGTTGTACTCCGGTAACCTGGCACACACAGCAGCGAACAGCAAGAGAGCCTATCTCAAAGACATAAGGGGAGGATCGGCACCCACAGTTGTTCTTTGACTTCCACACGCCTGTCTCTGTCTCTGTCCCACCCCCCCGAGACATTACAAAATTGCTTAAATCACCAACTTAAACTTTTAAGTTTAAGAATGTTCTAAAGCTTGGTTTCTTGAGTTTAAGTTAAAGTACACATTACTTTTTGATGCTATTTTAACTGTTACTAAAGCAGGTGAAGTGATGGATGTGTTAATCAGCTAGATGAAACCATTGTATATACACACACACAATATAAAGACATCACAGGGACTAATAAACAGAATTTCATTTGTCAACTAGAACATTAGCATACCTAATAGTTTTCTTCCCCCGCCATCTAGTTGAGCAACGGTCATTCTTTATTGCCAGGTGATTGCATGGGTATGCAACTGGAAGGTTTACATGGCTGTTGAATTTTATCAGCTTGTTTTCCGAACTGCCTTTGCACCTTTGTGTTATTATGTTTAAAATGAACTTCTCTTTCCTAGGGAAAACATATTTTCCTTGGTGAGATGAATCACTGTTGACTGATTCATCTCCTTCTCAGGGCGGAAGCTCGGTCTAGTGGTTCAAGCTGTGTCGTGTGAGTCAGTTGTTCTGGCTCTGTTCCCTGTTTTGGCTCTTAGACAGTGGCTAAATCCCTTGTCCAATGGAGATGGTGCCTCCCTGCGTGCATGGCACAGGGGAACTGTTAGAAATGATGAAACGTCCTAGGGAGAGTAGGGAATGTGTTGATGGGAAACAGGAAGAGTGAGGTCTCCATTTGGAGTAGTGTGTTGGCATTCTCCCTCCCTCTAGACCACTATTGACTTCAGGGACTGGATGGTGAATCTTAAATGGTTTGGTATTGGGACTCCAATTGCAGGCCAGGGGAGATAATTACCTGTATGGCTCCTTTCCAATAGATACTCACAAGCGACTGCAAACGAAATGGGGATTGATTGATAATTAGGAGACAGGAGGCCTGGGAGACCTTTTATTATTCTGCTGTTTCTCTCTAGAACAGCATTGAAGGGAAGATTTTTCCAGTATGGTTTTACTCCCTGACAGAAGGCACACATGGGCCTAAACAACAGACATAATGTTAGTACTTTATGGTACTCAATAAGTTTTCAGTTCAGGCTGTAGACTTTAGCCTACAAATAAGAGGCTGTCTAAAGCAAGCTGCAGTGGTGTCATGCTGTTGTGTAACCATTTAAAAAGGACTCAGAAAAAGACAGAAGATCCACTGATAGAATTGTAAATTAAGCACTAGGACAAGCTGGCTGTTATTTGCCCAAGTGCTGTCTTCTAAGCATCAGGACTGCACGTGCTATTAATGTAAATATACGAGCAAACAAGGAAGGGTCAACTTATGTCTATCTTCACCAATCACCTTGTGTAGTTAAGTTTTTCTTCAAACGTGGACCCTGTGTGTGTTAAAGAGAGCAACGTTTCGCCCATCTCTCCTGGTATTTGCCCACTCTGTGATGTCTGTAGGAACATTTCACCAGTTTGGAACTTTTGCTATGCTTTATTTTGGAGAGATTAAGACCACGGTTTGAATATAACCAGTTTCAAACTGGGAGGTGGTTTGGAGAAAATAAGGCGATGAAGGAGGGAAGCCAGCAATGTCATCAGGCAGTTGCTTCAGTTGGCCAACTGGAGGCCATCCCCTATTTTACTGTAGAACATGCCTCAGGCTCATCATTATAGAGGACCAAGATACTGGAGGGTTTTCTCTCACTCAGATTCAGTCACTTGCCCAGCTTGTCTTCACCAAGGCGTGGCAAAACAAAGCAACAAACAAACAAAACACCTCAGGAAAGAAGATACAGCTGTTCCTAGTGCCCAGCTCTCAACATATGAGGTTGGGTGCAATGGGGTAAGAGCAGGCATTGATGGTTGTGCAATAGGGTAAAAGCAGGCATTGATGGTTGCGCAATAGGGTAAGAGCTGGCATTGATGGTTGCCTTTTGCATTTTTTCTTTTGCATTTGTTTTCTTCCCATAGAGTATTTGCCTGGACTCTGGCAGTCCATCTATTTTATTTTATTTTTCATAAGAAACATTGCTTCCTATGCTTTCTCTCTTTTAAAATCTGCATAATAAAATTTACCCTTTATCCATTTTAACTGCACAGTTTTGTGGAGTTAGGCACTACCAAGTGCTGTGCCAGTATCACCAAAATCTATCTTAGAAGTTCTTATTTTCCCCAAATGGAATTCTGTGTATATTACATGATAAATCTTTATTATTCTTCTTTTGAAACTTGGGTAGCCACCATCTACTTTCTGACTAGTACCTTGTGTAAGTGAAATCACGTCACATTTCCCTTTTTACTTATAGGCTTATTTTGCTTAGAACGATGTCTTCAAGGTTTGGCTACGTTCTCACATGTATTTAGAACATTGTTCTTTTTAAAGGCTGAGCACTGTTGTGTTATTGTGCATAGCACATTCTGTTTCTTCCTTCATGTATCGATGGACTCTTGTGTTGCTTCTGCTTTTTGGCTACTGTAATCCTGCTGCTGTGGCCACTGGTGTTCAAAGAGCAAATGTGAGCTTTCAGTTCACCTGGGTACATTCCCAGGACTGGTGTAACGCTTGTAAGTGGTACATTCAGAATTGCTGGACAGTGTGTGTCAATTTGAGAAGTCCTTATTACTGTTTTTCATAGACTTGCACCAGCAAAACACCAGACTCCTAATTTTCTCACGTTTCTACCAACATTTGTTATTTTTTACCTTTTCTTTACGAACAGACTTTCAAACAATTTTGGTGGTCTGCCTCTTATAACTTACTCTATCTTTAATTTATTTGTTTTCCTTGAACACTTTTGATGTGCACTGAAGTACATAGAAGTTAAAGATTATATATATATACATATATACATATATATATATACACACACATTCCATTCTAAAATGTACCTTTAGAATAAAATTTATTTTTTTGTGTTATAACTTGGTGAATTATCATTATAAACAATCTGAAAAATATAAAGATGTATAAAGCAGATAAAATTCATCTAGGGACTGATAAATATGATCGTTGAAAAGTTAATTTATTTAATAATTTATGAGCAACTCAAACAAATCATATGATGGTGACTTCTATGAACTCCAGAATCAGACGATCAATAGTTAAGTCCTGATTCAAATTATTCTTTCTGATGTTGGGGAAATTACAGGACCTCTCCAGACCCCAATTTGTAGAGTTGCAGGGATAACTCAGGGTCATGATAATTAAGCATTCACCATGTACTGGTGGCCAAAGAGAGATGGATCTTAGGCTTTGTTCTGCCATTCTAATGAGCAAGGAGTGCTTATGGAGAAACCACAGAAAGCCTCCTTAGGGCTGAATGGCTGGGGGGATCTGCTCAACCAACACTTGGCTAGGCATGGTTGTGGAGTAAAAGCATGGTTGTTTTATCATGAAAGAATGAATGAAATACAGAAAGCATACTCAGGAAATGGCACTATCAATCTGAGAGGGGCAGGAAATGGCTTATAGAGAAAGAGATACTGAACTAATATTGGAGGGTTGAGGGTTGTCTGGATAGAAATTTGTGGAGGCAGCCTGTATGCTGCCTATGGACCTCTGTACACATCCACTCATGTGGATGGCTGGATTAGTTGACACATAGTTATAGGCAAGTGCCAGATGACCAAAGCTATTCAAGTTGTGAAAAATTTAGCCTTTTATTTCTGGGAAACTTCTGAGAGACTCATGGAGGAAAATAACCAGATTTTCATCTGTAGTAAGTGTGAAGGCTTAGGGTTAAGGTTAGGGATGTGAAACCAGAGAAGAGGGGTCAGGCCGTGATTTTGATAATTGTTTCAGGAAACTATGAAGATCTGAATTAGAGCTGTGATTGTGGGGAAGAACAGGGTGGGTTTTAAAAAATAAAGGGTTAGGATGCATTAGTGACCCTGTGATAAGGACAGGTGGAAGAAAAGTGCTAGGATCACACTGCTTGCTCACTTTTGGGGGAAAGCTGGAAATTGGGAGTGTCACTTGCTTTATTAGCAAGTAATGGAAGGAACCAGGGAAATGAAATTCAGCCCAAAGCTGAAGGTGGTGTGTGGATTTGGAGAAAGAGAGAGAACATTTGGGCTTTGAAAGACCATGTGAGAAATAAGTCAATGGGACTAGACAAAGCCGCCAATGCCCTTCTCCCTGGCTGTCCACCTGGCTGTTGCAGAATGAAACCCCTTCTTAAGATTTATCCTCAGTTTGAAATGGTTTCCCTCGAAGAAGCTTTCTTTCATCCGTGGGGGAGTCAGGTGTCTTCCTTATACACCAAGCCGGGCTTTGTTCATGCACAGAACTCCACTTTAAAAAGGGTTCTGTTTCTCAAAGATTGCCCCTTTGTGAACCCACTGTGTAGCTGAATGTTGGACACATTGCGGGTACTTAAGTCATATCTGTTGATTGGCCAATTAAATAAGTGAAAAATTAAAAATTCCCTGAGGAACTGAATATAGTGGAGGGGAAAACATCCCTCAGGATTAGCGGAAAGAAATTATTAACCTTGGGAATTAATATTTATTGCATGTTAGTCTCATTCTGGTATATGGTTTCAAAAATTCACCATAATTATTATTTCTACATATAAGAAATAAAATTCTGAGCTGGGGTCTTTGGTTTATTACATAGCCTCCACTGGCTTTGTACCTAGGCTTCTTGAGTGCTGGGACTTCAGGAATGCATCACTGTGTACAGATGCTTTAACTTGGATTGCATTTCATTTTCTAGCTTACATAATAACTCTAGGCTCTTATGCATTGTAGGGCAGCAGATCTCACTTAACAGATGGTTCAGGTTTCCTGTCACTTCATCCTTGTATTCTTGCTCATTCATGTGTTGTGTCATTCCATAATGTAAGACTTGGATGTTATTATTTTTTAATGGAATTAAGAAGAGTTTAATAACAGAATACTGAGTTAATAGCTTAAAGGACAAATCCATGGAGGAGAGGCCTCTCTCCTCTTTGAAGAACTGTTCCTGATGGATTCAAGGAAGAAGGTAAGCGTTGTCTTCAGTGGTGTGCCCACTATTGATCCCAACATCTTTCTGTGTGCACTCTCTTTTTTAAAAATACATTTTATTAATTTAGTCATATTACATCTCAATTGTTATCCCATCCCTTGTATCCTCCCATTTCTCCCTCCCTCCCATTTCTCCCTACTCCCCTCCACTAGGACTGTGACTGAGGGGGACCTCCTTCCCCTGTATATGCTCATAGGGTATCAAGTCTCTTCTTGGTAGCCTGCTATCCCTCCTCTGAGTGCCACCAGGCCTCCCCATCCAGGGAATGTGGTCAAATATGGGGCACCAGAGTTCATGTGAAAGTCAGTCCTCACTCTCCACTCAACTGTGATGTTTTGTTATTTTTAATTTTGTAGGTATTTGCACAAGTGCATGTGCCTTTGGTGGCTAGAGGCACTTAAGTTGCCCAACACGGGAGCTGGGAACTCAGGTTAGGTTCCCTGTAAGAGCAGTGCCTGCTGTTAATTGCTGAGCCATTTTTTTTTCAGCTTTACCACTTTGAGATACTTTAATCAAGTGAAGTGCTCTCTTCTCAGATTTAAACAAAATAATGCTTTATCTTGGGTGAACAATTATCTTCTTAATATTCTTGACTGTAAGCTATAAATGTGGCTTCCCCCCTCCTTTCACACTTTGTAAGAAGGAAAACAGACATTCATTAATTACTTGTACTGTGCCTGGCCTTGTGTTAAGGTAGAATAATTATATAACTTACTTTAATGTATACTTTTTAATTTAAGTAGTTGTAGTCACTATTACATGATGGAAGAGGGAAACTGAGTTCCAAAAGAGTTAAACTATGGTTTTTTTTTTTATTATGTATATCACAAATAGAGAATTTAGGAAATTAGCATTCAAGTTGAGGTCTAACTAATACTAAAGATCATGTGATTTAAATATACTCTAAATATAGAATTATTTTAGTTGTGATGGTAAATGTCAGTAATTGTTCCACTTGGTGAGCTAAGGCAAAAGGATTGGAGGTTCTAGTCCAGGCTGCGCTAAATAGCAAGACTGTCTCAAAACAGAGTCAAATGAACAAACCAACAACCAAACAACTGAATTTGTAATTGTGTTACTTGTTAGTCTGATTATTAAAGAAACCATAACTCTAGAAGGCATTTATGTAGAATATCTGTGTATCCACATTAGATTTCTTATGCTACATTGTAATACTCTTGTCTGAATTGCTATGCTCACAAGGGAGGTCTGGGACATAGAAAAGGACATTTGTACATAACCTCATATCCTCCCTCCCCCCCGCCCCGCCCCGCCCCAGGCTTCACCCAGACTTTTACCGTTTTTCCTCTTTTCCTATTAAGCTATTACCTAGGTCTGTTTTATAGAAGACAAACAGCTACCTTATACTCCAACTCTCTTAAATCCTATGGTAACATTAAGGAGAAACAAGGAATCCTCACTGAAAAATTACTGGCTGAAGAAAATAAGGACAGGAGTCATGCTTCTCAGCTGTTTCTCATGTATATCTGATTGTCTCAGCTAAGGCAATGGTTTGTGATCCCCCTCCCCCCACACCTCCCTCCACTGATCAGTTCCCCAGAGTGCTGGGCATAGAGCTCGGCTTAATGAATGTGTGTTCAGTTGACAGGAGCAGGAGCCAGGGGCTGAGCTGATCCCATAGTATAATGCCAGCTCCTGAATAATTGAGCATGGTCTGTGTGATTAATGCATTTATATATTCAACTTGTATTAGCAATATCCTCACTGGCATCTTCCTGCCATTTCTCTCAGCCCTCAATCATGCACGCTCAGAAGGCCTCTTAAAAATTGTGCTTGTTAATAAAACAAACAAGAGGAGGCATGTGCTAGGATAAAGGTGTTAGGAGGATATTTATTTGAAAATATGTAAGCAATTCATGTAAATGTTGTTACACATGAATACACAGATTTTAGATCTAGACAATCTACAATTCCTCAGCAGCAACTAAGATCGAAAAATGATACATTCATGAGATGGTATGTTTATTATACTAGTCAGAGCTATTTTTTCTTTTTATTGTTTCTTAATAACATAATTCATATACAATGTATCAAAAATTTCTATTCAAGGTCATAAATGATGTTTTAATTCATAAAAATAAGACCATATAAGCCCTAACCAATGCTTCCTCTTAAGTAAAATGATTCACAATATTGTTAGAAAAAAATGGATAAGTATTTGTCTTTTTGTCACTAGAAAGAAAAAAAAAAGCTGTTTCCTGGACAATGCTTCTACCTTCTCCACCGAGGAGGTAGGAAGAGAGGTAAAGGCAGGGAGGATTTATCATGTTTTGCATGCACACTCACAGAGGGCAGACATTAGTCAGATCCACTTACACAAGACATTTTATTTTATTTTTTTTAATGAAAATGGATTTTTCTCTTGTACAATATATCCTGTCCACAGTTTTCTCTTCCTCTGCTTCTCCCAGCTCTTCCTCACCTCCCCTCTCTCCCAGATTCACTCTCCAACCATTTCCCTTCAGAAAAAAGCAGGCCTCCAAGAGACAACAAACAAACATGCCAAACAATATAAAATGGGGCAAAGCAAAAGCCCTCATACGGGACTGGACAAGGAAACTCAATAGGAGGAGAAGAGTCCCAAAAGCCTGCAAAAGATTCAGACACGCCTGTTTCACTGTTAGGAGTCCCACAGAAACACAAGCCAGCGGCCCTAACATACACAGAGGACCTAGATCAGACCCTTGCAGGCTCTGAGCTTGCTGCTCTCTGTGGGCCCACGTGAGTCCTGCTTTGTTGATTCAGTGGCCCACGTTCTCCTGGTATCCTCCATGCCCTCTGACTCCTACAATATTTCTTCACCCTCTCCCACGCAGTTCCCGATCTCTGACGGGGAGGGACCCGATGGTGACCTTTAAGAGACTCTCCCCATAATGTCTGGCTCTGAGACCCGGTGTCTGATCCCTTCTGCTGCCAGAGGGAGCCTGATCCTTTAGCAAAAAGGGTTTGTACTAGAGTTACTTGATTCGAACCCTTCATGGTTGTTTCTAACTACTGTTTATGAGGCAGGCAAAATTATCTGCATGCTGGTTCTTATACGTTTTTAGACCACGTATAGAAAATTGGCATCTCTCCACTGGCCAAAAGTAGCTAGACGTCCTTAATGGGCTGTGTTGTTGGTTCAATTCACCGGGGTCTTCTCTTATCCTGATATCTGGATCCATTCCATAATGTCTTGATGCACTTCCTTTAAAGTTTTCACTGTGGGTTCTTTTCAGTTGAGTCCTCACCCACTCTTCTGAGCTTATTGTGAGGGCTGTCCTGCTCCTTGCTGATGGCTTTCTAAATTCTATCTTCGGCTATCTATTGTGTTTTCTGTCTATGCATCTGGTTGAATGGGAACAGTTAATTTCAATTCTTATGGGAAATTAATGACTTTTGGCAGGAAAAGACTTGCTGGAAGTATCACTCGAAATGCCAGTGTTTTCAGGAAGCCTTCTGACAGCCTGGTGCAGACAGTCACAGGCTTCTTTGCTTTTTTAGCAAGCTACTAAGATCAAAGGATGTTTGACCACCCTTGAATCTTTCAATTAGCAATAATCGCGCCTCGGATAAACCTCATTGGCTACGATACTGCCACTGCACAAAGCTCACCCTTGAATCTTAAGCAACATCAGTCAATGCTACCTAATGAATGAGTTATATTTTCTATTAAGATATGTTTTCAGCCGGCGTGGTGGTAGTGCATGCTTATAATCCCAGCACTTGGGGAGACAGAGGCAGGCAGATCACTGTGAGTTCAAAGCTAGCCTGGTCTACAAAGTGAGTCCAGGACAGCTAAAGCTACACATAGAAACCCTGTCTCAAAAACCTGAATCAAGCCAAACCAACCAACCAACCAACCAAACAGAATCCCCTAAAAAGATATGTTTCCTAATATTTCTTGTTCAGTTTTGGAAGTCTAATTCTAAAGTCTTCCCCCACCTTTTGATGACCCCTGGCTCCCTTTACAGTTTCAACTCAATTACAATTTTAGTTATGAGTCAGTATTGGACCAAGATGTCAAGATGGACAAGTGGCAGAAATCCACAAAATATACTGGCTAAGTGACAGAGAAAACACCCTTTTTTCCCCCTGGGAATTTAATGGATCTATACCACTAATTTGGCAGTGGGTGATGGCTTTGCTTATGAGCACAAACATTTCTGAGTAGTGGCCATGATGGAGCTCTGACTTGACATGGGTCAAATTTTGACTCCAATCAACAATAACCCAAATGATCTGTGACTACGATCAGGATGTCGGTAGAATCATACTATGACCAATATGTTGGTAGAATAACTTTTTTCAGAAAACCGAGGAATAGGAAATAATGGTGTGTTCTCGCATGTGCTAATGTGGAGGATTTATCTGTCTTTTAACTCTCACTGATGTCTCTCCCCTCTGTTGACAATTGTGATTCTAAAAGGCTAAAATTTTTTTTTGTGGCCTGAGGTTTCTAGATGTAAGAATTGCATGTTTATTTCTAGAAAAACTATTCGTAAATTTCAAAGAAAAAAATTTTCCTGTCTGTTTAGAGTGAAAACAGGCTCGAATGGCAGCTGTATGGCATTACTGGGCAATTGTATTAAGCACAGCTATTGCTAAAAAAAAAAAAAAAAGACAGTAAAGGGATGACAAAAAGCATCAGAAGTCATTGAAAAGGGGGGTAATCCTTTGGACTAGTTTAGAAGATTATCCTAGGTAAATGGTGACTTCCATTTAATGTCTAGAGAGTTGGAAATACCAGCTATCCTGTTTCTTGGGCAAAAGAACAGCTGTGTTATTGAAATGATCCATATTAACTTCATACTTGGTATTTTAGAATGTCCTTTGCCTATATTTCTTGTGTGACTAAATATATTACACCCAGTTAGGAATTATTTAAGACTTTGTAGAGGAATTTTAACCCAGCAATATGGTTGCTCTGGCAAGGAATCACAAACCTAAGACCAAGGGCTGTGTGATCTGGCTGGATCACCCTTAGTATGCACCTTTAATCCCAAACAATGACATCTAACTGAGGGAGAGACAGTACAGGAATACAGTAGAGTTTGTGGAGACAGTACAGTATAGTTTGGGAGTACAGTATAGTTGGGTGCAGTTTAGTTGAGTACAGTTGAGTTCGTGGACTTCAGAGGCAGTTTTCCCAAGCAGCGCAATTCAGTGAGAAGTGGAGAGAAGCCAATTTCAATCAGTTATATTAAAGAGGAGTTTTGAAAGAGAACAGCCTAGTTGAACCAGTCAGGCAGAGTTAAGAAAGAACTAGAAATGGTGAGCTTATTAAGCAATAAGTATCCGAGGCTGAAACCATTCTAGGCTTAGGTTAGTAGACCGAGGCTGAGGCCTTCAAGTTCTGGGCTTGCAAAAGATTAGATTGTATGGACGCTAGAAGCTTCCAGGCCTACACCCAGGGATAAATATGTAGAAGTACTCTGGGCTCAGCCCAAACCATGTATTCATAAAGTTTGGGCGTGGCTCTAATCTCATCCTCTCTTTTGAGGAAGTGAAAACTACTTCTATAAGACTGCCTTGAAGTGATGGTGCTTATACTTATAGTCCTGGGAACTTGGGAGGATGAGGCAGGAGAGTCATTTAAACCCACTCCTGGTAGCATAGTGAAACACTGTTCACAACCAAAGTCAGGAGTGAGACAAAAGCAACAACTAACCTCTCCTAAGGTGTATATGTGTGAAAGAAGGAAGTATGTCTTATGACATGTACATTCAAAAATTCAGTCATGCAGTCAGTCCAACAGTTGGTAGGAGTGATGATAGTTACTACCATATTTTCCAGCGTATAAGTGACCTCCAACTTTAACTTTTCCAGTTAAAATATAGTTTAGAATATACTTGCCGTATAAGACTACTCCTCTTTCAAAGCATACACTGTACAGCAGACTTGGGCGTCAAACTCTATATTTTAACAGGAAAAGTTAAAGTTGGGGTTAATCTGTCATCTTATATGCTGAAAAATATGGTGTTCATTGGATATACATTATGTGTAAGATACTGTGTTGGGAATTATATAAATCATGTATTCATAACTACCTTATTCTTATTTCATAACAACTTTTCTTGGAAGAAAGTTCTTGAATTAGGTCCCATAACTTAATCTTCCCTGATACCTAAGGGAGCCCTCCTGGAGAGAAAAAAGAATTCAAATGATGTCCTTTAATCTTCTTTATTATTAACCAAAAATAATCAGAGGATTCAATCCCCAGCACAAAAGAAAGAAAGGAAGAAAGAAGGCATTTGGGTAAACAGCCTGATCATATTTTGTAGAAAGATTTTTTTTTTTTGAGAGAGAGGGTCTCACTATGTACCTCAGTTCAGCTTTAACCTCACAGCAAACCACCTGCCTCAGCTCTTGAGTGCTGATATTATAGGCATAAACTATTGACCTGGACAGGAAGATGCCTTATTCTCTTGATGTTTTGAGTAGTAAATCCCTAGCAACCAATTTGCAATTGGTTATGCCGAGTGAGCCAGTATCTGTGAACTAAAGAACGGCACTCAGTGATTCATGCCATGTGTGCTCTACTGCCATCTGTGGTAGAAATGGACATGTCCCATAACTTAAATACTCTTTACTATCGATGTAACTTAGGGATACCACTTGCTATTCTGGACTGGAAAGTATATGTTCAAATCAGCAAGAAGTCATCTAGGGAGACAGAAGCTGTCTCAGAGTTTTTCAAACTGTACTTAGACGTCTTATAGTGAATATGCTAGGACCTGTGGCAGAAGCGAACTAAGGAAGCAGATGGGAAAATGGATGCTAAACATCTGACATTAGTAGACAGAGTGCATTGGAGTATCCAATCCCAGAAGTCCATAAAAGAAGAGTGTGGTAGGGGAATCAGCATCCATGTGAAGTAACATGAAAGAGGCTTGACATGTCATTGCTGCCTTTGAAGACAGTAGAGGTCAAAAGCCAAGGGATGCAGTGAACTGGTGAACCACTGGAAGCTGGGAACATCAAAGCAGTGGATTCTCCCCAGAGTGTCCCAAAGAAAAGCAGCTCTGATTTGAGCTCAGTAAGACACCTGCCTCAGACTTCTGACATTCAAACCATAAGATAAATTTGGATATTTTAAGATGCCAAACCTGTGGAAATGCATATCAAGAACAACAGAAAACAAATGTAATAATGTGTACCCTACCTTTGCATCTTTAACATTCTTTGTAAACTCAAGCTGATATGATTATTAAGTAGATATGCACTTGGACCAGATTCCTCTGATCTTCTTGCCACTCTGTTAGGACTTTTGCTCTTATCAAAGGATGCTTTTGAATTTATCCATGGATTATGACTACAGTTGTTGGTTTTCTGATCATATTTATAATTATCTTCCCTTTTATATTTGGATTCCTTTACTTCTTAATGGGAGAAGCAGTTTCCTCCTTTTGTGACTCTTGGTAGTGAGTCCTCCCCACGCCTTTGGATGGGACTCACACAACAGAGTTCCCTCTGCTAATTGGTGCTGCTGAGGTGAGAGTGAGCCAACTCAAGCATAGTAAAAAAAAAAAAAAATTAAATATTAGCAAATTTTATAGAAAAAAATGTATTACTACCTGACTTAAGGTAAGAATTGTGTTGAAGTTATGTAAGCATATTGATAATTTAAATGGTATCTATATCAAGAACAGCTTTTACTGCTCATGTGGGTGAGATAAGAAGCATTTTTTTTAAGTCAGAAAAACTTCTATTTTGATAGAAGTTGCTCCTTAGTTGTATGACCCTGGAGTAATTATATATGAGCTTCAATTTCCTGACTTTTAAGACAGGTCTAATACATCTAAGTTAGGTTCAAATGAGGATTCATGTGGAGCACATTGTGATCTGTAAAACTCTATACAAATATCAGATGTAATAATGATTATTGTTAGGAGAGTTGGGGAGAGCATGTGGGTATATTTAAATGCACTTCACTTGCTGTATGAAAAGTTTGGCTGATTATCATAGCCCCAAGGAATTACTACTGTCAGTTTTGTTCAAACAATTACTGGTTGATCAAGGAGAAATTATGAATCAATTTCAATAATACACATTATTATTAGCTTTCCCAAACTAATTTAGAGCAAAGGGGGTCCCTCAGTGTTCAAATCTCATAACATTTATTGTTTATAATAGTGGTTCATAAACTTGACTATGTATCAAAATCATAGGAGGAAATTAAAAAAAATCTCTGTATTCGTGCTGAGATATTCTCTCTCTCTCTCTGTCTCTCTCTCTGTCTCTGTCTCTCTCTCCCCCCACCCCCGTGTGTGTGTGTGTGTGTGTGTGTGTGTGTGTGTGTGTGTGTGAGATGCATGAGCTCAGCTCCTGGTGAATCATGTTATTTAAATATGGAATCTGCAAGCATATGTCTTCCTTTTGAGAGGGTGAGATCTTGCTTCATTTGGACCAGTCAAGTTCTCAGTTAATTTTAGGAGCTTCACATCAGCATATAAAGTGGTTTAAGTCGCTAGTGATGTTTACATAAAAAAAAGTACTGAATTGTGAATTCACAAGCCATGAATAGAGGTTTGCAGTTGAATTATTTGGACAGATAATAGGCAATTCTTAACTAGTCATGATGCACACTTGGAAAAGTTGGAACCATAAAAATAATATAGTTCAGTCTGTCGTTTTTTTTTCCAGATAAAGAAACTTAACACCAATTGAAGGCAAAAGGCTTGGAAAAAGTGACTTTAGTCAGACAGAATCCTCAGTTTTCTGTTTTCTTGAATTCAGAGGAATTTTAAAAGACATAATTAAAATTCACAAAGAGGTATTCATATGTAGCTGATGGATAGATAATTCATTCTCCACTTGGATCCCCTAATAAGGGGAGGTGGCGATGCCTCTGCCATGGAGTTCTGCCACTGTCTGATCACTTTCCCCTGGTGAGGAGGCCTTGCCTGGCTACAGAGGAAGAGGGTGAGGCAGTCCTAAGGAGACCTGATGGGCTAGGAGGAGGGTCCCCCTGTGGGGAGGAAAATGGGGGGAACAGTGAATGAGGGTGGGGATGGGGAGATAGGAGCGAGGGGACAACAACCAGGATGTAATGTGAGTAAATTATAAAAAATAAAAAGTTAATTTAAAAAGAGAAAATTCACAAAGAGGTAAATTCTTCATCTTTGAAGAGGTCTAATTGCCTCTACTAGAATCTGAATTACTAGAACTCTGCAGAAGTACAGAGTGCAATTTGAGTATTTTTGTTTTGCTGTAGACTAGTATATGGCAGATTGTGCCCAGCAAGCTTCTTTAAAATTCAAATAGTGGAGGAGAAATTGTTAAAGTCATCAAGTATTGCACCCTACATTGTTTCTATGTGAATTTTTCCCCATTCTTTTGTATATCACTCAGCACAAAAATTACTGTCATATTAACCCCTCAAACATTATTAATGGGTCCGATTCACATTAAAGTGGACAAAGCAGATATTAAAATGTGCAATGAAGACCTCACATGGAAGCAAAAGCAATCTCACCACTGGTAACAATAACTCTGTTTTTCTTTTTTTTTTTTTTTTTTTTTTTTTTAATTTTATTTTTTTTATTAATTTATTCTTGTTACATCTCAATGTTTATCCCATCCCTTGTATCCTCCCATTCCTCCCCCCCCCCATTTTCCCATTATTCCCCTCCCCTATGACTGTTCCTGAGGGGGATTACGTCCCCCTATATATTCTCATAGGGTATCAAGTCTCTTCTTGGCTACTTGCTGTCCTTCCTCTGAGTGCCACCAGGTCTCCCCCTCCAGGGGACATGGTCAAATGTGAGGCACCAGAGTATGTGAGAAAGTCGTATCACACTCTCCACTCAACTGTGGAGAATATTCTGACCATTGGCTAGATCTGGGAAGGGGTTTAAAGTTTACCTCCTGTATTGTCCTTGGCTGGTGCCTTAGTTTGAGCGGGACCCCTGGGCCCAAATCTGCCTATCATATTGCTCTACTTGTAGATTTCTAGGACCCTCTGGATCCTTTTATTTTGCTGTTCTCCCATGCGTCTCTCATTTAGAGTCCCAATAGGATGCCTTCCCCTCTGTCCCAGTTTCCTGGTAAGTGAAGGCTTTTGTGGGACATGCCCCTTGGGCTAGTATGCAGATATAAGTGAGTATATACCATTTGATTCTTTCTGCTTCTGGGTTAACTCACTCATTATGATCATTTCTAGCTCAATCCATTTATCCACAAATTTCGGGAATTCCTTGTTTTTAATAGCTGAGTAGTATTCCATAGTGTAAATGTACCACAGTTTCTTTATCCACTCTTCTACTGAGGGACACTTAGGCTGTTTCCATGTTCTGGCTATTATGAATAAGGCTGCTATGAACATGGTTGAGCAAATTTTCTTGTTGTGTGCTGGAGCATCTTCTGGGTATATTCCAAGGAGTGGAATAGCTGGGTCTTGAGGAAGCCCTATTCCCATTTTTCTGAGATAGCACCAGATAGATTTCCAAAGTGGCTGTACTAGTTTGCATTCCCACCAGCAATGAAGGAGTGTTCCTCTCTCCCCACATCCTCGCCAGCATGTGGTGTCGCTTGAATTTTTGATCTTAGCCATTCTGATGGGTGTAAGATGGAATCTCAGAGTTGTTTTGATTTGCATTTCCCTGATGACTAAGGAGGTTGAGCATTTCTTTAAGTGTTTCTCAGCCATTTGATACTCCTCTGTTGAGAATTCTCTGTTTAGTTCTGAGCCCCATTTCTCAATTGGGTTATTCGGTTTGGTGGTGTTTAATTTCTTGAGTTCTTTATATATTTGGATATTAGACCTTTGTCAGATGTAGGGTTGGTGAAGATTTTTTCCCAGTCTGTAGGCTGTCGCTTTGTTCTCTTGACAGTGTCTCCTGCCTTACAGAAGCTTCTCAGCCTCATGAGGTCCCATTTATTAATGGTTGACATTAAGGCCTGGGCCGTTGGTGTTCTGTTCAGGAAGTTGTCTCCTGTGCCAATATGTTCCAGGCTCTTTCCCACTTTTTCTTCTAAGTGGCTTAGTGTCTCTGGTTTTATGTTGAGGTCTTTAATCCACTTGGATTTGAGTTTTGTGCAAGGTGACAAATATGGGTCCAGTTTCATTTTTTTACACATAGACCTCCAGTTAGACCAGCACCATTTGTTGAAGATGCTATCCTTTTTCCATTGAATGGATTTGGCTTCTTTGTCAAAAATCAAGTGACCATATGTGTGTGGATTCATATCTGGGTCTTCGATTCGATTCCACTGATCAACCAGCCTGTTGCTGTGCCAGTACCATGCTGTTTTAAGTACTATTGCTTTATAGTACAGTTTGAGATCAGGTATGGAGATTCCTCCGGAGCATCTTTTATTGTACAAGATTGTTTTAGCTATTCTGGGTTTTTTGTTTTTCCATATGAAGTTCAGAATTGAACTTTCAATGTCTTTAAAAAATTGTGTAGTTATTTTGATAGGGATTGCATTGAATCTGTAGATTGCTTTTGGTAGGATGGCCATTTTTACTATGTTAATTCTCCCGATCCATGAGCAAGGAAGATCACGCCATCTTCTCAGGTCATCTTCAATCTCTTTCTTCAGAGTTTTGAAATTTTTTCATACAAGTCCTTCACTTGCTTAGTTAGGGTAACTCCTAGATATTTTATATTGCTTGTGGCTAATGTGAAGGGTGTGGTTTTCCTAATTTCTTCCTCTGTAAGCTTGTCATTTGTGTATAGGAAGGCTACAGACTTTTTTGAGTTAATTTTGTATCCAGCCAATTTGCTGAACGTGTTTATCAGCTTTAGGAGTTCTCTGGTGGAGTTTTGAGGGTCACTTATGTACACTATCATATCATCTGCAAAGAGGGATAATTTGACTTCCTCCTTTCCCATTTGGATACCCTTGATCTCCTTTTGTTGTCTTATTGCTCTGGCTAGAACTTCGAGTACTATATTGAAGAGATATGGAGAGAGTGGGCAGCCTTGCCTTGTTCCCGATTTGAGAGGAATTTCCTTGAGTATCTCACCATTTACTTTGATTTTGGCTATTGGCTTGCTGTATATAGCCTTTATTATGTTGAGGAAAGTGCCTTGTATCCCCGATCTCTCTAAAACTTTAAACATGAATGGGTGTTGAATTTTATCAAATGCTTTCTCTGCATCCAAGGAGATAATCATGTGGTTTTTTATTTTCAGTTTGTTTATATGATGGATTACATTGATGGATTTCCGTATATTAAACCATCCCTGCATGCCTGGAATGAAGCCTACTTGGTCATGATGAATGATATCTTTGATGTGCTCCTGTATTCGTTTTGCAAGTATTTTATTTAGTATTTTTGCATCTATGTTCATAAGAGAAATTGGTCTGAAATTCTCTTTCTTTGTTGAGTCTTTGTGAGGTTTAGGTATCAATGAGACTATGGCCTCATAGAATGAATTTGGTAATTTTCCATCCATTTCTATCTTTTGGAGTAGCTTGAAGAGTATCGGTATTAGCTCGCCCTTAAAGGTCTGGTAGAATTCTGCACTGAAACCATCTGGCCCTGGGCTTTTTTTGGTTGGGAGACCATCGATGATTGCTTCTATTTCTGTAGGGGAAATGGGACTATTTAACTTGTTTATCTGTTCTTCACTCAACTTTGGCAAGTGAACTTGATCAAGAAAATCGTCCATTTCCCTTAGATTTTCAAATTTTGTGGCATATATGCCTTCAAAGTAGGATCTTATGATTCTTTGAATTTCTTCAGTGTCTGTTGTTATGTCTCCCTTTTCATTTCTGATTTTGTTCATTTCAATACTGTCTCTCTGCCTTTTAGTTAGTTTGGCTAATGGTCTGTCTATCTTGTTGATTTTCTCAAAGAACCAGCTTTTGGTTTTGTTGATTCTTTGGACTGTTTTCTTAGTTTCTAATTTGTTAATTTCAGCCCTGAATTTGATAATTTCCAGGCGTCTACTCCTCTTGGGTGATTCTGCTTCTTTTTTTTCTAGGGCTTCCAGTTGTGTTGTTAAGATGCTTATGTGCGATGTTTCCAATTTCTTTTTAAAGGCACTTAGTGCTATGAATTTTCCTCTTAGCACTGCTTTCAATGTATCCCACAAATTTGGGTATGTTGTTTCTTCTTTTTCATTGAATTTCAGAAACTCCTTGATTTCTTTCGTTATTTCTTCCCTGACCCAGGTGTCATTTAGCAGAGAGTTGTTTAGTTTCCACAAACGTGTAGGCTTTTTGTTATTTCTGTTGTTGTTGAATTGCAGCCTAAGAGCATGGTGATCTGATAGGATACAAGGTATTATTTCAATCCTCTTGTATCTGTTGAGGCTTGCTTTGTGACCTACGATGTGATCAATTTTGGAGAAGGTTCCATGGGGTGCAGAGAAGAAGGTGTATTCTTTCTTGTTTGGGTGAAAGGTTCTATAGATATCTGTTAGATCCATTTGACCCATGGCATTGGTTAATGATGTTATTTCTCGGCTTAGTTTCTGTTTCAATGACTTATCCTTCAGTGAGAGTGGGGTGTTGAAGTCTCCCACTATTATTGTGTGGGGATCGATGTGTGGTTTAAGCTTTTTTAGGAGATCTTTTACATATGTGGGTGCCCTTGTATTGGGAGCATAGATGTTCAGAATTGTGATGTCATCTTGGTTGACTTTACCTTTGATGAGTATGAAGTGTCCTTCCTCATCCCTTTTGATTAATTTTGGTTGAAAGTCTATTTTGTTCGATACTAAAATGGCTACCCCTGCTTGCTTCTTGTGACCATTTGCTTGGAATATTTTTTTCCAACCTTTTACCCTGAGGTAATGCCTTTCATTATGGGTGAGATGTGTTTCTTGGATGCAGAAGAATGTTGGGTCTTGTTTATGTACCCATTCGGTTAGTCTGTGTCTTTTTATTGGAGAATTGAGGCCATTGATGTTGAGAGATATTAATGACCAGTGACTGTTAAGAGTCTTAATTTTGATGTTGTTTCCAGTCGAGCGTTTGTGTAGTTGTCTTTTTGCCATGGGATAGTTATCTATTTCCTGGGTAGTTTTGGTTGTAGCTTGACCCTTTGGGATGGAGTTTTCCTTCTAGTACCTTCTGTAAAGCTGGATTTGTGGATAGGTACTGTTTGAATTTGTTTTTGTCATGGAATATTTTGTTTTCTCCATCAATGGTTATTGATAATTTTGCTGGGTAAAGTAGTCTGGCCTGGCATCTGTGTTCTCTTAGGGTTTGCAGGATCTCTGTCCAGGCCCTTCTGGCTTTTATGGTCTCTGCTGAGAAGTCAGGTGTAATTCTGATAGGTTTACCATTAAATGTTATTTGGCCCTTTTCCCTTGCAGCTTTTAATATTTTTTCTTTGTTCTGCATGTTTTGTGTTTTGATTATTATGTGGCGGGCAGTTTTTCTTTCTGGTCAATTCTATTTGGTGTTCTGTAGGCCTCTTGTATGTTTATAGGCATCTCTTTCTTTAGATTGGGGAAATTTTCTTCTATGATTTTGTTGAGAATAGTTTCTGGGCCCTGGAGTCTGATGTCTTCTCTTTCTTCAATGCCTATTATCCGCAAATTTCTTCTTTTCATGGTGTCCTTAATTTCTTGGATGTTTTGTGTCAGGAGTTTTCCAGATTTGGCATTTTCTTTAATGGTTGATTCAATATCTGTGATTGTATCTTCTAGCCCTGAGATTCGTTCTTCCATCTCTTGGATTCTGTTAGAAAAGCTGACCTCTGTGTTGCTCGCCTTCTTCTCTGAGGTCTCACGTTCTCGTTTTTCTTCTGTCTGTGTGTTTATCATTGAATCCATTTTCATTTTCAGATCTTGAACTGATTTTTTTATTTCTTTCATCTGATTTTTTGTATATTCCTGAGTTTCTTCCATTGCCTCTTTATAGGTCTTCAGAGCTTGAACCGTTTTAGTTATTTCTTTCATCTGGTTGTTTGCATTTTCCTGCAATTTTTCCAGTTCCACTCTATGTGCTTCTTTTATGTCTCTCACCTGTTTGTCTGCGTCTTCCTGCATTTGATTACGAATTTTATTTGTTTCCTCCATTTTCATCCTCATTACTAAGGATTTGAGGTCATTTTCTTGTATTTCCGTTGTATTTGAGTTCTCTGGGTGGTTTTCTTTGGGATAGCTGGAAACTGGAGACGCCATGTTGTTTTGGGGTTTTTTGTGTATGCTTTTTCGTTGTCCTTTAGACATCTTGCCGTCTTTGTTTTTGTTGGGTAGCTTCCAGAGTTGAATGGAGGGTGTCTGATGATAGATTCACTTGTTTTCTTACGATTTCCCTAGGCTGCGAGCTCAAAGCTTCACTGGTGTGGATGTTAGGATGTTAGCCCTGTTGTTCTGGTCTCTCACAGCCAGTGATCCTCAGTCCCTCTCTGCTGTGGATCCTGCAATTGTTCTGGGTCTCTGAATGAGCGTTGGGTCAGGCCAAGGTATCCACAGCCTTCTGTGTTCCCTGCCAAGTCCAGCCAGGAGCACTGGGACCGAACCACGGGCAGAACTCAGCTAGATTCTCAGGGCCAGAACCGTCTGCCAAGCTCAGCTAGGGATTTTGGGCCCAAAATGCACACAGGGCCCAGCCAGAATTTTTGGGCTGGGACTACGCACCAAGCTCCACTAGGGCCTTTTGGCCCAAAGTGCGTGCTGTGGTCAGTTATTGACTCAGGGCCCGAACTGACCACCAATCTCAGCCAGGAATTCTGGATTCAAACTGTACACTGTGTCCAACCAGAGTCTTAGAGCTGGTGGAACCGAGAGCTCTGTCCAGCCTGTGCCACAGCAGGAGAACTGCGGCTGCTCTGAGTTAGCGCCAGTGGTGGAACAAGTGCTCCGCCCGCACTGTGTCCCCGCAGGGGAGCTGCCGCTGAGCTGAGGTGGTGCCTAGGATGGAACCGAGCACGTCACCAAGCCTGCGCCACAGCAGGAGAACTGCGGCTGCTCTGAGTTAGCGCCAGTGGTGGAACAAGTGCTCCGCCCGCACTGTGTCCCCGCAGGGGAGCTGCCGCTGAGCTGAGGTGGTGCCTAGGATAGAACCGAGCACGTCACCAAGCCTGCGCCACAGCAGGAGAACTGCGGCTGCTCTGAGTTAGCGCCAGTGGTGGGACAAGTGCTCCGCCCGGACTGTGTCCCCGCAGGGGAGCTGCCGCTGAGCTGAGGTGGTGCCTAGGATGGAACCGAGCACGTCACCAAGCCTGCGCCACAGCAGGAGAACTGTGGCTGCTCTGAGTTAGCGCCTGTGGTGGAACAAGTGCTCCGCCCGGACTGTGTCCCCGCAGGGGAGCTGCCGCTGAGCTGAGGTGGTGCCTAGGATGGAACCGAGCACGTCACCAAGCCTGCGCCACAGCAGGAGAACTGCGGCTGCTCTGAGTTAGCGCCAGTGGTGGAACAAGTGCTCCGCCCGCACTGTGTCCCCGCAGGGTAGCTGCCGCTGAGCTGAGGTGGTGCCTAGGATGGAACCGAGCACGTCACCAAGCCTGCGCCACAGCAGGAGAACTGTGGCTGCTCTGAGTTAGCGCCAGTGGTGAAACCAAGTGCTCCGCCCAGACTGTGTCACCGCAGGGGAGCTGCCGCTGAGCTGAGGTGGTGCCTAGGATAGAACCGAGCACGTCACCAAGCCTGCGCCACAGCAGGAGAACTGCGGCTGCTCTGAGTTAGCGCCAGTGGTGGGACAAGTGCTCCGCCCGGACTGTGTCCCCGCAGGGGAGCTGCCGCTGAGCTGAGGTGGTGCCTAGGATGGAACCGAGCACGTCACCAAGCCTGCGCCACAGCAGGAGAACTGCGGCTGCTCTGAGTTAGCGCCTGTGGTGGAACAAGTGCTCCGCCCGGACTGTGTCCCCGCAGGGGAGCTGCCGCTGAGCTGAGGTGGTGCCTAGGATGGAACCGAGCACGTCACCAAGCCTGCGCCACAGCAGGAGAACTGTGGCTGCTCTGAGTTAGCGCCAGTGGTGAAACCAAGTGCTCCGCCCAGACTGTGTCACCGCAGGGGAGCTGCCGCTGAGCTGAGGTAGTGCCCAGTGTGGAGCAGCGTGCTCAACTAAGCCTGCGCCACAGCAGGGGAGCTATGGCCACGCTGAGTTAGTGCCTCAGGCAGAATTGTTTGCTGGGCCGGGCCAATACCCGGGACTCTGGGGCCGAACTGTCCGCCGAGTCCAATCTGGGTCCAAAGGCTCCACGCGACCCAAATCCTGCCCCGAGTCCCCTCTCCCGCAGCAATTCCCACCAGCCACCACACCAATCGCCTCCACCGGAAGGCTATGAGCTGCAAACCTCAGCCGCCGCTGCTGGTGCCGCTGGTGCTGCCGCCTCTACCGCTGCCGCTCCGATCAGAGAAAAACCACACTCCTCCCGTGTGCAGGGGCACGCAGGTCCTTCGCACCCTGGTCCCTCCGAACCGTGGAGCACTCCCGCTGCCGTGATGTTCGGACCTCGGTGTTCCTGGCTCAGAAATCTGTGCAATTCCCTGAATTGTTCACTGGAGCCTCCAAACGCGGTCCACACTGCTCGCCGCCATCTTGGATCCTCCAAATGTCCAACTCTGTTTTTCTACTTGATATCATACTTGCAGTGAGAGAAAGAGACATCCTGCACAAAAGTTTTTGCAGCAACATTTACTGTTTATATTTTAGGAAACATGACTTTTAGGAAGACTGTGCCTAGGCCTCTTTTTTTGTGTCTCCTGAGGCAGAGTGAACCATGTTTCTTTGTTATTTCTGTAAAATTTTACATTTTTTTCATTCTTGATCGTGGGTTGAGTTTGATAGTCTTCCTCTTTCATCATGACTTATTGTTAAGAAATGAAGAAAGAAAAATCTTGAGAGTTTGAGTTAAGCAAGTTTAACAAGAGTTACAACTACAGAGCTATGTTTATTTCCAGGAGGTTTTTCATGAAAATCATTTTTTATTAAATTTTATAAATAAATTGGCTTCTAGACTTTTTATCATATTAACCTTAATTTGACAACAAAACATGTAATAAAAAGGCTAATGTTTTGAGTCTTAAGAATTAAATGTGAAATTGCTATTTAAGAGAGGTTATATTAAAAGCTAAAATGCTGACATAAAAGAAATAATTAGTGGGGATCAAAGTCACTTTAAGGCAATACTAGGTGGTGTCCTAGATGAAGAAGATGCAAGAGTAATTGTGAGGCTTTCAAGACTGTGGAAGCTATACTATAGACAAACATAAGCACTGAGCCTGGGCCAGAAAAGGATGACTGGAAAAGAGAAGTGTGCTTGTTGTCCCAAGAGCCTCTCAGAGGAGGTGTTACTTAAAATGGTCAAATAGCAATTTCACAATATAAGTAATTTTGGAGCTGATATATGCATTTAAGTTGTTGGCTCTTTATTTTAGTTAGAGTAAAATAACCAACTATTTCCCCCCATTTGATGCTGATTATTTTTTGTCATAAAGCATATTTACATATTATTCCTATTTATAGTTCTCCTATCATCAAATGAAACCAACAGAACTTCCCCAGACATTGCATACCAATCTTCTGCCACCCAATACTGTCTTCTCACCTGCACCCCTTCAGCTCACCTGCACCCCTAAACTCTTGCATTAACAGTTTACCACTCTGGCTCCCTCTTCTGAGTCACACTGATGGTTGCAGGTAAAACTAGTTTCAAACATGGCCCTGTTTTCTCTTCTTTTTAAAAGTCAGACATGTCTTCCTCCTCGTATGAGCTTCCTCCTTATATGACCACTTTCTCTCCTCTGAAGTATTGTGTTTTGATTTAAGACATCCTTGATAAAAATAAAGGTTTGTTCTGACACCAAGTAGGTAGTCATATTCCAATGAGTAATGTAATGTTTCTTGCCTTAAGAATGAACTTCCTGTGTCCAGCTGTTGATTATTTAGGAGGCTGCACGTGGGGAGTTTGCTTTGTACAGTTGTTCTTGCTACCGTCAGCTCCTTTACTCATGAGAGGAATATGTGTCAGATGTGAAGATACCCATCCTTTCAATCACATTCCACCTTCAAGTTCAAATCCAACTCATTAAATAACTCTGAATTTTATGTTCTTCCCTTTTGACAGTATAGGGAAAATATTAAATGTTTTCCAAATTCATCCCAAGTATTCTTTAAAAAATATTCGTTATAGTACGTATAACATGGCCTATTTTAAAATTTTAATTGCAGGAGACATAGTATATGTACTCATGAAAGCAAATTTTTTTTCTGAGTACCACACATAGTGAGTGATATTTTATATAACAATGGTGTCTGATCTTTTTATCTTTATTATACATGGTACATTTTTAACTTTTAAAAGTTTTTCTTAAAGTACACTTCACACACACACACACACACACACACACACACACACACACACACACACACACACACACTGAGAACTTATCGCGTGTATTTTAGGGAAAACCAACCATTTTTAAGAGTGCAAGATATTTTAGAGCATATGTCTGTTTATCGTGAGTCCTCTCAATTTTATGGGTGAGGACACTCAGACCCATTTTGAACAGTGTTGTTTGTATCCCATTGCTAGGTGGTTAATTTTAACTACAACAGTGTTTCTTCATCTCCAGAACAATATTTTTGCCCATCCTTTCTCACCAGCTTTGCATGGGATCAGTGCTGTGTGTTTGAGTCACATTTATTTCTCCTTGGCACAGCTGGTAGAGAAAGTTCTTTTTCTCTGTTTGTTTTCCCTGAATGAGATCTACTCATTGGTACCACAGAGGTCCTAAGTGCTCAGATTCTGAAACATTTCCTAAATTTACTTGTCCTTATAGAATAGATTACATTGCATTTTGGACCATTCCTGTTTGCTTCTAGGAGACATCTGATTATTGATGAAGAAGCCAGTAGACAGCAAAGACATTTAGTCAACCAGAGGCTCAACTGGCTTAAACTATATTGATATCCATTTCAATATATGTGGGACACATGAATCCATGCAGTGCATGGGACAAATCAGGCCCTTTATGTTTGAAAAGTCATGTGATTACTTTCATTTCTTTGAGTGACATAATTTTCAAAATATATTTAACTTAAAATTATTTTTATTTTATACATATCTGTGTTTTGCCTGCATGTCTGTGTGTCTGTGTACCATGTGTTTTTCTGGTGCCAATGAAAGCCAGAAGAAAGAAGCCAGTCACCTAGAACTGGAGTTACATGTTGCTGTGAGCCACCATGTGGATTCTGGGAGTCAAACTCAGGTCCTCTGCAAGAACTGCTGAGCCATTGCTCCAGCTCCCAAATATATTTGAAAGACAACAATAAGTTACGTCAAAATTGAGGTTCAGAGGCTTAAATCAATGGAACTTAGTATTATATTAAATAAAGCAAATGTCTCTTACTTTTTGAGATGGGGTCTCATTCTACATTTAAACTTAAATTATTGTAGAATGTTTTTTTTTCTAATAAAATGAGATGATTTTAAACAAATTTCTACTGAAAATGAGATATAGGAAGATTTGTGTATATAATCAATTTTAGAAGACTTAACAAATACGGAAGATATGTTAAGTTGATATTGTTTTTTCATTCAGAAGTGCAAGTAAGGTTGGAGTTTCTATTTGCTACTGATGCTTGTCGTTCTTTGTGAGTAAAGCCAATGGAAAAATGAGTGTGCATATTCAAAACTAATAGGCCTGATCATTCTTAATTTTGATTAACATCTTTAAAAGATAGTTACCATTCTGTGTGTACCACTGAAACCAGATATTTTCTACTTCATAGTCTCTTGTTCTTTCCTTAGATTTAATTTATTTGACATTTAACTTCTTAAAAAAAAAACCTAAAACCAACTTTACGAGACCATAAAATACAATTGTAAAAAGGGTGCATACATTTTGAATATTCTACTTTCTGTTAATTGTGCTAATGGAAATGAGATACATAACCTGTTCTCTCATTAGTTATTTAGATCTGGGAATATTAAATAAGAATGGTATTTACAAGGAAAACACTGTAATTGTGATAGCAATTTATCCCATCCTCTACTTCCCCCAATTATTAAATTTACTCTAATTATACCAAGAAGGGCTTTTATGAACACTCTTCCAGACCTGCATATAATATACTTTGACCATCACTATTTCTGCTATTTATTACTCTTTCTTATCATCTCCTCCTTTCCCTCTTCCACAGTCATAATTACTTTCCCCCCTTTAAATTTTTTGAGATTATAATATACCATTCCTGGTTTTCCTCCTTCCAAACCCTCTCATGTACTCCCACTTTCTCGCTTTCAAACCTATGGCATACTTTTCTCTAATTGTTGGTCTGTATACTAATTTATATATATTACAATTAATTCCCCAACATACAAACACAGTCATCCCTATCCTCTCTTCTAGATTCCACATATGAGAGAAACAAGAAAGAAGATTTTTTTCTGAGTCAGAATTATTTTATAACATGATCTCCATTTCTATTTTTCTGAAAATGGCATAATCTCATTCTTTTTTATGGCTGACTAAAATTTTATCTCACATTTATATCACATATATGATATATATGTCACATTTCTTTATCAGCTGATGGTTCTCTAGGCTGACTAACTTTTCTATTGTGAAAAGTGCTAAGGTAAACATAGGTATGCATGTGTATATGTATGCTGACCCTGTTTGTTTTTTCTCCCTAAATTTTCAACGTGTATGAGATTGAGTAATCAGGGGAAATAAAATTCTGAGGAGACCAGACATCTTGATTTTAAAGTTTACAGAAGCCCCAGGAAGAATTTTATCTTCATCTATATTATGAACAAACCCTGATTACCTTGATACCACAATGTCTTGAAATCTTTTAGTCCATGATTTCTATCTCTTGAAGGTATTTTCATGAAGCAGTAGATAGCTAAGCCTTGTAAAGAGTCATGTTTATTACCCATTTCTCAGAAATCTGTCATTGGAAGCCTCAATGTAATATTGGGTCCCTCCTAGACTACAGGCAGAACTTTAAAAATGTGCCTCTTAGTAGCTTTTATCTGTGTCCTATCACTCAAATTGTGGTGGGCTGTCTGAATCTAACACTCTTGCTCAAGCCCTCCCTTCCTTGGAAGTTTTCAAGGAATATGAAAAGTAGTTTGATGTCATGTTTTAGGCTCATGGAGGCATCAGCGACCTTTGGTCTTCTTGAAATATCCACAGATTTTTAAATTCATAGACTAATAAATACTTAAGTCTCCTGAGAGTTTGGGATTCAGAGAAAGACAGTTGTCCTGGGTTCACTGATTAGGAGTGAGTCCACGCACACGCCCATATTCTGGCACTCACTGGAGTTTGGAAGTGTTTATGAAAGAGATTTTGACACTGACTGTATGTTTTCTAGCCAGAGTACACATTTACAAGTACATATCCTAAAACAGACTACACATAAATCATGAAGAACTTCAAATTACATATCTCCAAAATTATGCCTCATGGCACATGGAGGGAGGTCTAAAGGGTCATTATTAAGAAAGTAGAGCTGTGTGAAGCTTTTCTGCAGTGACATTTGTCGTAACTTAGTAGCACATGGGCCATGATGTGTCACAGGATTGAGCCTCTATCCAACAGCAAATGGACCTAGATAGGACAGAGAGGACTTTTTTTCAATGGCTTTTCATGAAAGAGTGATCTAGAGTTGTCACTTTTTTTCTTCTTCCTGAAACTCTTTTGTTGTATCAGGCAATGACAAGACAAATGACCAGTGTAAGTTAACTTCATTTTATGAAGTAATAGATGGCCATTTTCTTTCCCCTTCCCCCTAACTTAGAAAGGCACTCCTGCATTTGTTAAATGAGAGACAGTCTTCCTTTGATACCTCCCGGAGATTTGTTTCAAGGGTACTCAAGTCCTGATAATTAAAAGGCATTTTCATACAAACAGAAACATTTGAACAATGTCATAAAAAACAACACTAAGTGAGTATATATATGAGGAGGGTTAGGGTGTCTTGCCCTTAAGACAAGATTTCTTTCTATTTCAGAAGCTTTTGTTTGGTCAGGCTGGTGGGTTGAGCAGCCTGGCTTCTTATGAAGACTCTGGGGATCTAAAGTCAGGTGTCCATGTTTTCACATCAAGAGCTCTTACAGATGGAACCAGCTATCCAGTACCCTCCTATATGTATTAAATAATCTTTCAATTATTTGTAATATTTAACATAAAGAGTTATTATATGTTATTGTTTAGAGAATAATGAAAAATTTCAATAAATGTTTAGTCCAGACCTAAGTTTTATTTTTAGAATGTTTTTCATCTGAGGTCAGTTGAATGTACAAATGTAGAATCTACATGTATGGAGGAACACCTGTGCACACAGTTAAGTAAATTTAAAAAAATAACAGAACATTACAGTGTTGATTTTCTGAATCAGAGGAGGATTGGACTCAAAAGCAGGAGGCATAAAATCGAGTTCTGTTCCTAACACTTACTAACTTTTGACCTTGGACAAACTACTTCATCCTTTTAGCCTCAGAAGTTTCATAGGTAATAAAGGTGTATGTGTGTGTGTGTGTTTGTGAGGGGGGGGGGGGAGAGAGAGAGAGAGAGAGAGAGAGAGAGAGAGAGAGAGAGAGAGAGAGAGAGAGAGAGAGAGAGAGAGAGAGAGAGAGAGATCTCAGAGTTTTCAAATAGGGGTAATATTGACCTGCAAGGATATGTTTGGAAAGCTGATTCCAGTTTTTATCACAGTGATTTGAGATATGTGCTGGTTTGTTTTATGTCAACCCCACATGAACTGGAGTCCTCAGAAAAAGGAAGCCTCAGTCAAATAAATTCCTTCACTAGACTGTCCTGTAAGTAAGCATCTGGTGTATTTTCTTGGTTGGTGATTGAGGTAGGAAAGCCCAGCCACTGGGAGCAAGCCAGTAACCAGGATCCTCCATGGCCTGTGGATCAGTTCTTGTCTCCAGATTACCTTTCCTTTTCTCAGTGATTGGCTGTGGCATGGCAGATTAAGCCAAAAGGAAACTTTTCTTCCAAAGTTGTTAATGGTCATGGTGTTTTTATCACAGCAGTAGAAACACTAGCTAAGATAGATGTTACTGATATGTCCTGGATGTCAGTCTGTGTTGGAAATGTCCTTTAGTGAGTAGTACATCCTACATGGTAAAATTTTGTCCTGCTCACATGCCACCACTGTGAGTAAAATGGATGACTTCTTAAGATCTCTTCTTATTCCAAGTCTAAATAAACCATTGCTGAATCTACAGTAATAAATTAAATAACAAACTGCAGCACAAAGAAAATCCTCAAACTTTTACAAAATATTTGTGGTAAATTAGTTTATATGCATATTTGTTATAATAGAGAAATTGTCATCTATTGAACCTTTCTGCACCAGCCAATTTTTCCTGTGTAGTCATGTACATGGATTTTGTTGAGAACTATTCATTTTATATGCTGCAATTATTCCTATTTTGTCAGCAATGAGGCGAGAGCGTAAGGTGTGGTGCTATTTGTCTAAAGTTAGACTGCAGAAGAAAGAAGCAAAATATCTATTTGTACGGTTTCACACTCAGGACTCTTTATTCCCTGTAATGCTTCCTTGAAAATAGAAAATGGAGCGAGTAGGGAAAAACAGTTCACAGGTGTCCGTGAGTAGCCACCACAGGCATTTTTTCAGTTCCTTGGATGCAGACTATTCTTAGACTTCTAGGCCTTTGAACAGGATGCCTTTTTATCTGAACTTCCTCACATCCAACTACATTATCTTCATCCTTCGGGTATGCTTGTGCTTTGCGTCTGCCCTTGGCAAACCCTGCTCTGACCACACAGACCTTATGCCAGGTGCCCTTTGTGTTTTATTTGTCTTTTGTTCTTCCTCCACCAACTATTCACCTGCCTTAATGAAGCTGCTGAGTCTCATTTCCACATTGGTGGCAAGGTTTGTAAGGTCAGGGAAAAACCATATAAGGACATGTTTTCTCAGGTCATATGCCTGCACCTTTCTATATGTTGAACAAAGTGAGAAAAAAATGAATGCAGCAATTCATTTTAAGAAGTCTACTTACATTATTGACGAATAGTTCAATTTTTTTGAAGTATTAAGTAACAGTTTATCTTATATGCATGAATAATTTATATTACATATATGCATACATAATATGTATATATAGAAAACATGCATACACACATATGTGTAGCTCAGGCTGATATCTGTCTCACTGTGTATTAAAGTAGGCCTTGAACTGAACCTTGTTCTTGCTTATGCCTCCCAAGTGACAAGATTAGAAGTTGGTTGTGTTTTGCCTTAATGCTTACTGGTTATCCTTCTATCACCTGTATTTTGTATGAATATTGCTAATAGAAGCTAGGTAAATAAAATGGTTCAAGATCTACTATATATGTCATCCTCTTGTGCTGAATAGTTTTTTTTTTTTTGTCAACTTGATACAGATAGAAATACTCCTGGGAAGAGGGAATCCTACTTGATAAGCTGCTTCCCCCAGATTGTCCTGTTAGTGTGTCTGGGGCAGATTGTTGATTCGTGTAAGAAAGTGTAGCCTACAGTGAGGAGTGAAAACCCTGGACAAGTCATCCTAGGCTGTATATGAAACCTGGCTGAGCAGGCCACAGGAAGCAAGCCAGTAAGCAGTGTCCCTTGGGGTCTCTGCTTCTAGGTTCCTGCCTTGGCTTCCTTCAATGATCAAATATAATCTGTAAGCCAAATAAGCCCTCTCCTTCCAAATTACTTTTGGTTATGGTGTCTATCACAGCAACAGAACACAAGGGCAACTCTCCTCTGTGAGTATAGTTGGTGACCACATAGAAATGTCAACATTTCCCAGGTGTAGCAGGTGCTTGGCGGCCTATTTGGTAGTGAAAGTTAGAACAGTGTATTAAAATAACTTTTTATTGTTGTTTATATTGCCTAAGGAAAACCAAAACTAAATTAAAGAAGCTAAGTAAAGAAAGGAACATAAGCGTATATTCTTAGAGCATGTTATATTAGCCTTTTATTGACCATTTCTGAGTCTTTGTTTCTTATTATGGCTTAAAGTTACCATCTGGTATCTTTTCAAATCCCAACAGAATTTGTCCTTCTTCATTTTCTTTGTGCTGCTATTTCTAGAAAAAATGGAATTTCTCTATGTTATAAGCTCAACAACACAATTATATACATATTTTATAGAAGTACTTTTAAAATTAGTTAATAAAATATGACTTCTGCAAATATGGTCTTTTGTAATAAGTTCCAGAATTATCTTTCATGGTGCTGTTTATTTTTTATTTACTTGCTTCGCATCTACATGACAGGTTCCCCTCCCTCTGTCTCACTTCCCTTACCCACATTCTTCATTCCCTTTCTCCTCAGAGAAGGGGAGGCCTAGCATGTATGCCAACCCTCCTTGGCATACGAAGTTGCAGTACGACAAAGCACTGAGGCTAGACACAACCGCCCAGTTAGGGGAAAGGGATCCAAAGGCAGGTAACAGAGTCAAAAACAGCCCCTGCTCCAGTTGTTAGGGGCCCACAGGAAGGCCAAGCTGCACATCTGTTACATATGTGTAGGGGACCTAGGTCTGTCCCATGCCTGCTCTCTGGTTGGTCCAATCTCTGTAATCTCTCCTGGGCCCAGGTTTGTTGACTATATGTTTTCTTTCGCTGTCCCTGATCTCTCTGGCTCCTTCAATCCTTCTTCTGACTCTTCCACAAGATTCCTGAGCTCTGCCTAGTGTTTGGCTGTGGGTCTCTGCATCTGTTTCCATCAGTTGCTGGCTGAAGCCTCTCACAGGACAGTTATGCTAGGCTCCTGCTGAAAGTCTAGCAGAATATGGTTAAAAGTGTCAGGGGTTGGCTCTCTCTCATAGGATGGGTCTCAAGTTGGGCCAGTCATTGTTTGGGAATTCCCATAACTTCTGCTCCATCTTTATCCCTGCACAGCTTGTATGTAAGACAAATTTTCAGTCAAAGGTGTTATGGATGGTTGGTGTACCCATTCCTTCATTGGACGTCTTGCCTGGTTACTGGAGACAGCCATTTCAGCTTCCATATCTCCTGTTGGCAGGAATCTGCATAGATTGCTGGGAGCTTCCCTTGTCCTAGGTTTCCGGCTCATCCCAGAGCTGCCCCCCCCCCCATTTCAGTTCTCACCCCCAGATCTCCACTCACTTGATCCCTCCTGTTCCTCTGACCACTACCCTTACCACTCACCTCCAGTATCTATTTTTTTTTTTCTTTCTGAGTGAGAGTCAAGCACCCTCCCTTGGGCCCTCGTTGTTATTAAGCTTCTTTGGGTCTGTGGATTGTTGCATGGTTACTCTGTACTGTATGGCTAATATCCACTCATAAGTGAGTGTATAACATGCATGTTTTTCTTGGCCTGGGTTTCTTTACTCAGGATGATATTTTCTAGTTCCATCCATTTGCCTGCAAATTTCATGGTTTCCTTGTTTTTAATAGCTAAGTAGTATTTCATTATGTAAATGTACCACATTTTTTCTATCCATTCTTCAGCTGAGAGACATCTAAGTCGTTCCTAGTTTCCGGCTATTATGTCCTTGTGGTATGGTAGAGTGTCTTTTCGGTATATACCCAGGAGTGGTATAGCTGGGTCTTGATGTAGAACTACTCTCAATTTTCTGAGAAGCCACCAAATTGATTTCCAAAATGATTGTGTAAGTTTTCAATCCCACCAGTAATGGAGGAGTGTTCCTTTTGTTCCACATCCTTGCCAGCGTGTTCAGTCCTTTGAGATTTTGATCTTAGCTCTTCTGATGGGTATAAGAGGGAATCTAAGGGTCATTTTGATTTGCATTTCCCTGATGACTATGCTCTTTAAGTGCTTCTCAGCCATTAGAAGTTCTTCTGTTGAGAATTCTCTGTTTAGCTCTGTACCCTATTAAAAATTATTATAGTTTGTTCAGATTGCATCCGGAATGGTGTCCCTTGGCTTGTATCTTCCCATTCTCACTGCTCTTCCTTCTTCTTCCCTATTCCCCTCCCTTAGACCTCTGACAGACGGGGACCTCCTCCCCCACCATATGGCCACAGGATATCAGATCTCATCCAGATATCCTGCTTCCCCTTCCTTTGTGTGCCTCCAGGTCTCCCTACCAAGGAGAAGTGATCAAACTGGGGGCACCAGAATTTATGTCAAAGGCAGTCCCCATTCCCCACAATCTTGGAGAATCAGCTTTCCAATGCATATATCTGAACAAGATGCCTATGTTTACTGCATGCATTGTCCTTCCTTGGTGTAACAGTTTGTGCAGGCCCCCCTGGGTCCAGATCTGCCAGCCTTGATGGTCTCTTTGTGAGGCTCCTGAACCCTTTGGCTCCTTCCATCCCCCCCCATTCTTCCATACCACTCTCAGTACTCCACCCTGAGTCCAGCAGCAAGTCCCAGCATCTGTTCCAATCCCCTGCTGAGTGGAGTCTCTCAGAGGACATCTATGTTGGACTAATATCCACTTATAAGTGAATATATACCATGTTTGTCTTTCTGGGCCTGGGTTACCTCACTCAGGATGATCTTTTCTAGTTCCATCCATTTGCCTGCAAATTTCAAGATTTCCTTGTTTTTAATAGCTGAGTGGTATTCCATTGTGTAAATGTGCCACAGTTTCGTTATCCATTCTTCAGTTGAGAGACATCTAGATTACTTCCAGGTTCTGGCTATTACAAATAAGACTACTATGAACATGGTTGAGCATATGTCCTTGTGGTATGGTGAGTATCTTTCAGGTATATGCCCAGGGGTGGTATAGCTGGTTCTTGAGGTACCACTATTCCCAATTTTCTGAGAAAATGCCAGATTGATTTCTAAAATTGCTGTACAATTTTTCACTCACACCAGCAATGGAGGAGTGTTCCCTTTCTCCACATCCTCACCAGCATGTGCTGTCACTTGAATTTTTGATCTTAGCCATTCTGACAGGTGTAAGATGGAATCTCAGAGTCATTTTGATTTGCATTTTCCTGATGACTAAGGACAATGAGCATTTCCTTAAGTCTTTCTCGGCCATTCAATATTCCTCTGTTGAGAAGTCTCTGTTTAGCTCTGTACCCCATTTTTAAATTGGGTTATTTGGTTCAGTGATGTTTAATTTCTTGAGTTCTTTATATGTTTTGGATATTAGCACCTTGTCAGATGTAGGGTTAGTAAAAATCTTTTCCCAGTCTGTAGACTGTTGTTTTGTTCTGGTGATAGTGTCCTTTATCTTACAGAAGCTTTCTAGTTTCATTAGGTCCCATTTATTAATTATTGATCTTAGAGCCTGAGCTTTTGGTGTTCTGTTTAGGAAGTTGTTTCCCCCACTTTTTCTTCCAACAGATTTAGTATGTTTGGTTTTATGTTGAGGTCTTTAATCCATTTGGACTTGAGTTTTGTGAAGGGTGATAAGCATGGATCTATTTTCATTTTTCTGCACGTGAAATCCAGTTAGAGCAGCACCATTTGTTGAAGATGCTATCCTTTTCCCATTGTATGGTTTTGGCTTCTTTGTCAAAAATAAAGTGTGCATAGGTGTGTGGGTTTATTTTTGGGTCTTTAATTTGATTCCATTTATCAACCAGCCTATTGCTGTGCCAGTAACATGCTACTTTTATTACTATTGCTCTATAGTACAGCTTGAGATCAGTGATGGAGAGTCCTCCAGAAGATCTTTTATTTTACAGGATTGTTTTAGCTATTCTGTGTTTTTGTTCTTCCATATAAAGTTGAGAATTGATCATTCTAGGTCTGTAAAGAATTGTGTAGGTATTTTGATATGGATTTCATTGAATCTGTAGATTGCTTTTGGTAATATGACCATTTTTACTATGTTGATCATCCCAATCCATGAGCATGGGAGATCTTTCCATCTTTTGATATATTCTTCAATTTCTTTCTTTAGAGATTTGAAATTTTTTTATACAAGTATTTCACTTGCTTGATAGAGTTACACCAAAATACTTTATATTATTTTTGGCTATTGTGAAGAGTTGAATTTCCCTAGGTTTGATTTTTTTTTTTTTTTAGCCTGTTTGTTATTTGTATACAGGAGGGCTACTGAATTTCTTGCATTAATCTTGTACCCTGCCACTTTGCTGTAGATGTTTATCAGCTGTAGGAGTTCTCTGGTGGAATTTTTGGGGTCAATGTATCCTATCATATCGTCTGCCAATAATGATACTTTGACTTCTTCCTTTCCAATGTGGATCCCCTTTATATTCTTTTGTTGTCTTATTGCTCTAGCTAGAACTTTAAGTGCTATACTGAAGAGAGTGGGCCGCCTTCTCTAATTCCTGATTTTAGTGGAATTTGAGTTTTCTCTCCATTTAGTTTGATGATGGTTATTGGCTTGCTGTATATAGCACTTATTATATTTAGGTATGTGCCTTGAATTCCTGACCTCTCCAAGACTTTAAACCTGAATGGATGTTGGATATTTTAAAATGCTTTTTCAACATCTAAGGAGATGTTCATGTGGGGTTTTTCCTTTCAGTTTGTCTATATGATGGATTACATTGATGGATATCTGTGTGTTGAACTGTCCCTGCATGCTGAGGATGAAGCCTCCTTAGTCATGGTTAATGATCTTTTTGACGTGTTCTTGGATTTGGTTTGTAAGCATTTTATTGAATATTTTTGCATCAATGTTCATAAGAGAATTTGGTCTGAAGTTCTCTTTCTTTATTTGGTATTTGTGAGGTTTATGTATCAAGGTGACTGTGGCCTCATAGAATGAGTTTGGTAATGTTCTTTTCCATTTCTATTTTGTGGTGTATTTTGAAGAGTATCAGCATTAGCTCTTCGTTGAAGGTCTGGTAGAATTCTGGGCTGAATCCATCTGGCCCTGGGCTTTTTGGTTGGAAGACATTTGATGACTGCTTCTATTTCCTCAGGAGAAATAGGCCTATTTAATTTGTTTACCTGATCTTGATTCAACTTTGGTGAGTGGAATCTATCAAAAAAAAACCTATCCATTTCATTTAAGTTTTTACATTTTGTGACATAGGAGCCTTTGAAGTAAGACCTAATGATTCTTTGGATTACTTCAGTGTCTGTTGCTATGTCTCCATTTTCATTTTTGATTTTGTTGATTTGGATAGTATCTCTCTACCTTTTAGTTAGTTTGGCTAAGGATTTGTCTATCTTGTTGATTTTCTCAGAGAATCAGCTCTTGGTTTCATTGATTCTTTTAATTGTTCTCGTTGTTTCTATTTTATTGATTTCAGCCCTGAGTTTAACTATTTCTAGCCATCTGCTTCTCTTTGGGTGTTTCTATTTCTTTTTTTCTATGGCTTCCAAATCTGTCTTTAAATTGCCTGTATGAGATGTTTCCAGTTTCTTTATGAAGGCACTTAGTGTTTTGAACTTTCCCCTTAGTACTGCTTTCAATGTGTCCCATAAATTTGGGTATGTTGTGCCTTCATTTTAACTGAATTTTAGGAAGTCCCTAGTTTCCTTCCTCACCCAGTTGTCATTGAGTAGTGAGTTTTTCAGCTTCCATGGGTGTAGGCTTTTTGTTATTTCTGCTGTTGTTTAAGTCCAGCTTTTTAGTGCATGGCGCTCAGATAGGATACAAGGTATTATTTCAATCTTCTTGTATCTGTTGAGGATTGCTTTGTGACCTAATATATGGTAAATTTTGGAAAAGGTTCTGTGAGGTGCTGAGAAGAATGTATAATCTTTTGTGTTTACATAAAAAGTTCTGTAGACATCTATTAGGTCCATTTGATTCAGGACATTGGTTAGTATCATTATTCTCAATTTAGCTTCTGTTTCATCTAGTGAATGGGGGTGTTGAAGTCTCCAACTATTCATGTGTGGGGATTGATGTGTGGTTTAAGCTTTATTAATGTTGTTTCCCCAAATGTGGGTGCCCTTGTATTTGGGGCATAGATGTTCAGAATTATGATGTCATCTTGGTTGAGTTTTCCTTTGCTGAGTATGAAATGTCTTTCCTCATCTCTGTGGATTAATTTTGATTGAAAGTTTATTTTATCAAATATTAGAATGGGTACTCCTGCTTACTTCTTGTGTCTGTTTGCTTGAAAGACCTTTTTTTCAGCTTTTCACCCTGAGGTAGTGTCTATCTTTGTGGCTGAGATGTTATTTCTTGAATGCAGCAGAATGTTGGGTCTTGTTTATGCATCCATTTTGTTAATCTGTCTCTTTTTATTGGAGAGTTGAGACCATTGATGTTGAAAGAGATTGGTGACCAGTGACAGTTAAGTCCTTTGATTTTGATGTTGGTTGTGACAGTATGTTTGTGCATTTGTATGGTTTTTGTTTTGCTAAAGTGTAGTTATTTATTTCTTGTGTTTTCCTGGGTCCAGTTAGCTTCTTGCATTGGAGTTTTTCTTCTACTACCTTCTGTAAGGCTGGATTTGTGGATAGGTACTGTTTAAATTTGCTTTTGTCATGGAATATCTTGTTTTTTCCCTCTATGGCTATTGAAAGTTTTGCTGGGTATAGTATTTTGGACTGTGGTCTCTTAGGGTTTGCAAATCCTCTGCCTAGGCCCTTCTGGCTTTATGGTGTGTGCTGAGAAGTTGGTATGATTCTGATAGGTTTGCCATTTTATGTTACTTGGCCTTTTTCCTTTGGTGCTTTTTTTTTTTTTACATTATTTTTTTTATTAATTTATTCTTGTTACATCTCAATGTTTATCCCATCCCTTGTATCCTCCCATTCCTTCCGCCCCCATTTTCCCATTATTCCCCTCCCCTATGACTGTTCCTGAGGGGGATTACGTCCCCCTATATATTCTCATAGGGTATCAAGTCTCTTCTTGGCTACTTGCTGTCCTTCCTCTGAGTGCCACCAGGTCTCCCCCTCCAGGGGACATGGTCAAATGTGAGGCACCAGCGTACGTGAGAAAGTCGTATCACACTCTCATGCTGGCGAGGATGTGGGGAGAGAGGAACACTCCTTCATTGCTGGTGGGAATGCAAACTAGTACAGCCACTTTGGAAATCTATCTGGTGCTATCTCAGAAAAATGGGAATAGGGCTTCCTCAAGACCCAGCTATTCCACTCCTTGGAATATACCCAGAAGATGCTCCAGCACACAACAAGAAAATTTGCTCAACCATGTTCATAGCAGCCTTATTCATAATAGCCAGAACATGGAAACAGCCTAAGTGTCCCTCAGTAGAAGAGTGGATAAAGAAACTGTGGTACATATACACTATGGAATACTACTCAGCTACTAAAAACAAGGAATTCCAGAAATTTGTGGATAAATGGATTGAGCTAGAAATGATCATAATGAGTGAGTTAACCCAGAAGCAGAAAGAATCAAATGGTATATACTCACTTATATCTGCATACTAGCCCAAGGGGCATGTCCCATGAAAGCCTTCACTTACCAGGAAACTGGGACAGAGGGGAAGGCATCCTATTGGGACTCTAAATGAGAGATGCATGGGAGAACAGCAAAATAAAAGGATACAGAGGTCCTAGAAATCTACAAGTAGAACAATATGATAGGCAGATTTGGGCCCAGGGGTCCCGCTCAAACTAAGGCACCAGCCAAGGACAATACAGGAGGTAAACTTTAAACCCCTTCCCAGATCTAGCCAATGGTCAGAATATTCTCCACAGTTGAGTGGAGAGTGTGATACGACTTTCTCCTTTGGTGCTTTTAATATTTTTCTTTGTTCTGTACATTTTTTGTTTTGATTATTATGTGGTGGGAGGATTTCCTTTTCTGGTCTACTATATTTCGTGTTCAGTATGCATCTCTTTATATTGGGGGAATTCTTAAAAATACATTTTATTAATTTATTCATATTACATCTCAATTGTTATACCATCCCTTGTATCCTCCCATTCTTCCCTCCCTCCCATTTTCCCTTTACTCCCCTCCCCTATGACTGTGACTGAGGGGGACCTCCTCTCCCTGTATATGCTCATAGGGTATCAAGTCTCTTCTTGGTAGCCTGCTTTCCTTCCTTTGAGTGCCACCAGGCCTCCCCATCCAGGGGATGTGGTCAAATATGGCGCACCAGAGTTCATGTGAAAGTCAGACCCCAGTTTCAACTCAACTGTGAAGAATGTCCTGTCCATTGGCTAGATCTGGGTAGGGGTTCAAAGTTTATGTATTGTCCTTGGCTAGTGCCATAGTTTGAGCAGGACCTCTGGGCCCAGATCCGCCCATCACAATGTTCTTCTTGTAGGTTTCTAGGACCCTATGGATCCTTCTATTTCCCCATTCTCCCTTGCTTCTCTCACCTAGAGTACTAATAGGAAGTCTTCCCCTCTGTTCCACTTTCCTGGTACATGAAGACTTTCATGGGACATGCCCCTTGGGCTAGTGTCCAGATATAAGTTAGTATATACCATTTGACTCTTTTTGCTTCTGGGTTAACTCACTCATTATGATCATTTCTAGTTCAATCCATTTGTCCACAGATTTTGGGAATTACTTGTTTTTAATAGCTGAGTGTAATGTACCATAGTGTAAATGTACCACAGCTTCTTTTTTATTCTTCTACTGAGGGACACTTAGGCTGTTTCCATGCTCTGGCTATTATGAATAAGGCTGCTATGAACATGGTTGAGCAAATGTTCTTGTTGTGTGCTGGAGCATCTTCTGGGTATATTCCAAGGGGTGGAACAGCTGGGTCTTGAGGAAGCCTTATTCTTAGTTTTCTGAGATAGCACCAGATAGATTTCCAAAGTGACTGTAGTAGTTTGCATTCTAATGTGGGAATTTTTATTCTATGTTTTTGTTGAAAATGTTTCTTGGCTTTGGAGCCTGGAATCTTCTCTTTTCTCAATTCCTATTATTCTTAGGTTTTGTCTTTTCTTGGTGTCCTTGACTTCTTAGATATTTTGTGTCAGGAATTTTTTAGATTTAACATTTTCTTTGATGTTGCAGCAAATTATTCCATTGTATTTTCTACACCTGATATTCTTTTCTCCATCTCTTATATTCTGTTGTCAATGCTTACCTCTGCAGTTCCTGTTTTCTTCTCTAAGTTTTCTCTTTCCAGGATTTCCTAAATTTGTGCTTTTATTATTGTTTCCATTTTCATCTTTAGACCTTGAACCCTTTTATTGATCTCCTTCACATGATCATTTGTATTTTCCTGAATTTCTTCCAGTGATTTTATTTCCTTTCTATAGGCCTCTGTAATGGCCTCTCTAAGGATCTCAAACTCTTTGGTTGCATCTTCCTGTATTTATTTATGGATTTTATTCATTTCTTCTATTATAATATTCATTATGAAGGATATGAGGTCATTTTTCTTGTGCTTCAGTTGTGTTTGAGTTTCTAGGGATGATTGCTTTGGGATAATTGGGTTCTAGATATGCCATATTATTTTGACTTTTGTTGTTTTCACGCTGGTCTTTAGTCATCTTGCTGTCTCTGGCATTGGATAGTAGTTTCCAGTGTCTTTCAATGGCCATTGATAGCAGCTCATAGATGAGTGGCTATAGGTTGAGATCCCTTACTGTGGGGATTAGAGAATCCTTCTTTGGATGGGGCAGGTGACCTAGGTTCAGATCCAATGGATTGGTGGGGTAAGCTGAAGTCAGATATCCCTGTATTTCACACTATGGTGTCTCCTATGGGCTAGAAGGCCCAGACACTGGCACCTTGTGTCCCACTTCTTGGTCAGAGACAGAGAGTGAGAGTCCTGTGTGCCTGAAGGCATGTGGCTAAGGTTTGGGGTCCACTCCTGCGCCTGGGCTTGCTTGGACCTGGCAATTCTCTGTGGATTGGCCTAATGACTTGAGATCACATCTACCCATGCTCCACACCTTGGGTTCTCACCTGGGCTCTAGCAGACCCAGACATTGGTGTCTTGCAGTCCACAGTTCAGTCTGAGACAGAGTGCTGGTGCAGTGCTCTGGCTGGCATGTGACTGGCTTTGGAGACCATGCCTGCATCTACTCAGGCCTGGGAGCCTTCTGTGGATTGGTTGGATGATGTGAGGTCAAGATTCCTCTGTGCTCAACACCCTCGGGCCTCACCCAGGCTAGCACCCCCAGACTCTGATGCCCTGCAGCTCACAGTTCAGTCTGAGACACAGAGTCCAAGACATAAAGTGCAGATGCTGCTCGCAGGCAGGCATCCAGACTTTGGGGTTTGGGCACACACCCACAGAGATCTGGGAACTCTTCTGTGGACCAGCTGGATGGTGCCAAGCAAGACCCAACTGGGCTTCACACAGTGTGGACTCTTCTTATTCAGGTTACTCCGGCTGTGGTGCTCTGTAACTCCCAACTGGTCCCTCAGCTCTGTCCAGCCAATTAGACACAGTCCATGATCTATGCTGCCATCTTGGAGATCCTATACCCCATTTTTAATTGGGTTATTTGGTTTGTTGTATCTAATTTTTCCTGATTTCTTTATATATTTTGGATATTAGTCCTCTGTTGGATGTAGAGTTGGGGAAGATCTGTATTTAGGCTGCAGTATTGCCCTATTGATGGTGTCCTTTGTCTTACAGAAGCTTTTCAGTTTCATGAGGTCCCATTTATTAATTATTGATCTTAGACAATGAGCTATTGGTGTTTTGTTAATGAAACTGTGACAATACATTTAAGGCTGTTCCTCACTTTCTCTTCTATTAGACTTAGTGTATTTGGTTTTATGTTGAGGCCTTTTATGCACTTGAACTTGAGTTTTGTGCAGGGTAATAATATGGATCTATTTGTATTCTTCTACATGCAGATATCTAGTCACACCTGCAATATTATTGAATATGCTATATTTTTTCCAGTGTACTCTTTTGTCTTCTTTGTCAAAAATCAAGTGTCTATAGGTGTGTAGATTTATTTCTGTATCTTTGATTTGGTTACATTGGTTAACTTATTTGTTTTTTATGATAATACCTTGAGGTTTTATTACTATTGCTCTGTAGTACAACTTGAAATCAGGAATGGTGATACTTGCAGAAGTCCTTTTATTGTAGAGGGCTGTTTTAGCCCTCTTGATTTTGTTTGTTGTTTTGCTTTGTTTTTTCATATAAAGTTGAGTATTGTTCTTTCAAGGGTGGTAAAGAATTCTGTTGGAATTTTGGTGGAAATTGTGTTGAATCTGTAGATTGCCTTTGGAAAGACGGTCATTTTTACTATGTTAATCCTACCAAATCATGAACATGGGGGATCTTTTCATCTTCTGACATTTTCATCAACATCTTTCTTCCAAGATGTGAAAGTCTTGTCATACAGGTCTTTCACTTGCTTAGTTAGATTTACACCAAGTGATTTTATATGATTTGTAAAGGATGTCAATTCTCTAATTTCTTTTTTAGTTCTTCTATCATTTGTATACAGGAGGGCTACTCTTTTTGTATGTGTTAATTTTGTATCCAGCCACTTTGTTGAAGGTGTTTCTCAGCTGTAGGACCTCTCTTGTAGAATTTTTGGGGTCATTTATATATACTGTCATATCATTTGTGAATAGCAATATCGTGACTTTTTGTACAGATGAACTTTCAATCCTTTCAGGCATTTAATTAGAAGTGAAATCACTGAATTACAAGCTCAGTGTTTAACTTTTGAGAAAAATATCAATGTACTTTTCATAGAAGAGACATAGTTCCCAGCTGCCACTGCTGGTGTTTGGGTTCCAGTCTCTTCATGTCTTTGTCAGCAGGTACTGTTTGTGGCTGGAATGATGGGACATGAGTTTTCATTGTCTGAATGTGTCACTCATAATTTCTCATGAGAAATCAGACTTTAACCTTGTATAGGTTACCTTTTACTTGATGAATCCTTTTTTATGATTTCTAGGTACTGATTTCTACAATATTTATTTATTTAATTTATTTTTTTATGGCTTTAGAAGAATGTCTTTCAAACATCATGATACAAAGGACTTTTCTCATCCTTTTGTATTTTTACTTAATATTTCATTAGACTGTAATATTTTGCCTGTGGTATAATAACAAATGCTTGCATTTATTTCAGCATGGAGAATTTTGAGCATCTTGAATGTATGGATTGCTTTCATGGCATGTAGGGTGTCTTTAGGCATTCATTAGTCACTGTATTCAAATGCGCATTTTTCTCTTTGCTTTCAATTTTCCTATTAAGTATATGTTGGTGGGTGGCTTATACCCTCCCATTTTTTAATAAAAAACTCACAATACCATAGGACATGTTAAATTTTATTTAGCTTTGTTGTTTCTGTTTTTCCATTTGAACAGTATTAGCCAATTTAGCGTCAAATTTTTGATTATTTCATTTGACTCCTTGAATAACTGTTAGTCCCCTAGTGAAGATTTTGTATGTTTGGCAATTTTGCTTTTCAGTTCTGGAAGTTTTATTTTTATGGTTTCTCAGAGTAATTTGTATGTGCTCAGAGTAATATGTTTATTTGGTGAGGCATTGCATTCTTTTGGTTCTTTAGGCGTGATCTCTTTAATTGCGTACTCTTTGGACATTTTCTTAACAGTTGCCTGAAGTCTGTGTATGAGAAGCCTTTGCAAATTTCTAGTCCCTCTGCTGACCCAGCATGTGAATCCGACAGTCATGTGTCTTTGGAAGTTTTATATATTTAATGGCTGGATATTTAAGTTAATACATATAGTGATTCTACATGTAGAAAGCTTGACTGGAGGATTGTTTTCATTTGGTGAAGTGAATTCGGTGAATTTCAATGATTGGGCTAGTTTGAGATCTATTTCGTCTGTAATGTGCAGTATCTGATGTCTGTTCTGAAGGCATACCTTAGGCATGCACAGCATTTTCCTGATGACCAGGGATAACTAGCTTTATTCAGGAATCTGTGTTTCTTTCTGCTTTAATTTAAAAAGTTTAGAGCATTTAGGATTTGTAGTTAACTGCACAAAGCCAAATCAACTGCCAGCTTTACTATTTTTTTTTTTTTGGTAACATTCTAGTTTATTAACTATTTTAGTTGGATACAATTAAAATTAATCCTCTTGACAAAGATCGTCTTCAGTTCTTTAAGATCTTTAAGTTCTTACCTCCAAAGAATCTCTTTGTTTTAGGAGCGAGAGCTCATGGGAAGAGCTAGGTTTTCCCTGGTGATCATACCTGGTCCTTCTCTATTGAAGATGGAAGAGAGAAGCTGGAAGTAGTGCCGTGTTCTGTCTGTGGTAGTGTCCACACTACCTAATGTGGCGTTTCTATAAGCCGGGGCAAGAGAGGAAGGGAACGATTAATATTCAATAGTTGCCACATGGTCTTTTCCTGAGGAGAAAGTTGGCCTGCTGCCCAGCCCAGCCCACTGGGGTAGCTCAGTGCTGTGTAGGAAAGGGACAGTGTACTTTTCACCAGCTGTTCTGTCTGGTGCTGACCTAAATATTAGGAATTGGTGACAGAACAGGTGCTTCCCAGCTGCCACCCACTGCTTGATGTAGGGCTTTTGCTAAACAGCACAACAAAAGATAGGCTCGGTTAATGCTTCCTGGCTGCAGGAGCAATTAGAATTGCATATGCATCCCAGGGAGCCTGCTGGAGATCTGAGTTGGGTCTACTACAACTTAACCCCCCCCCCTTTTACATTATAATTTATTTATCTTACATCCCAATTGTTACCCCTCACTTGCTTGCTTCTTCCATTTCTCACCCTCCTTCCCTCTCTCTTCCACTGTATTCCCCCCTACTGTAGGCCTCTGACTTGGCAGGGAGAGTGCGGGGGTGGGGGAGGATTGGGGGTGGGAATCCTTCTCCCCCACCCTCTGACCACAGCCTATCAGGTCTCATCTGTATAGTCTGTGTCCCCCTTCCTCAAGGGGAAGTGATCAAATTGCAGGCATCAGAGTTTATGTCAGAGGCAGTCCCAGCTCCGCTCCCCCCATCACCTTGGAGAATGCGCTGTCCGTTGGCTATATTGGAACAGAGGGTCTAGGTTCTCTGCATGCATTGCCCTTGGTTGGAGTATCAGTTTGTGCAGGCCCCTCGGGGTCCAAATCCACCAGCCTTGATGGTCTCCTTGTGGGCTCCTGAACCCGTTGGGTTTCCCTTTTTGTTTTCTGCAAGGCAGTGTTTTTGTCAAATGACAACAGTTTCTGTCTTCAATGTTACAGTGTCCTAATATTGACTTTTTCTACAGATTTTGTTTAAAAACTGCTTCTCATTTTGTTGTAAGATATTTATTTATATCGTAGACATTTTAAATATTGTTTCTTGCAAATTTTGAGCATCATTATTAATATTGCCCTGGTGGAGAGGTCACAGAGAGTCACTCTCAACATCATCTCAACAAGCCAAACTAAATTAAAACAAAAACAAAACAAAACAAAACTTTGAGCCATAGACCCATTTAAGTTCCAAGGTCCCAAATTTGAGAATTTTCACTGCCTTGAAAGCCCAACCACATACCACACGCAGGAGGCGGGAAACCTGTTGCAGAGAAGACAAAGAACATTTGGAGTCAAGAGAGTCCCTGAGTTGATGCTCCTCTGTGTCTTACCGTTACAGGACGAGAGACAATGTGTAAAGTATGCATATGGTTTTTAAGAAAATAACTTGCTAGTGAAAAACAATAGATAGCGAAAGCAATATAATGTCAAACCTTGTCTATAAACTTAGATCAATATAATCACATGATGTGGGTGTGTGTTGCTGTGAGAACAGGGTGTCCTTGCAGATTCTATAGTTTTTGTGAGACAATGGTGGTCATGTGAGTTTCCTATACAACCACAGAGTTGTAGACTGCTGGGATACAAACGTCAGTCATAGCAATCTGGGTCCATGTTTTTAGAAATGATCATAGTACAGAGAAGAAGCTATCAGGAGCAATATCTCTTCATTTTTGGCATGGAAATTAATATGCTTTTAACACGAGGGCAAAAAAAATTAAATAAATAATAGGATCTTTCTAAACCTGACGAACAACAACCTGTATATTTAGGAGCCTGAATGAACCTGGGGAATAATAAGGAAGATACATCAGTTTGCACTAGAAACAAAATACTTTAAATCACTTGTAGAGGAAAAAGCAAACATCAAATATTGCACAAACAGAAATAAATCCATCTATTTTTTCAGAAATAATGAAATGCAGAAAATGACAAAAGTGTATGTCAACTAGCATGAGGGGCTAGGTGCTCATGAACCTCGAATTTCTATATTCACTAAAATTGTTCTTCCTAAGTATAGGATAAAAAACAATGAATGACAAAGAGGTTGGAGTCTCCAAAGATGAAAGGAGCCGAGGAAATAATAGAACAAAAGTTATAAGAACCACAGCAAGTGCAATTCTAACATGTATGACACTGAGGCGGGAGGATTAAAATTTGAGACCATCCTGAACTATATAGTGAGTTGCTGTAAAAAAAACAAAAAAACAAAACGCAACCCTGTTAGATGCACAAATGGATGGAACTAGAAACCATAACCCTGCTTGATGTAACCCAGATGCAGAAAAACAAATGTCTCATGTTTTCTCTCATGTGTGGATGTTAGCTTTGGATATTTAGATATGTGTATTCTATTTGGAATACTCATAGAAGCCTGGAAATTACTAAAAGCACATTGGGAGGGGATTTTAAGGGTGAGGATTTAGAATGTACTTATTGTGTAAATATAAATGCAAGTCAAAGAAAAAACTATTTGCAACTCATGCTTGAAAAGGAAAATGGATGATGGAAGTGCAAACTTATACAACCACTTTGGAAATCAATCTGGCACTTTCTCAGAAAATTGGGAATAGATCTACCTGAAGACCCAGCTATACTACTCCTGGGCATCTACCCTCAAGATGCTCTAGCATACAACCAGGACAAATCTCAACTATGTTCATAGCAGCTTTATTTGTAAAAGCCAGAATTTGGAAACAATGTAGATGTCCCTCAACTGAAGAATGGATAAAGAAACTGTGGTACATTTACACAATGGAGTACTACTCAACAAATTTGCAGGCAAATGGATAGAAATAGAAAAGATCATCCTGAGTGAGGTAACCCAGATCCTGAAAAACACACTTGGTATCTACCCGTTTATAAGTGGATTTTAGCCATGTAGTACAGGGTAACAATACTATAATGCATAGACCCAAAGAAGACAAACAACAAGTATGATCTGAGGGAAGATGCTTAAATCTCACTCAGCAGGGAAAGTGGAATAGCCAGGGAGAGTGATTAGAGATAGGGAATAGGTAGGAGAGGAAACACAGAGCAATATGAGGGTGGAAATCAGACCTGGGGAAAATGAGGGAGGGAGGACAAAAGGGATGTAAAGAAAATAGAAACTGTGTGCAGGGGCATCTCTGTGACAAGCTGGAGACCTAAGTAAGGGAGGCTACTAGGGGGATATGAGAGGGACTCTAGCTGAGACTCCTAGTAGCAGGGGCCATGGGACTGAAGAGAACACCCTCTATCTAGACAAGTCTCTTAGTGGAGGGAGAGGAACACCAACCCACCCACAAAAACTTGGAATCAAAATTCACCCTGCCTACAAGATGTTCAGGGATAAAGCTAGAGCAGAGGTTGAGGGAATGCCCAACCAATGCCTGGCCCAACCCAAGCCCACCTCCTGGGAGAGAGCCAACCCCTAACACTATTAATGATACTCTGCTATGCTTACAGATAGGAGCCTAGCAGAGTTGTTCTCTGTGAGGCTCCACCCAGCAGTGCCTCAAAGTGGATGCTGAGACTCCCAGCCAAACATTGGGTCATGCATAGCAAACTTGTGGAAAAGTGGAGGGTGGGGAGGAAGGACCTGGAAAGTGACAGGAGCTTAACAGGAAGAGCAGCAGGGCCAACTAATCTGGCCACAGAGGGGCCTGCTGAGGCTGAGGCACCAACCAGAGACCTTGCATGGACTAGACCTAGGCCCCCTACACAGATATAGCCAATGGACAGCTTAGGCTTCATGTGAGTTCTCTAGTGAGGGAAGTTGGGGATCTCTCTGACATGGACTCTCTTGCCAGGTTTTCTCTTACACCCCCCTTGGTGGGACTGCCTTGGCATACCACAGGGGAAGAGGACATGCTTGGTCCTGAGCTGGGGTGGGTGGGTGGGGTGCTCCCTTCCTCTGAGGAGTAGGGTAGAGGGCATGGGGGAGAGGGAAGGAGGGTGGGACTGGGGCATGAGGAGGGATGAGGCAATGACCAGGGTGTAAAGTGAATCATAAAGGAAACGAATGGCATCTTAAAAAAAAAAGAAAAAAATTAAATATCATTTAAAAGATCTGATATGCATGAAGAAATTACTAAGCCAATCCTTTGCTTCTTTGTCTGAATCATGAGGGCGTTACATATTGTAGCATTTACCAAACCCTGAGAAGATACTAAGATTAAAAATAGAACGGTAACATGTTTCAGTTATACTTTCTCTACCTTGGTCTTTATTTATTCATATTGCAAATTAAAATCCTCTGATTTGAATACTTTTGTATTTGGCTTCTTATTCTTCCCTATCCCAATCCAAGTAAACATTTTTCTAGCAATCATTTATAAATATGGTAATTTCCACCTGCTCTCTTAGTTTTTTTGTTAAAAGGGGGAAGCAGCTGGCTTTACTTCTGGGAAATTAACAGGAAATATTCATGGATCAAATTCCTAAAGCAATTATTGCTAGCTCGCCTGGCAGTCTAATGGTTGGAATCAATAGCTGGCATTGTGAGCTGCATCTCCACGGGCCAAGGAGTGACTAGAGGCCTGGATGGTGGATGGTCTGGCTCTTTCACAGCTACAATACTAAAACACCCAGTCTGCAGGTATTTCACATAGTTGCTTTTGATAATTGGGATGAGCAGGAAGTAATAGCTTAGAAATTTCTTCACTTGCTTACTTGAATTGTTTTTGTAGACTTTCTTCCTAGTACCAGGCCCTGGCCGGGGTTTAAATACATCAAACAACAAGCTATAGGTCTGTAACTCCGAATTCCCATGTTGGTAGACATAGCTCAGACAGGAAAGTAAAAGTGAACATAAACAAGAATATAATGAATACCTTCAAACTGGGAGATAAGCAGGGGAATAGGAGCTTGTCATGGGATATTGCATCACCAATTGTAACTCAGGGTAGCAAGGAAGACTCCAGGAAACTGAAGGCAATGCCATGAAAGTGTAACTCAAGTTAATGAGGATGCCGAGCAGGGAAGGACAACTTCTTCAAAACTGAGCCAAAGTCTTTGCAAAGGCTCCAGGATAAAAGAAAAATGGGTGATTTAAAGTACTTTTTAGAAAAAAAGAACAAATGTTACTAAAGTTTGTGGTAGTAAAAATCTCATTAAAAAAAGGATATAATGACATTATATATGCAATTTTAAAAGTAAAGTACTGATCAAAATAGTGATATTGCCATGTTAAAAATTATATGAGAAAAGTTCTTAATGGTATGAAAATAGAAATATAACAAATATAATTTACTGAGGAAAAAACAAATACAATTACACTATTCATACAATAATGTAAAAATATAAAGTACAGCCACTCATCACAATATTGGTGTATGTGGTTTTAAAAGAAAATCCCAATCGTTCTTTCTTTCTTTCTTTCTTTCTTTCTTTCTTTCTTTCTTTCTTTCTTTCTTTTTTCTTTTTTTCCCCCCACTGGCATCAGGAATGATGCTAAGGTGAAAACTTGCTAGCTCAGAGAGGCAGAGAAAACACCTAACTGACCATCCTACTAGCCCATGTCCCCATGGAAAAAGCCCAAAAGGCTCACTAGCTCAGCTAACATCCCAGGAGGAAAAGGCAAAAAAACAAAACAATACAAAACCCAAGGCTAAAGGCTTGCTAGCTCAAAATCCCAAAAGCCAAGGGCCAAGGAGCTGAAGAGCTGAAGAGCTAAAGAGCTAAAACGCTAAAACCCTTCTACTTCCACACACTGTCTTAAATGAACTTCAACTCAAAGTCCCTCCTACTCTTGAATCCCTGTCATATGGTTTCTTGCTCCACCTCTTGACCTAGGGTCACCTTTATTAAATCCTGTGTACAGAAAGCTCTTGGATTAAAGGTGTGCTGTAGGGATGGCTGAACTACACCTTAATCACATGTTTACAATAAACAGAAAGTTCTTGGATTAATGGTGTATGTTAGGGCTCAGCCATGCTAAATAAAAGACAGGATTTTACAGTTCACAATCTCAGGTATCAAATACTCTGCAACAGTTATATATTGAAACCACAATAGTCAAAGATAAAATAAATGTCCCAGTACTATATACTGGGTGATGACTTATCTCAATTGTCAACTTGATAGAATATAGAATCACCATGGAAACAAACCTCTGGGCACATTTATGACAGTATTTCTAGGAAGATTTAGCTGGGGAGAGAAGACCAATTCTGCATGTAGGTGGCACACTCTTTGGGCTGTGTGAAAACAGAAATCAAGTAAAAATTGGGCATTCATCCCTCTCTCTCTCTGCTCCTTGACTGAGATTGCAATGTGACCAATCACCTTAAAATCTTACCACTGTGTCTTTGCCCTTCCATCAAGTGGGTTTGTCAGGCGTTTTGTTATAGCAACTAAAAAGTTGTGCGTATATCAGTTATGGTGGCTTATACCTGTAACAGCAGCACTTGGGAAGCAGAGGCAGGGACATAGCAAACTCCATGACATCCTAGGCCACATAAAAAAAAAAACAAAAACAAAAAACTATGGAGGAAAGAAAAAGGAAGGAAAGAGGGAAGGAAGGGAAAGAAAGATAGAGGAAGGAAAGTTTTTTTAGAAGTTGAAATATTTTATTATCAAAGATACCATCAGAAGATGAAAAGACAACAAAAATTATATTAAAAACCTACAAGTAATATAAATGATCTGGAAGTATGTTGAGGATATATAAATAACCATTATAAATCAATAATTTTAAACAACCCACATAAAAAATGAACAGTGTCTGTGATGGCCAATACTGTCAATTTGACAGAATCTAGCAGCTGAGAGATGGGCTTCTTGGCACACTTGTGGGGGATTACCTTCAGTAAATCTACACACTGTTGATGACACAACTCATAAACTGAGATCCTGGACTATATAACAAGTTATCCAATCAGTAAATGGTTTAACTGAATATACAATTCTCTAAAAAAAAAAAATGGCTAATAACTACTTGAAAAGTGTTCAACATCCATAGCCATCAGGGAAATATAAAGTAAAACTTCTTCAAGAAGTCAGAATGGCTCTCAAGAAAGCAAATGGTAAATGTAAGGAAAAGGGAGCCTTTGTCCACTGCTTGTAGGAATGAGAGCTGGTGCAGCTACTGTGAAGATCAGGGTGGAAAATGGAACTAGCAAACAACTTATCTATATCACTTTGGAGTTGTACACTTGAAGGGCTTTGAGTCAAAATATGAGAGATGCTTGCATATTTTGTTTACTACTACACTATTGACAATAGTCAAGAAAGGTAACCATCAGAGAAGAAAAGATAAAGAAACTGTGGCATATTTACACAATGAGAAAATGAAATAATGTCATTTGTGGAAAAATAGATGAAACAAAATCGTGTTAAGAAAAAAAAAAAAAGCCGGACTCCAGACAAATATTTTTCTCTCATATGCAAAACCCTACATTTACAAGTGTGTGTGTGTGTGTGTGTGTGTGTGTGTGTGTGTGTGTGTACCACAAAGGGCATCATGGTAAGGGAGAAAGATATCTTAATTGGGAAGACAAGATATTGGAATAGATGTGACATAAAGACAGAAAATGGACTGAGGAAAAAAAGTATCCAGCTAGTGAGACCTGGAGACTTCACAATTTTAAGCAAAGTATAATGGCAAATATGTATGAAACTGCCATAATAAAGCCAAGTATTTTTTATATTGGCCTAAAATTAATTTTAAGATTATATTAGAAAAGTATATAGATAAGAATCACCAACAACCCTGTGAAAAGATGTTCAATATCCATCAACTTCCAGGCAATACAACGCAACCTCTATCTAGACACCCTAACACCATAACAAGGCAACAGGCACTCTCCATCATGACCTGAACAGGAAGTGTGGGATGCTGCTTCCTGGCTCACTCTTACTTGCTCACCTTTCATATACAGGCATGCCCCAACTTCCCTAAATGATGGACCCCAACCTATAAGTGTAAGCCAAATAAACCCTTTGCTCCCCGAGTTGTTTTTGGTCAGAGTGTTTCATCACAGAAAACTAACTAGAAATGCATTTTATGAAATGTAAGGGCCAATGAGTTTTGTGCCTTACTCAAATAGATTATAATATGTGAATAAATCCATTTTAAATGAGACAATAATATTTCTAATACCAGCAGTAGGCAATTAGAAATGAGATTTTCTTAAGCAATGCCATCTTATACAGGACTATCAGTACCAGACGCTGGTAAAGGACTGTAGAAAATCAGCCCCTTTTGCCACTGATAGAGGCAGAAACCCGTGAACAGTAAGGTTGAGGGCTGGGTGAAAAGGCAAAGAGGGGAAGTCTGTGTGTGGACTAACTCATCAAGGTGCTAAACAATGAAAAAGAGAGTGTTTGCTTAATTTGAGTTGGAAAAATTGGTGTTACAACAATTTACAGATCAGAATAATCAGAATGAAAACATGGAGGAAGTAAATTTTCCTATTACCAGGAAGAGGTAAATCGTGATTTCGAAAGAAAAGGAAGCTGAGATTTCAAAAGATTGTGTGTGAACAGAAAATTTAAGTTAACAGTGGATTCTTGATCTTTTCACAGTGAAAGCTGTATTTTACAAAAATAGACCCAGCGATTTTTGCTTGGGTAAGGGGTCCTTAAATTTTTTTAAGAACTAGGAAATGTTCTGTCAGTGTGGAAGGAAGCACTGCTCAAATTTATACATGAAAACAGAAACAGAATAAAAACTCATGAGGAAAGAGAGAAAGAATTAAAACTGCTTCAAAGCACTCCCTTTCCTGGTCTTAATATTTGGATGTTCCCATATAGGATGGGAAAAAAATGAGCCTTATATTTTAAATGAATACATTCGCCTGCACATAATTGAAGGAAGGTCCATACCCTGCTGGATGAAAGAAGAAATCTGCAATTGTCTCTATCCAGTGATGTTTTTCTTTCCCAGTTATTTCAATATCCCTAAAAAATCAAGAGTGTGGAGCAATGACAAGCTGAAAAATGCAGGTGGAGGTAATTGACTGGGCCAGCATCCTATTGTCACAGAAGCAAAGTGCATCAAATTAATGAGGCCCGCTGAGACCCAGTAGGTTGTGGCCAATCAGGAACTTGCCTTGGTATGCTTCACATATGTTGTATATAGGCTGGCAGCTCTTTTTCTTTGTGTCTCAGACAACCAAAATCTCCCCCTCCCCCAAAAAAAATCTCCATGTGTTTTTCCCACCACATGGTTAAGTGTTCAGGGAGCAAATGTCTTAATCCAAAAGTCTCACTTTAAGTCTACACCAATCAAGGTGAACATGTTAACGCCACAACTGGTTAGCTTTTTGCTGGATGATGGGTGTTTGTAGTGTCATGTACAAAATGTAAAAAGCATTGAGGGCGCAGAAAAAATGGTTCTTCTAATCTTACAATTCTTTCATTTTCTTTTTTAAAAAATTAGTTTTATTTATTGTATATGAGTGCTTTTATCTGCAGAAGGGGGCATCAGATCACATTATAGATGGCTATGAGCCACCATGTGGTTGCTGGGAATTGGACTCAGGACCTCTGAAAGAGCAAGGGGTGCTCTTAACCACTGAGCCATCTCTCCAGCCCTCATTTTCTTTTTTTTTAGCAAGTCAGGTAGCTTCTCTAAACCTCTGTCTCCTCTTAGTTAAGATATTAAATAGGATTGATTATCCACTATACCCAGCTCCAAAATTATAACAAGCACAAAATTAATTCTTCAAAGTATGGTCTAGCCTGGCGTTATGACACACACTTGTAATTCTAGCAGTAGGGAATTGAGGTCCAGGCTGAACTCACCTACATAGCAAGGCCTGTCAAAAATAAATTTAAACCTTGAAAAGTACATTGTTTTTCTTTATTTGTGAAATAAGAAATGTATATATAATATCTATTGAAAAGACATTATATATATTGAGAAGCTTCTAGATTGAAAAGCATATTGGTCTAAACACAATACTTCTGGAACAAGATTTTTAATTAAAAATTTTGATCACATAAAATTTGCATACAGATAAGAATAAGGCAACAGAAGAGGGAGGAATAAATATTTATAGTGATTGATAAAGATGTGGGGCTGAAAATATTCATGTCTGTAACTATGGAAATAAAATGGTGAGTCTCAATTTAAGATTTACTATTTTTCTATCCAGACAGATTATTTTCCTTTGTAACCCAGGTTTGCCTAACATTTGCCTTACAGATAGTGGCCTTGAACTCTTGATACTCCTGCCTCAGCCTCCTTAGTGGTGGGGTTACAGGAATTTGTTACCAGTTCTAGATTAGCGTCTTAAGTCAGCTTTGGCAGGAGGCATTCCATAAAGGCTAATGCTGCAGCAAATGCAGATGCTCCTGAAATCCCGATTAACCTATCAGAGAACACAAAGCATCTAAAACACCCACCTACCTAGATCCTAGTTAACAATGCAACCCATTGTCCAAAGTGAGATCTTCTCTTGTGATTGTACGGCCTGCTGGGGACTGATACAGCTAGTCTAAGGAAAGATTAAAAAATAAGACAAATATAGTGCGGTGGTTTGGACAGGTTTGGCCCCCATAGACTCATGTGTTTGAATGTTTGGCCATAGGGAGTGGCACTGTTTGGAGGTGTGACTTTGTTGGAGTAGGTGTGGTCTTGGAGGAAGTGCATCACTGTGGGGGTGGGCCTTGAGGTTTCTTGCGCTCAAGCTCTGCCTCCTGTGGAATCAGAGCTTCTTCCTGGTTCCCTGTGAAAGACAGTCCCCTTCTGGCTGCCTTCAGATCAAGATGTAGAAGTCTCAGCTCCCTCTCCAGCACTGTGTTTGTCTGTATGCAGCCATGCTCCTTGCCATGATGATAATGGACTAAACCTCAGAAACAGTATGCCAGCACCAATTAAATGTTTTCTTTTTTAAGAGTTGCCTTGAGAGAAAGATGTCTCTTAATAGCAATAAAATTAAGACATATGACTTCTACTGAAAATATATTTGTGTGTGTGTATGTGTGTGTGTGTGTGCATGCCTTGGTATATGCATATGTATGCATGTGCATACATGTGGTGTATTCGGGTATAATGTTCATGTCTGTATGCAGTTGTGTACACATATAAAAACCAGAGGTAGACATGAGATTTCTGCTTCTATCGCGCCCCACCTTTTTTTTTTTTTTGAAATAGGGTTTCTCACAAAACCTAGAGCTCACCAATTGGATAGACTGGCTAACAAGCTCCCTGGACCAGCCTGGCTTTCCCTTTCCTCACCTCCACACTTTGGGGTTACAGATATACTATTGAGAGATGTGCATTGCTTTTTGTTACTGTGAATATGAAAAGTCCTTTCCTGGACTATTGGCATTCAGAGATTACCCACTTTTGAGGCAGGGCTATCATAGGTTCAGGCTCAGGCTCACCTTGACTCTGAGCTTCTAGCAGACAGGATAACATTCCTGGGACAGACATAGAGAACACCCACCACTTTCCAGAGCAAGTGTGTGTGTGTGTGTGTGTGGGTGGGTGTATATGTATCTATGTGTATATGTATTATGTATTTATATGAGGAAGCAGATTCTTTGGAAGTCTTTCTTAAAACACAAAGATAAACTATCAAGTTTATGAGGTTATAAAAATGGATTTCACTTCCTGAATGACTATTCTGCCTGCTGTCCTGGTAACCTGCCAACACCAGGGACCCCAAGTAAGCTCCTCCATTTCCAAAAGCCCATGCCAGCCAACTCTACTTAAGGCACACCCAACAATGGTAAACTGCACCTCAAACCCTGTGCTCCGTTTCCCAGCTCACAAGCAGGTAAGACCTTCCTTCAGGCCTTTGCCCTTCAAACACACCCAACAGCCTTAAACTGCACTCCAGGCCATGCACTCCATTTTCCAAGCCAGAATGATGCCTGCTTTCCTGCAGGCCCACTGTTACAAGGGACCTCAGGCCAAACTGGTACTAGGGACCCAGAGGAAGGGTTAGCACCCAAAATCCTAGAGGCCACATGGGCCACAAAAACCTCAGGGGAGGCACCCTACTAGACCTGAAGACTTGCTAGTCACCATAACCCCAGGCCACTCAGGCCAGAAGACAGAGGAAACAGAAACCAAGGGGAAAATATCTCCTACCTCCAAACCCCTATCCATCTGACTAGGATAGTCAGAGATCAGCATCTAAACCTATAATAACCATAAAGCGCAGATGCCTAAATACCAGCATAAGAACACAATCAACAAAAGCCAAAGCAACATGGCACCACTAGGGCCAAACTATCTTACTACAACAAGCCCTGGCTAGCTTAACATAGCTGAAGCACAAAAAAATTGAATTTAAGTCCATCACTATGGCTACGAAAGAGGTCTTTAAAGAGGAAATGAATAAATCCCTTAAAGAAATACAGGGAAATGCAATCGCATAGGTAAAGGAAATGAATAAAACTGGTTAAGGACTGAAAATGGAAATAAAGAAAAGGCAAACTGAGAGAATCCTGGAGATGGAAAGCCTAAGTAAGAGAATAGGCAACTACAGACGCAAGCATCACCCACAGAATACAGAAAGAAAAGAGAATCTTGGGTGTAGACAATACAATAGAAGAAATCAATACATGATTAAGAGAAAAGGCTAAATCTAAGAAGTTTCTGACAAGAAAATTCAGGAGTCTGGGACACTATGGAAAGATACAACCTAAGAATAAAAGAACAGAAGAAGGAGAAGATTCCCAGCTCAAAGGTCCAGAAAATATTTCACTAACATCAAGGAAAATTTTCCTAATCTAAGAAAGATATGCCTTTCTACAAGAAGCACACAGAACACCAAAGAGATTGGACTATAGAAGAAAATCCTCACACCACATAATAAAACACTAAATGCACAGAACAAGAAAAGAACATTAAAAGTTACAAGGAGAAAGGACAAAGGAACACATAAAAAACAGACCTATCAGAATTACACTCAAGTTCTCAACAGACACTCTAGAAGCCAGAAGGGCCTGGACAGATGTCTTATAATCTGTAAGAGACCATAGATTCCAGCCCAGACTACTATACCCAGCAAAACTTTCAGTTGCCACAGAGGAAGAAAACTAGGTTTTCTATAAAAAAGCCAAGTTTAAACAATATCTATTCACAAATCCAGTCCTACAAAAGATACTAGAAGGAAAACTCCCAACACAACCAACACAAGCTTAACTTACACACTAGTAAAACTAAAAGAAGGGAAACACACACACACACACACACACACACACACACACACACACACACACACACACACACACACCCCAACATCAAAGTAACAGAAAATAACAATCACTGGCCTTTAATATCTCTCAAAATCATTGAACTCAATTCCCCAATAAAAAGTCTCATGCTAACAGAATGGATGCAAAACACGATTATCATGCTGCTACATACAAGAAACACACCTCTGCATAAAAGGAAGGCATTACCTGAGAGTAAAGGGCCAGGAAAAGAATTTCCAAGCAAACAGACCCAAGAAACAAGCTGAAGGTAGCCACTCTAATATCTAATAAAACAGACTTTCAACCAAAATTAATAAAGAGATGGGTAAAGACACTTCATACTCCTCAAAGGTGTATGACAAATTAATTCTGAAGATCTATATCCCAAATGCAAGGTCACCTACGCTTGTAAAAGAAACATTGCCAAAGCTTAAAAGATTTAAAGATAAATCATGCATTGAACCCCATACACTAATAACGGGAGACTTCAATACCCTACTCTCACCAATGGACAGGTCCTTGAGACAGAAACTAAATAGAGAATTAATGAAACTAACAGACATTTTGCATCAAATGGACCTAACAGATATCTACAGAAAATTTCACCCAGACACAAAAGAATGTATCTTATTCTCAGCACCTCATGGTACCTTTTTCAAAATTGACCATATACTTGATCACAAAACAAGCCTCAAGAGATACAAGAAAATTAAAGTAACCCCCTGTATCTTATGATACCACAATGGGTTAATGCTGGACTTCAACAACAATAGAAACAGCAGAAATTCTAAAAACTCATGGAAACTGAACAACTCCCTACTGAATAACCACTGTGTCAAGGAAGAAATAAAGCAATCAAAGGCTTTCTAGAATTCAATGAAAATGAAGGCGCAACACACCCAAACTTATGGACACAATGAAAGCAGTGCTAAGGGGAGAAAGCTCAGTAAGTGCATTCTTAAAGAAATTGAAGAGATCCCATACTAGCAAGGTAGCAGCACACCTGAAAGTTCTAGAATGTAAAGAAGCAAACACACCCAAGATGAATAGACAGAGAGAAATAACCCAACACATGGCTGAAACAAATTAGAAACAAAGGGAACACTACAAAAATGAAACTAATAGCTGGTTCTTTGAGACAATCAACAAGTTATACAAACTCTTAGCCAAACTAACTAAAAGACTCACTGAGAGAATATCCAAATTAACAAAATCAGAAATGAAAAGGGGGACATAACAACAGACACCGAGGAAATCCAAAGGATCATTTGGTTTTACTTCAAAACCTAAACTCCACAAAATCAGAAAATCTGAACAAAATGGACAATTTTTCTTGATAGATACCACCTACCAAAGTTAAGTCAAAGTCAGGTTAACCTTTTTAAGTAGCCCTCTAGCTCCTAAGGAAATAGAAGCAGTTGTTAAGATTCTCCCAACTCAAAAAAGTCCAGTGCAGGATATTGCCAGACGTTTTAAGAAGAGCTAATACCAATACTCCTAAAATTGTTTCACAAAATAGAAACAGGTGGAATACTGCCAAATTCATCTTGTGAGGCAAAGCTGGTGGTGCATGCCTTTAATCCCAGCACTCGGGAGGCAGAGGCAGGTGGATCTCTCTGAGTTCGAGGCCAGCCTGTTCTACAGAATGATTCCTGGACAGCCAAGGCTACACAGAAAAACCCTATCTCAAAAATAAAACAAACAAAAAGCCTTTTAAAAAAGTCTCAATAGACTGTTTTTGTTTCTCGACTTCGACTACAAGTTAATTAATGTCTGGAGAAAAAATGGTCTACTCCTTGTTGCTTTTGGATCTTTCCATTTTATTTAGTAATTTTCTCCCCTAACCAGCTGTTTGATCCAATACCTCCTGTGTCTTAGATTAGTCTTAGCAGTCACATCTGGGGAAATGTACTGTGAATAATCCTTTGGTACTACTTGTTCTGGAATACAGTTCATTATCTAACTTAGTATAAAAAGATGCCCAATGTTTTAATATGTTCTAGCTCCAGAGAACTTTCTCTTAAGCCAATATTCTAATAAAACATCCCAAGAGTAAGATAAGAGCCAAGAATCAAAGCTCAAACCTAGAAAATATTATTTATGAGTTACAGGATCTATAAAATCAAGAATTGCTTATTATTTAATGAGTATGTAGTACAATTCATGAAATTACAGATAAAAAAAAAGAGCACATCATTTATTTTCTGGATTGAAAAAAAAAAAAAGAATTTGATGAAAGCCAATGTCCCCTTCTAATAAGCCTACTTTATGTTAGCACATTTGCACTGTATTAAGTTTCTTTTTTTTGTATTAAGTTTCTTAATGTAATAAAATGTATTTGCTTCATAGCTATAAAGAAAGGTATTTAGCACATCTGGAAAACATCTTTTGACTTTTTAGAAGAAGAGAAAGTATTTACTGTAATACTATACCTTAATGGCATGCAGTTTGTGAAATCAACTTAGAGAAATAAGTGAGTATGAGATGACAACAAGGGCAAGGGCTGGGGACATGGCTTTATGGGTAAAGTGCTTTCCACCTGAGTCTGAGGACCTGCATTTGGATCTGCAGAAGGCACATAGATGATAGGGAGAGCACGTGGTCCCCCTGTAGCTCCAGTACTCAGAGCACAGAAACAGGGTATTCTTGGAGCCAGCAGGCTAGCTAGAGTGGCTGGACTGGCAAGTTTTGGGCTGAAGTGAGAGATCATGACTCAACATATAAGATGGAAAGTGACTCAGAAAGACACCTCATGTCAGCATTTGGCCTCCACAAGCATGTGTACATGCTCCTGTATTCAGATGTGACTATCTGCAGGAGACTATGTGTATAACCTGTACATATGGGGGGAGAAGAAGGAATGGAAGAAGAAGAAAAAGAAAGATGAAGAAGAGGAGGAGGAGGAAGGGGAAGAGGAGGAAGGGGAAGAGGAGGAAGGGGAAGAGGAGGAAGGGGAAGAGGAGGAAGAGGGAAGAGGAGGAAGGGGAAGAGGAGGAAGGGGAAGAGGAGGAAGAGGAAGAGGAGGAAGGGGAGGAGGAGGAAGGGGAGGAGGAGGAAGGGGAGGAGGAGGAAGGGGAGGAGGAGGAAGGGGAAGAGGATGATGATGAAGAGGAGGATGAGGAGGGAGGAGGAGGAGGAGGGGAGGAGGATGAGGAGGGGAGGAGGATGAGGAGGGGAGGAGGATGAGGAGGGAGGAGGATGTATTAAAAATCCACGTGGTTATTTGAGAATTCAATAGTATTTATTATACTATTGGTATAGCATGAAAGAAACTCCTCTTCCTGTACACAAGATAAAATGAAAAAAAAAATGCAGCTTACGGGAAGCACTTGCTATGTGTTAAGATGAACAAATAGAAATATAATTAGACCAAGAAGAGACTTGATACTCTATGAGCATATACGGGGGAGGAGGTCCCCCTCAGTCACAGTCATAGGGGAGGGGAGTAGGGGGAAAGCAGGAGGGAGGAATGGGAGGATACAAGGAATGGGATAACAATTGAGATGTAATATGAATAAATTAACAAAATATATATTACAAAAAGAAATATGATTAGAAATAGAAAATTAATGTATAAAAATTAAGGATATCATTGAAGTACTCCAGAAGTATTAAGCTAAACTCTACATCTGACAAAAGGCTAATATCCAAAATATTTAAGAACTCAAGATATTAAACACCAACAGATCAAGTAACCCAATTAAAAAATGGGATACAGATCTAATCAGAGAATTCTCCACAAAAGAATATCAAACAGCTGAGAAACACTTAAAGTCCTTAGTCATCAGGGAAATGCAAGATTAAAAACTCAAGTGACAGCACATGCTGGTGAGAATGTGGAGAAAGGGGAACACTCTTTCATTGCTGGTGGGAATACAAACTTGTACAACCACTTTGAATATAAATCTGGCACTTTCTCAGAATGTTGAGAATAGTGCTACATAAAGACTCAGCTATACCATCCCTGGTCATATATCTGAAAGATGTGTCACTACACAACAAGGACATTTGCTCAACCATGTTCATAGCAGCCTAATTCATAATAGCCAGAATCTGGAAAAAACCTAGATGTCCCTCAATTGAAAAATAGATAAAGAAACTGTGGTACATTTACACTATGGAATACTACTCAGCTATTAAAAACAAGGAAATCTTGCAAACTTCAGGCAAATGGGTAGAACTAGAAATGATCATCCTGAGTGAGGTAACCCAGACCCAGAAAGACACACATAGTACATACTCACTTATAAGTGGATGTTAACCCAACATAGATGTCCTCTGAGAGATTCCACCCAGCGGGGGGTCAGGACAGATGCTGGAACTTGCTGCTTGATTCTGGGGGGAGCACTGGTAGTGATATGGAAGAATAGGGGGATGGAAGGACTTAGGGGGTTCAGGAGCCCGACAAGGAGACCATTAATAAGGTTAGTGAGTCTAGACCCAGAAGTACCTGCACAGACTGTTACACTAACCAAGTACAATGCATGCAGTGAACCTTGACCCAGTGTTCAGATATAGCCAATGGACACCTCATTCTCCCGGATTGTGTGTGTGTGTGTGTGTGTGTGTGTGTGTGTGTGTGTGTGTGTGTGTGTGGGGCAGGGCTGGGGGGGGTTGGAGGAAGCTAGGACTGCCTCTAACATGAACTCTGGTGCCCCAACTTGATCACTTCCCTTTGGTGGGGAGGCCTGCTGGCACACAGAGGAAGGGGAAGCAGGCATGATCTCTGTTCTGACATCCTTACAGGGTGACATTTAAGCCTGTTTTAGCTAGCCTAGTGTTTTTGTTATTATAAATCCTAATGTTGGGGTAGGAGGAGTATTATGCCAGGTACCAAGACCCAGTGCGTATTATGCAAAGGCCACGGGTCAATTTATGACTTTAGATCAAATCTTAAATAAGCAAGGTTGCAATGCAGTATTAATTATAACTTCTAGTTATTTTATTACCTAACAATCACTCGATTTCTCTATGAATTAGTTCTTTGTGGGAATAAAAAAATCCCTACTGGTTTCAGCATATTTTGTATGATATTAGCAATTTTCTTTTTGTAGAGCTTTCCTATACTTAATCTTAGATAAGGGTCCATTTATGACCATAAGCCAGTTGGCCCAAAGTTGGGGGACCAGAGTGGTGGCTGACACTTTAGTTTTGCTCAGGGAAAGACACCTTTAGAGATGTCTGGGTGGATGGCTCAAGGATTCAAGATTAGCTCTTTGAGTCTTGTAATTAATGCTGTGACCTTTCATATGTTCTGGTGATGTAACCAGGGCCAAACATCCTCAAGAGAACAGTTTTTATAGTGGCTTAAGAGCTCTGGTACCCCTTATTTGACCACTTCCACATGGTGGGGAGGCCTGATGGCACTAAGAAGAAGGGTAAGCAGGCTATCCAGATGAGACCTGATAGACTGTGATCATATGGTGAGGGAGGAGGTCCCCTTCTGTCCCAGACTTAGGGGAGGGGAATAGGGTGAAAGAAGGAGGGAGGGAGGAATGGAAAGATACAAGTGAGGGGATAACAATAGGGATTTAAACTGAATAAATTATTTAAATTTAAAAAAGAAAAGATATGAATACAGACAGCATGATAGAAATGGGTATGAGACTTGGCTTTTACAGGGACAGAAGGACTTTAGTTTTAATTTAGGCTTTGTTATTTTCTAGATATGATGCTGTAAATAGGAAGCAGGTGTGGCCTTCCTTAATGGACTCATTTTTCTAATTTTATGTTAGCCAAAAAATATTAGCCTGATATCTGAGAAGCATCATTGGCATTGACTAGATAGAAGATCCAGAAATGCGTAATTTTCTGCAATGCTAGGGCTGGAATCTAATGCTTTGTATGTGCTAGATTAAGTGCATCTAAGCACTGAGCGACAGCTCTAGCTTGAAAAGAATTTACTTTTATGGTTAGATATTTTAATTCCTTTTAAAGTAATAGATTTTTTTTCAGTTCCAAGAATTATTTGCTGCTAAACCCACAGACAAACACGTTTTCAGTTTTAAGATGATGCAATTCTCTAAATTATGCGTATGCACCACATATGACATGTTACAATATGTGCATACATTGTGACATGGTAAAATTGAATCATTAACAGATCTGTCACATCACACATTTTTTGACATAAAAGTATTTAGAGCTACTTATTAGCAAAATTCCGGCATGTAACAGATTGTATTTAATTTACAATTGCTGTACTCCACATTGGATTCTAGTTGTTTCAGAGTTAGGTATGAGGACACTAATTGTTTTAGAAGATCCTGGCCACCCTCCCATTTGGGAGTCAGGTTTCTTTCCAGAAGCACTTGTATCGAGCTGCTTGTCATATGTACAAATGAATTATGGGAGAAAAACAAGGTTTCAGTGCTATCAGAAGCAGATACTGAGTTCCGACCCCTTTGTGTCTCTTCAACCACTTCTGGTGTCTATACTATTTTACCTTCTGACCAAGTATTAAGCATCCTCTCTAGGGTCCTCTTTGTTATTTATCTTCTTTAGGTCTGTGGAATGTAGTGTGGTTATCCTGTATTATTTGGCTAATACCCTCTTATAAATGGGAATATACCATGCATGTCTTTCTGGTTCTGGGTTACCTCACTCAGGATGATCTTTTCTATTTCCATTAATTTGTCTGTAAATTTCATGATTTCCAGGAAGCCTACCATAGATGTCCTCTGAAAGACTCCACCCATCAGGTGATCAATGCAGAAGCTGAGACTTACAGCCAGACTTTGGGCAGAGTGCAGGGAATCTTATGGAGGATTTGGGGGATAGGACTCATAGGGGACAGGAGCTTCACAAGAAGGCCAACAGAGCCACCAAATATGGGCCTTCAGGGGGGCTGCAGAGACTGATGCACCAGTCGAAGACCATGCACGGAGAGGACCTAGACTCCCTGTTCAGATCGAGTAAATAGGCAGCTCGGTCTCCATGTGGGTCTCCTAATGTGGGAAGCAGGAGCTACCTCTGACATGGACTCTGTTGCCGGCTCATTGATCCCTTTCCCCTGGTGGGGTGGCCTTGCCAAGCCACAGAGGAAGAGGGGGCAGACAGTCCTGATGAGACTATAGGATTTCCTGCCTTCATGTCTGGTGATGAGATTGATTCCTCTCATACCATCTGCCATGCAGTTGTCAGCACCGGCAATTTGCCCATGACTGCAAGACCAAGAGCTGAGGGGGAAAAAAAAGCATAAAAAAACCCCAAAACAAACAAACAAACAAAACAAAACAAAAAACAAAACCCTCTGTTCAAAAAGTAAAGCTAACCTCACTTGAGTATTTTGTTATAGTAGGGAAAACTGACTAATACAGATGTGAAATCTAAACATCCCATGTTTAAGTCAGTAGGTTTTAGTCCTTGCTGTATTTTGCAGTGACTCACTCTCAGAAAGAAAGCTCGGTTATGTTTGCTGTTTTCATTTCCAGTTACGCTCCAGGTATAGTAACACACTGTTCCTATTAGCTAAGCAAAGGAGGGTACAGAATCCAGAGGAACAACACTGAGTGGGAAAGGCTATCTGCCACCAATTAAAGACATATGGCACGACAAACCTCTGATGGGTTCATAGAGTTGATGAGGTAGTTTTGATATTGTCAAAGTTATTAGCATTATTAAATAGCTGTATTATAATGTAGAATCAACAAAGGGAAAACTAAACAAAACACACTAGCTGGCCCAGTTTCCCTTCCCCAAGATACTTGGAATAAAGTATAAGTTACAAAGTCGGTAATCTGAAGCCTTTGAAATTGGTTAATAATAAATACACATAACTCAGGGCAAAAGGCTATTGTTTATGTAGGGTTGTTTACTTATGAGAGATCTGGGGCTTTGTGAATCTACAGGCATCACTAGAGCTACTCTTTAATTAGTAAGATGCTGATGTGGAATAGTAAATTACTCCCGCTGTGAATGAAATGACCTCTCTGGGAGGGAAGCATAATTTGTCTCCTCATGAATTTAATTTGTACCTAATTTGTGATGAGCATTGATATAGCAATTCTTTCACTTAAAGCTGAAATTTTAATTTGTTTTGCTTGGATGTTAACTAGACATTAAGTATATTTAAAATTACATAGTTCACTTCACTTTCCATGTCTGCTAGTGTCAATTGATGACATCACTAGTGGCTCATAGTTCATTTGTGTGGGATTAGGTGGTATTAGCTGGATACACTTTGTGTGTGTGTGTGTGTGTGTGTGTGTGTGTGTGTGTGGTGTATGTTTGTATGCCTATATCTACACATATATGTGGAAGGCAAAGGAGAACAGTAGGTATTCCACTTTATCATCCTCTTCCTTATTCCTTTGAGACCCTCAAGACCCTGAGTATAACCAGAGCTAAGATGGCAGCCAGTGAACTGCTAGCATTCCTCCTGTCTGTGTCTCTCACAGTGATGAGTTAAAGGTTCACATCAGGCCTGCCCAACTTTTTATGTGGATTTTAGGATCCATACTCATGTCTCCAGCTTGCATAGCAAGCTGTCCCACCTTCTGAGCCATGTCTCAAGTCCCAAGGCACCATCGTTTATATAAAATCTTGTTATTGCTAAAATTGTGTCTCATCAGAATTTGTATGTTCAACCACTTCTAGTATGACAGTGTTTGGAAGTCGGACCTATAGGGAAGTAATTAAATTATAACAGAGTGAGTTATGAGAGTGAGACCCTAACTCAGTGAGACTTATATCCTTCCCAGATGAGGAAGAAAGATCAGATCTCTCTTTACATATGCATACAAAGAAGAAGCCAAGTAATGTGACATGAAATATCAGCCACAAGTTGAAAGACAATATGTGCAATAAACTTTGAATCCCTATCCAGATCTAGCCAATGGACAGGGCATTCTCCACAGTTAAGTGGAGAGTGGGGGCTAAGTTTCACACAAACTCTGTTGCCTCATATTTGACCATGTCCCCTGGATGGGGAGGCCTGGTGGCACTCAGAGGAAGGATAGCAGGCTACCAAGAAGAGACTTGATACTCTATGAGCATATACAGGGGGAGGAGGTCCCCCTCAGTCCCAGTCATAGGGGAGGGGAGTAAGGAGAAATGGGAGGGAGGGAGGAATGGGAGGATATAAGGGATGGGCTAAAAATTGAGATGTAATATGAATAAATTAATAAAATATGTTAAAAAAGAGAAACTTCATAGCAAGCAATCATGCCAGCCTGCTACTAAGATTGTTTTAATTAAGATATGCTAGTTATACATATGAATGGAGTAAGGTGTGTAGAAGGAATTTCTTGTGTTGTATGGATTGATCACCTGTCAATAAAAAGCTAATGACCTATAGCTAGAGGCAGGAAATAGTGGGACATCTGGCAGGCAGAACAGAGAATAGAGCAAGGCATGGAGATTCCTCTGGAAAGATGTGAGGAGGCCAGACGCATGGTACGTGAGAAGAGCCATGTGACAGAATGTAGATTAGAATATGAGCTAGTCAGAGAAGAGTATAGCTATATGGTCTAGGTATTTGTAAATAGTATTTTGAGTCTCACAGGTCTTTATTTCAGGAGCTTGGGGCAGGGAGGAAGCACCCTCCCCCATAACAAAGGTGTGATATTTTAATTTACACATGTAACATGTATCAGTCAAATCCTGTCTCCCTTTACCCAGTGATCCCTTCCCAACCTCTAGTAATCATTTATTTCCATTAAGGTTGGCTTTTTAAAATAGTACACATATGAAGAAGTACTTGTAGCTTTGTCTAGGCTATTTCACTCAACACTGAAGCCGTTTTCAGCCAGGTTGGTATGCAGCGGGCTCTAGCAGTCCTTCTGTTTTGATTCACCTCCTGCCCCAGTGCTAGGGTTACAGGCACTCTGCTTTTACATGGGATTCTGGGGGTTTCTCCTTAGTTCCTCATGTTTGCACAGCCAGCACGCATAACCACTGGGGCATCTACATGGCCTCTGTCCTGAAGTTTCTGGCAGTCTCTAAACTGTCCTCGTAATGGTTGTACTACTTTACTTCCCACCGGTGGTGTGTGAGAGCTCATTTGCATTCACACCCACACCAGTCATTTTTTTTTTCTTTCTCTTGATAATATTCTACCTAGAGTGAGAGAGCCCCTTTTTATGGTTTTGTATTTCCCTGATGGGTAATGATAACAAATGCTATTTCATGTGTCTGTTGACCATTTGTATTTCATTTGAGAATAACGAGAGAGAGAGAGAGAGAGAGAGAGAGAGAGAGAGAGAGAGAGAGAGAGAGAGAGAGAGAGAGAGAGAGGGAGGAGAGAGAGGAGAGAGAGAGAAATTTTCTTTGAATGCTGTCAATATTTTGATCAGTGAATTGAATAAAGCTGATTGCCTAGCATGAGTGTGTCTTATCTAACCAGTTGAAGGTCTGAGTAGGACAGAAGACCATTAGGAGTGAGAATCCCATTGCATGGCAGCCTTTGAGCAGGGGCATTGCTTATCTTCTTTCCCCCTTCTATGGATTTGAACTGATACATTGACTCGCCTGCCAGTTTTCAGACAAATGATGTCATTGGCTTTCCTGATTCCCAGACTTGCAGATGAAGACTAGAACTAAATCCTAGGCTTTTCCTAACTTTGAGCTGTCTGATTTGGGGGCTTTTGTGATAATGTGAACTAATCTTCCTTCTCCCATAAATACAAGTGAATTGTAACATTTTTACAAAACTCTCAACCCATTTTCCAAGATAGTGCTACATTTCATTTCTCTCCTTTGAGATTTGGCTTTGCCAAAGTTTTCATTTAATAGGGTATGTAGCTGTATCATATTTAGGTTTTAATTTACATTTCCCTATGACTAATGAAACTGAATATCTTGTGTTTACTTATTATTCATGTATTCACATCTCTGGTGTGTTACATACTCAAATCTTTTGCTCATTGCATTGGGCTAATGGTGTTTATTTTCATATTATAGAATTTTGAACATTTATTATAATTTGGGTTTCAACATTTTTTCTGCACATGCAATTTGCGTGTATTTTCCAAGGATTTGCCTTGTATTTTAAAATGCTTAAGACTGCATTTTGAAGAGTGGAGGTTTGCTTGAAATTTTGAATAAATGTAAATGACCTGTATTGTTTTATGACTTATAGTTCATTTCTTCTTGTCTAGGATATTATTTTATTACTTAAAATTAAAGATTTTCCTCCAATACTTTTGTATGGGTTTGATGTTTCATTGACTCTGTGATGCATTGTGGGTTACTTCTAAACATGGTACAACATATACTGATTTCCAAGTTTCAACATTTATGTATGAATTTCTAATTGTTTTATAACATTTTGTTGAAAAGATCAGTTCTCTGTTGAATATATTTCAGACAGCATGTTTTAAAGACTCCAGATACTGATCTTTCTAGAAGGTTAACTACTGCTGGCTTAGCCATTGATGATTTCTGTAGTGACAAGACAAAGCTAACTTACAGGGTCTATTTCTCCTACAGATGGCTCAAATTAGTTTCAATCATCTGAGGTTGTTTTTGTCTAGGGAATGCTAAGGAAAAAAATTTAGAGATGTCAATTATATTGATTAAAAAGCAAGATAGGATGCAAATGTGTTAAGCATATTTTGACATGTAATGAAAAAATTTAGAATATTCATTTAATTATTATTGTTTGTTTTTGTGCTGCAGGGAATTGAGCCCAGAGTCTTGGGCATGTGAAGCAAGCACAGTACATCTGAGTCACATCCTCAGCTCTTAATTGTTTTTATAAAAATAAATTCAAATTGTATCTTCAAATTCTCCAAGTTTTCATTTGCCTTGTTCAGTATTTATTCTATTTTATGAAGAATATCAATTGCAACTGTTTCCCACTACCCCCTCCCATAGTTTGAGAGATGGAACATTTTATGTGCACAGAGGAGCAGACTGTTGTTATAAGAAAGCAAGACCTTTTGATAACAATAACAATTAACGTATGCATGCATGAGCACATACACAGGGACAGACAGACAGACACGCACATATAATGATTTTTTTTACTTTTTTGGTATATTTTATATTTTATTACTGTATTCATATTACATCTCAATGGTTATTCCATCCCTTGTATCCTCCCATTCCTCCCTCCCTCCCATTTTCCTCTTACTCCCCTCCCCTATGACTGTGACTGAGGGGGACCTCCTCCCCCTGTATATGCTCATAGAGTATCAAGTCTCTTCTTGGTAGCCTGCTATCCTTCCTCTGAGTGCCACCAAGTTTCCCCATCCAGGGAATCTGGTCAAATATGGGGCACCAGAGTTCGTGTGAAAGTCAGTCCGCACTCTTCACTCAACAGTGGAGAATGTCCCGAGAGAAGCACGGGAGAATGGCAAAGTAGAAGGATCCAGAGGGTCCTAGAAATCTACAAGAAGAATATTATGATAGGCAGATTTGGTTCCAGGGGTCCCGCTTATACTATGGCACCAGCCAAGGACAATACAGGTGGTAAACTTGAAACCCCTACCCAGATCTAGCCAATGGACAGCTAATGATTTTTTAAAAAAATATTTATTTATTTATTTATTTATTATTTATATAGTGCTCTGCCTGCATGTACACCTGCAGGCCAGGAGAGGGCATCAGATCACATGGTCAATGGTTGTGAGCCACCATGTGGCTGCTGGGAATTGAGCTCAGGACCTCTGGAAGAGCAGTCAGAGCCTCTGAGCCATCTCTCCAGCCCTGAGGCTAATGATTTTTTAATGGTTGTGAACATACAGACTGTTTCTCCCTTCTAAGTCAAAGTTTAAAGAAAAGGAGATAGAGTACATTAGAAAAGGCTGATTTCAGATGAAGGAAGAGGAATCCAGGATGAGCTTGGGGAATAACTCGACTCATTGCAAGGTAGGTCTCAAAGTCACAATCATGTCAAAAGGATAGAGTGGCCAGCTCAAAAGTCTGAGAACATTGAGCTTTCAGGACAATATGAGCAAAATCTGTTAAAGAAAAATAATCTGTGCATCAATTGAAGTACTCTAAATGATTAAGTAAAAAATATAAAAGCCACTAAAGGAGCAGAGAGAAGAAAGATGACTTTTACAGATGGAGGAATGGTAGATACTCTGCCCCTTGCCAGTCACTATATTAACTTTCTCTAAATTTAGGAGTACCACAGTAGATACTGAAAGCACTGTCCAAAGAGTAGCCACACTTACCATAGGATGACAACCAGGGCCAGAGGGTCTTCTGGAGACTGAAGCACCAACCAAGGACCATGCATGGACTGTAACTAGTCCACATCTACCCGATGGGCAGCTTGGTCTTCATGTGGGTCCCTAGAGAGGGAAGTAGGAGCGTTCTCTGACATGGACTCTGTTGCCCACTTCCCCATGTAGTGGGATGCCTCACCAAACCCCAGGGGACGAGGACATGCTCAGTCCTGATGTGACTTGATATGCTGGGGTGGATAGGTAAGGGGGGAGGGCTCCCTGGTTCCAGAGGAGAGGATGGGGGAAGAGGGAGGGAGGGTGGGACTGGGAGGAGAGGAAGGAAGGGACTATGATTGGGATCTAAAGTGAATATATAAATAAATTAATTAAAATATACTTATTTTGAAGGTGAATAGTAAAGTATGAAGTGAGGGTGTTTATAATTCACTTTTAGATGGTTAATTAAAGCAAAACTGGCTCCTGACTACTAAAAGAAAAAGGGAAAATGAAATGAAGATAATAGGAAGACAGTTTTGGATTTTAGGGAGCAATATATAGTATTCTCTCTCTCTCTCTCTCTCTCTCTCTCTCTCTCTCTCTCTCTCTCTCAGGAATTTTAAGACAAGGGTTTCTCTGGGTAGCCCTGGCTATCCTGAGACTCACTCTGTAGACCAGGCTCAAACTCAGAGAGCCACCTACCTCTGCTTCCTGAGTGCTTGGATTAAAGGCACACACCACCACCATAAGAGTCAATATATTTTTACTTGAGAAAAACTGAAACTGTAACTATGGTAAGTGTTCAGGATAATAATTTACAAATAAACAAAATAAGACACAAAACTGTGGAGGAAAAGTAATGAAAAACAGAAATCAATGAAAGAGAAAACACAATTAAAAGAAATACAGAACAAAAGAGATGTATTTGGTTAACTATAGAGTAAAAGCACAAGTAATTAAAGAATAAGGGCAAACCAGCATTGGGAAAGTGAGATTCTGAGAGAAGCTGAACATGTTATCCTTATTTACAGATGTTAGCTTATTTTTCAAAGCTCAAAGTTGATGTGCAAATTTTTTGAGACAGAGTTTCACTGTGTAGCCTTGGCTGTCCTGGACTCACTTTATAGAACAGGCTGGCCTTGAACTCACAGAGATCCTCCTGCCTCAACTCACAGAGATCCTCCTGCCTCTGCCTCCCTGAATTCTGGAATTAAAGGCATGTACCACCATGCTGGAACTGATGTATAAATTTTTATATTAAAAAAGCTGCAACAAAATAGTAAGATAAATTCTAAAAAATTAAGTAAAATATAAGTATATTTATGTTTATCAACTCTAATTAGCATGTTTCATTTTATTCATAAAACTTAGATATCTAGAAACAGATCAAAAGGAAAAGGAAACATTTCAAATGCTTTAAGGGGAAATTTTCAGATAGCATTAATGATACAAAAATACTTGTGACATGTTAATTTAAAATTTTTTAATTTATTTTTTGAGACTGAATATATATTTACTCACTCCCACGCTCTCCACTTGTTTCTCCCAGGCCTTCCCCATGGTAACCTTTTCAGTTCATGTATGTTTTGAAAAACTTTCTGGGTCTAATTAGTGCTACCAGTATGTGCTATGTAGGATCTGATGAAACATCTGTTAGCTATCAGGAGCTACATCCCCGAAGAAAGCTGACACATTGATATTTGTTAAAGTTTTTAAGTGGACAAAATATTAAGCTGTCACTTACTCAATTGGTGTGTACATCTAATGGATTTCTAATAAATTCTCAATAGTAATTTGCAAGCTTTGTCCAAGTAATTATAAAATTTCCATAGAGTAAAAGTTGGTGAAAACCCATAAATATTAATAATAAAATAACAACACAAAGAAATTTGTACCTTTGAAATATTTGTCTCTCATATTGGTACAGAAATAGAAAAACAGATGTGTTAACTAGAAAAGCACGTAGGCCTACGCACTCACATGCACATACATAAAGTTTGCTAGTCCGTGTGTAGAAGCTCAACACTAAAGCTGTCAGAAAACTTAGAGAGTGTCCATGCATATAAATGAGAAAGTATTTTTAAAGCCATAATGCCCATTAAAAAAAAACTTGATAAATTGAAGCTTACTTGTATTTATCTACAACAGGGAAAAAGTTCAACATAAAAAATTCAAATAGGGAGATCTGAGATGGTGGCACCCAGGATGTACTGTAACTGAACAGGAGAACAGCAGTGAGAACAGACCAATAGACAGGCCTGTGGCAGGCCCCCAGACACCAAAAGCCCATCTTTCCCATTTGATACAAGAGTCACAGTGTGAGAAAATCTCAGCTGACTCCTGCCCGGCCTCAGTTTCAGGCCTTCGGGTACCTGGGTGGCACAATTCCAACCATAAGCACCCACTACCACTGAGCAGAGTCTTTCCAGGTACCTCGGCAAGTTATGGTCTCCACCTCAGACCCTCACACGAAGTGGTTACCTTCCAGGAAGGAGACACACAGCTCCTACCTCAGGTTCCCACACTCACCACCAGGTGGTAGAGACCTTCAAGGTATTGCAGCCTCAGCCCTTCCCGTGAAGGAATGGCTACCGTATGATCCAACCGTGGACACACAGGGTCTGAGCACACCGAGTGAACCCAGTGGCTGGGCAGTTGGACCTCATTGACTTTGAAGCAAAAAAGCCAGAAGTAAGGTAGCTAACTCGAAGTTTCCCCTTCTTGAGAGGAGCTGCTCTCAATGCCCAGTGAAGGACACTAAAGATGTCAGAGATAGCCAGCGTAAAAACACCACCAACAAAAGCCCAAATAATATGGCTGCTCCAGAACCTAGTGTTTCCAAAACAATCAGCGCTGGACACTCGAACACATCTGAAACACAGAAAATGACCTCAAGAGTTTTCATTATGAAGACTATAATGGAGGAAACAAGTAAAATACTTAAAGAAATACAAGAAGAAACAGCCAAACAGACTGAGACCCTTAGTCCATGACAGAGGCCTATAGAGAGGAATTGAATAAATCACTGGACCAATTTCAGGAAAAGGCAAATAACTAGGTGAAGGAAATCAATAAAATGGTTAAAAATCTGAAGATGAAAATGGAAACAATAATAATTGCACAAACTGAAGAACACCCGGAAAGAGAGAACTTAGAGAAGAAAGCAGGAACCACAGAGGTAAGCATCTCCGACAGAATACAAGAGATGGAGGAAATAATCTCAGGTGTAGAAGATACAATGGAAGGATTTGATGCAATCATTAAAGAAAATGTTACATCTAAAAAATTCCTGACCCAAAACATCAAAGAAATTAAGGACACGATGAAAAGATGAAACCTAAGAGAATGATAGGAATCAAAGAAAGAGAAGATTCCAGACTCTAAGGCCCAGAAAATATTTTCAACAAGGTCATAAAAGAAAAATTTCCCCAATCTCAAGAAATAGATGCCTATAAGCATACCAGAGGCCTACAGAACACTAAATAGAGTAGACGAGAAAAGAAAATCCACCACATAATAATCAAAACACTAAATGTACAGAACAAAGAAAAAAATATTAGAAGCTGTAAAGGAAAAAGACCAAGCAACATATAATGGCAAACCTATCAGAGTAACAGCCAACTTCTCAGTAGAGACAATAAAAGCCAGAAGAGCCTGCGCAAAGATCTTGCAAACCGTAAGAGACCACAGATGCCAGTCCAGACTACTATACCCAGAAAAAATTTCAATCACCATAGATGGAAAAAACAAGCTATTCCACGATAGAACCAAATTTAAACAATACCTATGCTCAAAGCCAGCACTACAGAAGATACTAGAAGGAAAATTTCCACCTGAGGAGGTTAACTACACCAACAAAAAGTACAGGATATGAATTACTTTACTATAGCAAAACCAAGAGCAGACAAACACACAAAAACAGTTCCACAACTAACATTAAAATAAAAGGTTGTTGGAGGTTGGTCTGGTGTATTTTGATGGTAATTACTGCTTGCTGTCTCTGTGCCCCACCTTGCCTAACAGCCTAACCTGTTTGACCAATGAAAGGCCATCACACCTGGGCAGGGGAATTGGGATAGGTGTGGCTAGAGTTCCTGGACTGGTTGAGACATAGGGAATCATGGGAGGAAGAGAGACCGACCAGAGGACAGAAGAGGAAGAAGAAGCTGGCACCATGGGTTAGGTAGGGGAGAAGCACATGGCAGGAATGGCTGGAGGACTTGGCCCAGATGAAGAACATTAGCAAGTATTTGGGATTATGAATGAGAGGTAGCTTGATAGATTATTAGGACCAGATGGCATGGGATTGGGACAGGTATCCGATACCTGGCCCACTATGGGAAGTAGTTTAGGGGACTAATATCCGCCCTGCTCTAGGTTAACTAAGGTTATTTTAAAATATAACAAGTGTCTGTGTCTTGATTGATTGCTAGTGGGTTAGAAAATACTGCCATAATTATAGGCCTAATAATATAGATTATTAGGTCATACTTGTAAATTAACTGCAACAAAGGTTCTAACAGTCACTGGTCATTAATATCTCAACATCAATGGTCTCAAAGCTCCAATAAAAAGACACAGACTAACCAAATGGATGTGTAAACAGGACCCCATGAATTTACTGCATACAAGAAACATACCTCAGCCACAAAGATAGACATTACCTGAGAGTAAAGGGTGGAAAGATTTTCCAAGAAAATGGACCTAAGAAGCAAGCTGGAGTAGCCATTCTAATATCTAATAAAATAGACTTTCAACTAAAATAATATTTTAAATATTTCTTCTTTCTAGATGATTCTAGCTTATGTCAAGCTGCTAAGAAACTACCAGCTCTTAAGCATTGAAGGAAAAAGAAGAGTTTAGAATATAGAATGTGACAATAAAAAAGTTGACATTATTGTTTATTCAAATCTACTTTTGTTGTATATGTATGCATCTCTCATCTATCTATCTATCTATCTATCTATCTATCTATCTATCTATCTATCATTTATCAATCATCTATCTCTTACCTATCAATCATCCATCTATCAATCATCCATCTATCAATCATCCATCTATCAATCATCCATCTATCAATTATCCATCTATCAATTATCTATCTATCTACCTATCTACCTATCTATCTATCTCTATCATCTATCTGTCTGTCTGTCATCTATGTACCTACCTACCTACCTACCTACCTACCTATCTATCATCTATCTATCTACTCACTTACCTACCGATTATGTGATTCTCCTGAAGGTTAGACTGGTCTTCAACTCTCTAATGTGTTTCGTTGTAAGGATTATCTTATCTTGGTGTTAATAGTCTTCTGATGTATGTACAGACATACATATGTATGTATGTATGTATGTATGTGTGTATGCATATGTATGTATGTATGTATGTATGCATATGTATGTATGCATGCATGCATGCATGCATTTAAGGTGGATCTCCTGATGCCCAGATTGGCCTTGAAAGCACTACAGAATCAAGCCTTGAACTCTTGACTCTCATGCTTTCCTCTCCCTAGTGCTAGGCTGCAGGTGTGCAACACCATGTCTATCTCAGCTTCCTTGTAAAAGCCAGTTTAGTGGATTTTCTGGTACTTATCACCCAGATCACTCTGACTGGAATTCTAGTGCTGAGCAGTAGCAATAAGCAAAGATGCTGAGTCGTACAGGCACCAGCACATCAGTGACTAAAAACTGCCTAAAGTATCTACCATGCTGCTTATTCTGTGGTTCAGAGTCAGGTTACTGGAAACACAGTTGATAGAGAAAAAAAATTGAGTTTTCATTACATTTGATTAAAACATGTTGTCTATTCTCTTTGCCTTCTAGATGGATAGGTTCTGTTCTTAGGTGTGTGTGTGTGTGTGTGTGTGTGTGTGCATGTGTGTAAGATCCTATGCATATTCATAGCTTTCTTTCTGTTCATTGCTAGGCTTATCTTTGATACTTGTTTGCATCTGTCAAAATACTGTCTCCCCCCACAACTCTATTTCTGCTACTAACTCTTTCTTTTTCTTGGGCTGTAATAATTATTGTGTCTTGATATTCTGCTTGGATGTGAGACTGCCCTCCAATCCCTGTGGATGGGTTTGTTTGAAAAGCTTTGTTGCCAGAGGATCTGTTCCTAGGGTTATCACCACAGTAACAAGAGAACAACAGCATCTTCAAATGGAGAGTCTGACTCCACTGTTGACGTTTTCTGGCAGCGTCCAAAAGCTGTGCCTCATTTCTTCCTTTTTGTGCCACACTTGGGTGGAGAAGGACATGGATTCTCTGCATCCTGGAAAGGTCACTCATGCAAGGCCAACCCATGGGGGTTGTCACTGCAGTCCCAAGCCTGCCTCTTATGTAAGCTGTCACTATAGTCCATCCCTAGACCTAATAAGAGCCCAGGTCAGGTGTCCCTCATTGCTCACCCAGGCCATTTTCAGACTTGCTCAGATCTGCTTTCCCAAGACATTAACATGTACATTGTCACCTTCTTGGTAAACAAGTTTTTAAAAAAATTAGTTTTGACATTTAAACCAAGATGGTCTATTCCTGAAACTTGAACACAATGGTATCCAACCCTTTGTATTTCAGGTGCAATGGTGACATTTTGCCCACTGGTTCCAATCCATAGCAATTTTTCTTCAAAGGGAAAAAACAGTGGAAGATTCTAATGTATTATTTTAATATATTTAGTGCCTCAGGTTTCTTGACATTGTCTTGTCATCACCGTTAGGGCAGAGGCCCTGACCATATTGCTCATATAAATAGTTATCTTTTAATGTAGTATCTGGTGCCTGAGAGATACACCAGAACATTTTCCTCCCCTGCCCCTCTCTCTGTGTATCTCTGTGTGTACATGTGTTTACATGTGGTGTGAGTGCAAATGTGTGTGAGTGTGAATGTGCATGTAAAGGCCAGACGTTGACTTCAGGTGCCCTCCTCAACAGCTCTCCACTTTATTGACTGAGGTGGGGTCTCTCATTGAAACCAGAACTAGCTGAGCCCAGTGAGCCAGCTTCCTCCGCAGATTCCCTTCTCTGCCATCTCAGCATTCCAGGCAGGCCACCATGCTTGCACTGATTTCATCCACTGAACCATTTCTCCAGCCCACAGAAAGCAATTTTGATGAATGAATGTGTTCCCCCATCATGTTCTGCTAGGAGACTCTAATATCAAGAGAGTTAGGAAGCAAGCCCTAGCAGTATCCGTGGGTAGCATCTGCTAAAAATTCTGGCCGTGTTCTAAGTCTATAATCATGACTCTCAGGAGCCAGCAAAGGAAGGCAGGAATACACAGCTGCACTTTGTGCTTTCCACTGAAAGACACTTTGAATTGCTTAGCCAAGCAAAGACACCTGTGAAATGAAATTAATTATAGTAAAAATGGTTGAAAACTGCCAAAATGAGGATAGGTTAGACATCCCTAATAGGAAAATAGAAGAGCCAACATTCTGAGAACATATGGATGCATGCAAAGTTAAGTAACTTGTGAAATTTATTTAAACACAAAGAATGTATTGAATTAGTCTATGACTACTAGATGATTCTTTTTCTTTCTCTCTGTTTCTTACTTTAATTCTTTCTTTACTTTCTTGCCCCTCGCTCTTTCTGTATTTGTTTCTCTCTGACAGGGTCTAAATTATGACATCTTTCAATTTACAATCCTTCTGCCTCAGTCTCTGGAATTCTGGGATTATAGGTATGTGTCGTGATACCTGCCTTGTAAATAATATTTTTTAAATCACTGTTACCGTTGCTTGTTTGTAAGACATCACATGGCTTGTGAAGTCCCCGGTACCAACTCTTTGGGGCTTTGGGGCTTATTATGTTTATATAAAAACTTCACTAAAAGATGGCACAGTCATAAGTGGAAGTATCTTGATAGAAGGTGATCTAGAAAAGGCACTTGACCTAGAACATGAAGCTTTGGTTTTGTTGGTGGGTTTTGTCTTGTTTTTTTTTTTTTGTTTGTTTGTTTTGTTTGGTATTAGGTTAAAAAAAGAGAGAGAAACAGGCAAGACATGATTATAAACAGCATCCAGAGACAAAGGAAGTCTGACGAAGGAGGGAAGTGCATCTTCAGATGGGAGCAATCACTTGGATGGACTCAGGCTCTGTGTGTGAGAAGACGACCATGCTTTTCAGCTTCTGCTATTCAGTTTCTGATTCACATTTCCCCCTGTCCTCAGCATAGGTTACTAATTTTGGAGAAAGTTGATAAAGATTTAGATTCAGTCTTACTAATGAACAACCTTAGATTTACACAGCCATATTCAGTTTTCATAACCCAGGTAATCTGCAAAGACATTTCAACATACATACGGACACTATTTTAAATGAATAATAAAAAAAACTGGACAAATCATTGAATTCTTAGTAGGCTTCCAAATAATTTAGAATGCTTATGAAGTGAGATGACATGTTGGACCATATAACTTCATGTTATTTTTTGATAAAAATTTAAAATGCTCCAGCATTTTACAGAGAAGCCTTCAAGATTTATTATTATTATTACTACTACTACTCCGTGTTGTGCATGTACACGAGTGTGGTCATTCACATATCATGCGTGTGGGTGTCAGAGTTGGTTCTCTTCTTCTATCTTGATGATTAAAGGTTTGTTATGTTTCTTCCATGCTTTATATTTCATGTTCTCTCCATGACCTTCTAAGAAATTCTTCTGTCTCTGTCTCCCATCTTGCTCTGTGTGTGTGTGTGTGTGTGTGTGTGTGTGTGTGTGTGTACGCGTGTGTGCGCGCGGTGCACATGCCCCACACTCAGGGCTAGCAGCAAGCACCTCAACCTAATGAGTCCTCTTGCTGACCCCACATTTGGCATTTAGCAGTCAGAGTTGTTCAGCAAAGTTTTTTACCTGGTGAGCCATCTTGGTCCAAGATATTTTAACCTTGTTAGCATACTAGTTTCTTGTTGCTGTAACTAATTACTGTAAACAGTTTTTTCAAAACACTTAGTGTTTTATAATTCTGTTGGTCAGAAGTCATACAGGCCTCAGTGAACTAAAATCAGGTTATCTGTAGGGCTGTCTTCCTTGAAGAGGGTGGTATGATGTGGAGAGGAAGGGAGGAGACCCATTTTCTTTCTCTTCTCTGTTTCAGGAGAGGCTTATGACCTCTTTATCTGTTTCCAGCAATGTCAGGTGCCTTGCTTTCCACTATGGCCAATTTTTCTAAATCCATGTTTCTATTTAAGAATACTGAGGTCATCTGGATGATTTTGGATAATCCTCTAATTCTACAATCACTTCATTGGATAACTGAATTTTCTTCTGTACTGATACATAGATCAATGTTTCCGTGAAAGGTTGCATAGTTCTCAGGATTAAGATGTAGGTGTTTTTGTTTTTTTAATATATATTTTATTAATTTATTCATATTACATCTCAATGGTTATCCCATCCCTTGTATCCTCCCATTCCTCCCTCCCTCCCATTTTCCACTTACTCCCTTCCACTATGACTGTGACTGAGGGGGACCTCTTCCGCCTGTGTATGCTCATAGGGTATCAAGTCTCTTCTTGGTAGCCTGCTATCCTTCTTCTGAGTGCCACCAGGTCTCCCCATCCAGGGGACGTGGTCAAATATGGGGCACCAGAGTTCATGTGAAAGTCAGACCCCACTCTCCACTCAACTGTGAAGAATGTCCTGTCCATCCATAGAACCCTCAGATGCACTTCCAATTGATTTAGTGACAATTGCTTTTCTACTTGCGGCAGAAAGAACAATGCCCCTCTCCCCATGCAACAAAAACCCCTCACCCGCAGGTAGAAAAACAATTATTACTAAATCAATTGGAAGTGCATCTGGGGGTTATACGTAACTCCAAAAGCTGAAAAATAAAATATTGGCAGTTTATTGCAATGGACCTAACATTCAGAGTTCCACTTTCTATATGGTTGCTTTCTTTTTAGAATATTGTTTATCTTCTAATAAAAGTGGACATCCATTTCTTTAGGTGCACAGGCTCTAGCTTCCAGTTTTGACTGAGACTTTTAGAGGGACCCAAATAGCATAAAAATTATAAGTTTGAAGTTTTTAATAGCATGGCCTGTAGGCTTGAGTATAACCCATTTTGTATTTAGAAGAAATAAAGCTTTATTTAATAAGTTTTGTATCTTTTTAAAGCAAAAGAATTTGTCCACCTAACAAGTAGAAAAAGTAATTAGGATAACGCATTTTCACGCAGAGAGAAGATTATTTTTATTTTAAAATATTTGATAAAAATATTAACTTCAATATTTCAGTAGAGAGTCAAATAAAATTTGAGGAAGCCACCAGAATTTTTGTAATTATTCTCCACAAGACTTTACACAGCTTGGGAGCCTTGTGCTCTATTGAATTACTTAGCTATGATGCTTATATTTTTGTATAGAAGGGATTTCAATAATTAAATAGATAATTGTTCAAATGTAGATTTAATCTTTATGTCTACTTCTGGCTTAGTGGCAATAGAGATAGTATCTAATGAGCTATTTTGCTTAGTAGATGATTGGGGAAACTTTTTTGTTGTTGTTTAGCAAAATATTCTAAAATAAATATTTCTCTAAAATCTATTTGAATAGGCTCCTTAGTGATGGAAAAGGCAAATCAATAAACTCACGGTTGTGCTTCCTAGGCAACTCATCTGCTTTTGCCTTGCCTCTGCTCCTTTATTTTTATATACTTACTACTGTTGTTCCAACTTCTTGAAACAGCTGAAACAAATATCATTGCAGACTGGAAAAAGTCTTGATCCTGTAATTTCTGAGTACTTAATTCTGTGGCAGGTGGCTGAAGGACAGAAAACAGGCAGGAACACCATGACATGGTCTCCTCTATTACCCCTCCAGATCTGAAACGGCCCCTGCACATGCTGATAGCCTGCAAATGCAACTGTCTAGGTTACATACAAAATGAACATAATAAGTTTTTATTTCCCTTGGTGATACACCAACAGCTACATTCAGCTTCTAATAGCCTGCAATTCAGTAATAATAGCTTGGTTCAGTTTAGTTTATTGAAGACATAAAAATACTTGGCAGCTAGAGGCTGGAATGTGTGGTTCAAGAGAACAAGATTCCAGTGGGGACCACAAGACCTGTACATGAAGCATGGGCACTCTCAGTGCTTAGCAACTATGATTTATTCATTTGCTGGGAAGCAGTGGCCCATCAACATGATTTATGCAATTACTGAGTGGGGAATTCAATCTTCACATACAGAGGGAGGTTCTTCAAAATTTTGTGCACACATTTTTTACCTTTTTAATAACTTTCCTTTTGGCAGAAAATATTTCAACTTCCTGCTTTTCTCAGGAGAAAAATCTTCATTTTCATCCTTTAGGATATAAAAATAAATAAAACAAGTAGAAAAAGATACCATGTTCCCTTCTTCAGTAACTGGCTCAGTATCTTAGGCTTTACAGATGTCCACTGTGAGAATGAAGGATTTCCTGAATTCAGCTCACACTTCTTAAAGCAAGCAGTACTGAGGGTAATAACTTTATATGAAATATACTTTCTAGAAGCAACATTGGGAAATATTATGGTTGGTCAATAGTATTAGATATGAGAGTCTATCAGTGGGTTTTAGAAAGTTTAGCTAAAGTTGATAAGGAAGTCCATCATAATATCACTCACTTTTATATTAGTGTTCCAAACAAAATGGAACCAGGTTGTTATCAATGAGCTGAAAATTCTAAGTGTGTGGTGTATCACAAAGTCTACTCTAGAGAACTTTGTAAGCCACTATTATTATATAGGAAGTTTGCCAGTGGCCACCAGTACAATTCTGAGATACTTTCCTGTATGAGTCAAGATGGAATGCTTCTTTACTAACTACAATTTTGATTGGGACAATGTAGGCACCGATAGCATTATCTTCCAAGTCAAAAATGCTACACATACTCTGAAGGTCTGCTAGGTTCTCTGAACTTTGGTTTCTTCTGTCAAATAAATGGGCATGTAAACACCTGTATTATTGCTACATCATAGGCATTCTGTAAGAATCAACAGTATAAAATGCATGTAGAAGTTTGCTATTACCCGAGAAACATGCCAGTGGCCTCTAGGAAAACAAATGCTCAAAGTGTTTTTCTGTTGGTCACAGAGACATTCTACCAGCCTTTGTTGCTAATGATGTCATGTCAAGCTAGTGATGCATTGTGGAATAAGAAATATAGTGGGATAGAGTGTTGGGGTGACAAGAAGAATCTGAGATGGAAAGCATTTAATATTGATGTTGGTTAATACACTTAGAATATTAAAACCTCAGTCATCTCAGCTGTAAAATACATAAACAAAGCTCATTAATGATGTTACAGGCTTACTTTCACCCAGAGCATCAGCATTAAACTTGGGACATGTAAGACATAAAATAATAATAATAATAATAATAATAATAATAATAATAATAATAATAATTGCATTTGGACACTGTGACATTACCACTGGAAAAAAAAGCTGTGTAAAACATGGTTATTTCTTGAGAAAAGATTGATGCTATTCTGGTGAAGGAATCCTCTTTTGTTTATTTTTTTTAGGAGAAATATAATTGCAGTAAATAAAACATGTAATGCCTTTTAAAATCTTTATTTAGTCAGACCTATGACTTTCATATACTGACCTTTTGAAATGAATGAGTCTTCCTTATGAATAGAGACTTTAGAATTTAAAAACTGATGTCTGATTCATTGCTTTTAAAAAAGCACAAGGAAAACATTTCAACAACACAGGTGTTTGTTTAACAAATCTCATATATGAAAACCCACATTTAAAAAACAAATCAGTGATTTAGTCACTGTTCTGTTGTTGTGAAGAGACACCATGACCAAGACAACTCTTTTAAAAGAAAGCATTTAAGTGGGGGCTTGTTTACATGCCAGAGGCTTAGCCTATTATCATCCTGGTGAGAGGATGGAGGTTTGCAGGCAGGCACTGAGGTAGTTGAAAACTACATCTTGATCCTTAGGCAGAGAGAGAGAGAGAGAGAGAGAGAGAGAGAGAGAGAGAGAGCCTGGCTTGGTGTGGGCTCTAGAAGCTGGGAGCCCACTCTTAGTGACACACTTCCTTCAACAAGGCCACACTTCCTAATCCTTATAATCCTTTCAAATAGGTCCACTTCAGGCAGCTAAGCATTTAAACATATGAGCCTATAGATGCCATTGTTATTCAAACCGCCACAGTTGGGGTAGTGACTGATGGAATAAATGGCTTTGCCTAATTATTCATTGCCTCTCCCTAGATTTAATAAAGGCTCAACAATAGCGGTGTTACCCGATGAACTATCGAACGAAGACATTGATATAATATAGGGTTAAGATAAACGTTGCAGGAAAAGCAGAATTGGCTTTTCTTAGTCAGATCAAAAGGTTTTATTTGGTCTAAACTTAAACATACAGAGACACAGTGAAGTGTTGACAGTAAAGTGAGTGACACCCCCCCCACCCCATATTTGCCACTGTGGATATACATTATGTTTATTTTGTCGCTTCACCCATCTTTAAGTGTTCAGCTTAGCGTCATTAATTACACACAGATTGTTCTGTAACTGCCATAACATTTTCATTGCTCCAAGTGACAACTCTTCTGCCATCAGAGTTATAATTTAAATAATAGTCACCTTGTCCTACACCCTTGGTCTTCATATATACTGTGACCTTAAATACTGTCATATTATACTTCTAGCATTATTTTGAACAGTGGGTTATTCCAAATAATGTAATTATTTTTTTTTCTTTTTTAATATTTATTTATTTATTATTCTTTTTTTTTTTTTTTTTTTACTAAGCATTTACCAATTTGCATTTTCATTTTTGTTCTAAAATTTAACAAACAGTAAAGAATTAACTACAGTGCAGAAGAACAGGTGGCTTAAGTTATTTGACAGTACGAATGCTCTATATTTGCACTTAACTGGGTCACCTCCCAAACTACTCAGCAGTGTTTTCTTTTTTTTTATTTTTATTTTTATTTTTATTTTTTTTATTTTTTTTTTATTCAAATAATGTAATTATAATGTCCTTATAAAAGCATGTTCCAATGACCCAACTTCCTCACCTTAAAAGCATCACATCTTTCTTGGTAATGCTACAAGCTGAAGACCATATTCCACACATGGGTTTGTGGGGACATTTCAAATCCAACTGTGATAGACTTTCTGTGATTTATTTTGACCAATTATTTGGTGGTAGAAACCAGACTCAGCAACGAGTTTCATTTCTGCCTTTGGGAAATTCTCTGATGTGGACGCTCCACCACTTTGCCGTATGACATGATTCAGTGACTTTGGTCATGGTATAATGGTGAAACGGGAGGGAATGTCACCACAGTGCATTATATTGACATCTCTAGATTTACTTTTCATTTTTATGGGTGCATCTAATAAAGATGATAACTATTTGGAAAACAACCCTTATTTTATCGATATTTGTTCCCTCTCACCATTTATAAATTGATACAGTTTATATAAGTAATAACAATTAATTAAGAATTATCAAAGATTAACACATTGTGAGGACATCATGCTTGTTACAATGCCAAAAGTTTGGACAATTCTGAGTGAGGATGTTGATAATCCAACTTTAAACACTTCTCTACAACATGTTAATCCATTAAAAACCAATGACATAACACATTTTTTTTACACAGTGGAAAGCCTGGCAGACATCACCACAAACAAGTAATCAATATTACATCATCACCTATGGGTCAAACCAAAATCAAGTATTAACTGATGGTTGCCAAAAAAAGAAATGCGATATTCCTGCCAGAAATGTATTATCAGTGTTGAACAGCAAGGACACAGGCAAATCCAAAGCAGTTAACAGTCAAAAAAATTAGAGACTTGTTATCTCCAAGAATGTAATGGCCATAAAAGTGGTTGGGAACCTGTGTCAGGCTAATGGCCCACAGAGAGATCACAGATGGCTACAACACCCAGTCCTGACTGGGCTCTGTCCTTCTATGAAGGGAGACATCTGGGTAAGGAGGGGAGTGTGAGTGGTTTCTGAGGATGTTAACATTCCAGTATTAACATCTGGAGTGTTGGAGGGAAGATGGTGTCTCTTGTTTCTCAGAAGGACAAGCTGTTTGTGGCTCAGATGAGTATCAGGTTGGCAAATTATTCTCAATAAGCTGGAGAAAGCAAAAGTCATTTGTTTCTTATGCAACAACTTAAATAAATTTGATGCTGTTTCAAAGATGAAGGAAAAACTCCATTATTACCTTTCATTTTATCCAAGGTGATGGAAAATGTGATATTTGAACCAAGTGATTAAAAGCCTCTCTGGTCATTTCTTTGGATCATTTGTTATCACAGAAAATAAAAAACTTGTACCACCCTTATTTATCTACATTTTGGACTTGATTAGTTATACTAGGACTTTACCTCAAGCTCCTTGTAGTATCTCTGAATTTTCACTTCTATCAGAATTACAGTCTATAATTTCAGTTAAAGAAGTTGGCCAGCAGTTTTGGTCAAAGACTTAGAAAGTTATAGGTGATTTTAAGGCTTTGTAAAAAAAATTAGTCACTTGTAATCATACAGAAGTAGTTAATGCCAATTTTTAATAATATTTGTTAATCCAAGCTTCAAGGGTTGTAAAACAATATATTTTTGTTCCTTGGGCTAGGTAAACACACACACACACACACACACACACACACACACACACACACACACACACACATACACACACACAGAGACACACGTCAAGTAGATATGAAAAGCTAAATTTACAATGTACACATGATTTATTAAGTGATTTATTATTTTTTAAAACAGAGTTTACTTTAGAGTATACTTAAAAATGAATAGACTAAATTTTAAAAGAGTTTTAGGTTTTCAGAAAAGAGGCAGATTGTAATAATTTGCTTGCTGGTAGTTTCACTATTGTTAATGATTTCCATTTATGAGGTATTGTGATCACAGTTCAGGAAACAGAATCTATATACTGTTCCTAACTGAAATTCACAGCTTACATAAGGAATGCATTCTTTCTAAGGTGTGGGTCTGTGGGTATGTGCAAACATAATTATGCTGTCAATCACAACATTTCACAGTGAAACATAACTCCTTTTTTCAGTTAATTAGTTTACTCATTGTATATCCTGATTGTAGCCCCTCCCTCCCTCATCCCCTATACCCCTCCCCTATTCCTCAGAAAAGGGGAGCCCCCCTTACCCACCCACCCCAGTTCATCAAGTCACAGCAGGACTGAACACATCTTCTTCACCTGTGGGCTGGTAAGGCAGCTCCTCCAGGACGGAGTGATCGAAAAGCAAGAGTCCATGTCTGAGACAGCCCCAGCTGCCCTCACAAGGGACCTACGTGAAGCCCAGCCACCCATCATTTAGTTTCAGGAAACTTCCACGTTTTCCCCCTTGATTTCTTCTTTGATCTATTCATCATTCAGTAATGAGTTGTTTAAGCTCCTTGAGTTTGTGCATTTACTAGAGATTACCTTGCTGTCAGTCTTAAGTTGTATTGCATTAAGTCAGAAGGGATACAGGGAGTTATTTCACTTTTTATGAATTGCTTAAGATTTATGTTGTGATGTAGGATATAGTCTATTTTAGAGATGCCTCCATGGGTTGCCAAGTAGACTGCATGTTTTTTGGTGTTTGGGTGGAATATTCTGTAGATATTTGTTAAGTCTATTTGATATATGATGTCATTTAATTCTGATACTCCAAAGTCCAGGTGATCTGTCTATTGGAGAAAGTGAGATATTGAAATCACCTACTATTACTGTTTGATGTTAATCTGTGTCTTTAAATGTAGTACTATGTTTGTTTTATCAAATTGGGTGCACCAGAATTTGGTGTTCATGTATTTAGGATTGTAATGTCTTTCGATTAAATGTTCCCTTGATCTGAATGTAGTGTCCTTTATCTCTTCTGGTTAGTTTTAGTTTAAAAATTCATTTCATTGAATTTCTTTTTTATTGTCTGTTTGTGTTCTTGTACTTTGTAATAGCGTTGTACAGTAATTATAGCTTCTTCTGTTTTCTTCCTACAATCTCTTTGCATCAGTGTCCACAATGGAAACTGGTCTGTAGTTTTCCTCTCTTATATTTTTGTACTTGTTTCTGGTATGCAGGTTAAGACTGAGCTAGAGAGTGTTCATTCTGCTTTTAGTTTTGAAAGCAGAGAAAGAACACAAAGTGGGGCTGGGGTATTCAGCCTACAGGACACCTGCAGTGACCCACTGGTCTTAGCAAGCCCCCATCTTCCAAAGGGTCCACAACCCTCTCAAACAGCACCACCAGCTGAGGACCAAGTGTTCAAACGTAAGGCCACAGAGGACATATCACATTCAAACCACCACACTTCATGTTTTCTGTTTTCTTTCTATTGTATTCACAATTTAGCATACTTTTGGCATAGGTAGATGTTTAGTAATATGTAATGAATGAATTAATAAAATAAACTGTAGAAGTGGTGGTCTGGTGTTGGGGAACACTGTTTATTCTAAGATATTTTTCTACCAGTAAGCATTTGGAGACTGTCATTTCATTGTTGTACCTATGCATTCTCAGCCTTGTTTCTTGAGAGACAAGGGGAGGTCACTCACCTTTGGAACTGGCATGGCCGATGAGTAGTTTATCTGTGAGTACTCTGATGGCCATTCTTGATTTCCAATTTAGCACATCTGGTAAATGAGACCCTGTACTGAGAAACTGACTCAGTTTGGCCTGTGGGCATGCCTATAGCTGGCTTTTTACTATTTTGTTGGTTCTTTCTTCCGCCCTTTATCCTTACCTTGTCTTCTTCCCTTTCAACCCCCTAACACTACACAGGTAAGAGAAAAGCATAGAGAGGATGGCCGGCATTATTGTTCGACTACTTCCTGCTGATTAGGGGAGTTGAGCTCCCTGGGGCAAGTTCAATCTGTCAGGGTATCTAATTTCTTCTTTGTCATCCTTCTCCTCCTCATTGTCCTCCTCATTCTCCTCCTCGTCCTCCTCCTCATCCTCCTCCTCTGTCCTCCTCCTCCATCCTCCTCGTCCTCCTCTCCTTGTTCTTCTTGTTCTTGTTCTTCTTGTTCTTGTTCTTGTTCTTCTTCTTGTTGTTCTTGTTCTTCTTCTTGTTGTTCTTGTTCTTGTTCTTGTTGTTCTTGTTGTTGTTGTTGTTGTTGTTGTTGTTGTTCTTCTTCTTCTTCTTCTTCTTCTTCTTCTTCTTCTTCTTCTTCTTCTTCTTCTTCTTCTTCTTCTTCTTCTTCTTCCATAGTTACTTAACAGGCCACAACCAACAGCACACAACAACCAACCAACCGACAACCCATCCCACCTCTCAGGGCCCTAGCATTTATATGCCCTCTGAAAAGTCCCCAGAATTCCAAATGTTAACACAATTGTGGAAACTATCTGCAGCTGGCAAAATCATGCTCTTGCTAGAACATAAGGAAAATCACAGTCAGCTACTATGAAGCAGTCCCATATCCCCACACCTGGAATTAAACAAAAACATATTCTTATAATATTTCTGTCTTTTCAAAAATAAACCAAAATTCTCAAACTGTCACTACACATGTCTATGGATCATTTTCTTGATTGTAGTAGAATTATTATTCTATGGAATTATAAATGGTATCGGCCATCTACCATAGGATAAACAAATTAGCATTACTGACCAAGGCAAATATCTTGGTTTACCCCCACCCCCACCCCGGGAAGTAGAGCTGTGATACAACATTAAAAGTCACATCTTTAAAAAGTGGCATATGTTTTACTCAATCATTAGGGTTAGATGAGTGTTTGTGTTCTTGCCATTTGTTTACTGAGGAGACAATAACAGCTGACTTTCAACAATCAGAGTTAGTGCAAGGACTATGAATTTCTCTAATTCCATCACAAGTGCCATTCAGTAAAAAGTGTTTCTGGGTGTATGCAAGATTGCAAGGATAGACCATGTGAATCAATAGACAGATTTTCACTACTGTTGTTTTCATGACTGCTGTTGTCCAATTGTCTCTTGCATTCCTAAAACAAGACAGTATCCTGGTCCTTACTAGCACTTTCTACCATGTTACACTCTGGTAGGGATGAGCAGATTTTATTTTTCAAATCTTAGTTAAGTGTTTACCGAACAGTAGCACCTAATCCGTGTTCAGTATCATAGTTACAAGGGCATCTGGGAATTATAGTTTACATATCACCAGGAAAATTAAGGAAGAATTAAAAACAAACAAGCAAGCAAAGCAAGCAAAAAACAAACCAACAGAATCTATTTTAAAGTCTTCCCAGGTCATTTGAAGGCAAAATTAAATTGATTACCAGAAGATTACTTCAGGTACCCTATAGGTGTACTGTAGATAACCTTTGAAAACATAGTTGATTTCCTTTTGCAAAATCGAGCTCATACATTTTCACTTTTCTGCTTAGTTACTTTTGCAGACATATCTGAAACCTCTCCTCAGCTCCACTGCAGGCATCCCCGAGTACAGTGCCAGGAAGCAAGCATCTCAGGCCCCATGTGAAAGGCCTGTGACTGTTTTTTGCCTTTTATAAGCTACACACAGCCGCCTTTTCTCACCTTTCTCTCCTGTTTTTCATTTTGTTTTTGTAATCCTTTGAAGATATAAAAACAATTCTTCATTTGAGGGCAACACAGAAGAAGCCACTGTCACTCATTTGCCAACTCCCAATCTAGAGAAAGGATTACTTTACCTTGAACTCTGTTACTTCAGTTGCTTAAGTTTTTCTCGTCCAAAAGTCGTTATTGTGAGGAAGTGCTTCTGTTTCCAGGACAACCAGGAATCAAGCCTCCACAGTGCATTGTCAGCTGAGTTTTCTGCTCCGTGTCCATTTCCAGCTTCTTTCTTTTCTTACTTCATACAGAGTCACAAGCAGGGAAACGTCTTCAGTCTTCTTATCCCTGTTTGTTTCTCCAGAGGGAGAAAGAGATATATAAACATTCCCTGGAATTCAGTGGCATCAAGTGTTCTATTTTCACGGGTAAATTCTGATGCATTGTCTCTTAATAGATAGTACTTATTTTCTAATCAATGTTAACTAACGCTGTACACCCCAAATAGCCAGTATTATAAAGGGTCACAGGCTAAACTATATGTATCTACCATAAAAGAGAAATCATATTTTTATTCTCCAAGAAAATTTACAAACTAAAATTCACCATATTGTAATAAGTTATTTGGGTGGTGGTTTAACTATTCTGTTGAAATATCACAATCCATCTGAAACAATGGGTCATAATAAGAGGTTACTTTGAAAAAAAAAAAAAAAAAAAAAAAAAGAATGCTACTGAAATGGCCTAGATATGAATTAGTCATTAAGGCGTTAGTGACTACAGGCAGAATATGAATTCTTCAAAGTCATGAGAAATCAATAGAGCCTATTAAACCCCCATTTTTAAAATATTGCAGATGCACATGCTTAAATTGACACTTTGAAAAAATTGTAAAGATCAATTCAAACTCTCAGCATGATGGACAATCTTTAATAAAGATACAAGACCAAGAGCAGCTTGCAATATGCCAACTGGTCCAGGTGTCTGAGAAATAATTTTCTTTTTCTAACATGATCAGAGAAACAAAGCTCTTTTAGGAAATCAACAAATTCAGTTCAGTATCAGATTTTCAAAACTACAGACACTAAAGAGTTCCCTAAACATGCCTAGGGCTATTGTATATCCACTTCCAGAGGGAACCCCTGTCTTTTTTCTAACCACTACAAGATACTCCTAACGGTGCTGGGTAGCACACATTCTTAGCATCTATGTTAAGATTGGAATAATTTTTCCTCTTAAAAATAACACACTAAACCGATTAGCTTTCCTAAATTGAATTAACCTAATAGCATTCAAAAACTGACAAACACAATCTGCTTGCTTTAAGACAGAAGTGGATAAGTCAACAGAATCATATCTCTAGTCAGGTCCAAATCAAGTTATAAAAATCTGACTAAGTAGTGAGTGCTGGAATAGGTCATATGATCAGTATGCACAGTCACACTGTTCGCAGCTGTGAGCAGCACTGCCTTCCCAGCAGGGAGATGTAAACGGTCAGTGTTGCAGAACTTCTTCCCATGATGTGGTAGAGGGATGGTTTCCTCTGACACTCATGGCTCCCTCAAGCTTTTGTTACGTTCCTTGTAGTCACAGGAAACAGCTCTTTTTATTTTTATGTTCATTTTGTGCACGTTACCTTTAATGCTTTTTGTCTTTCTGTTGTTTGTTAGAAATCTGTACCAAAATTTTTAAAAATTTATTTATTTATTTATTTATTATTAATTTATTCTTGTTACATCTCAATGGTTATCCCATCCCTTGTATCCTCCCATTCTTCCCTCCCTCCCATTTTCTCCTTATTCCCCTCCCCTATGACTGTTCCTGAGGGAGATTACCTCCCCCTGTATCTGCTCATAGGGTATCAAGTCTCTTCTTGGTAACCTGCTGTCCTTCCTCTGAGTGCCACCCGGTCTCCCCCTCCAGAGGACATGGTCAAATGTGAGGCACCAGAGTACGTGTGAAAGTCATATCCCACTCTCCACTCAACTGTGGAGAATGTCCTCACCATTGGCTAGATCTGGGTAGGGGTTTAAAGTTTACTGCCTGTATTGTCCTTGGCTGGTGCCTTAGTTTGAGTGGGACCCCTGGGCCCAAATCTGCCTATCATAATGTTCTACTTGTAGGTTTCTAAGACCCTCTGGATCCTTCTACTTTGCTATTCTCCCATGCTTCTCTCATCTAGAGTCCCAATAGGATGTCCTCCCCTCTGTCTCAGTTTCCTGGTAAGTGAAGGCTTTCATGGGACCTGCCCCTTGGGCTAGTATGCAGATATAAGTGAGTATATACCATTTGAGTCTTTCTGTTTCTGGGTTAACTCACTCATTATGATCATTTCTAGCTCAATCCATTTATCCACAAATTTCGGGAATTCCTTGTTTTTAATAGCTGAGTAGTATTCCATAGTGTATATGTACCACAGTTTCTTTATCCATTCTTCTACTGAGGGACACTTAGGCTGTTTCCATGTTCTGGCTATTATGAATAAGGCTGTTATGAACATGGTTGAGCAAATTTTCTTGTTGTGTGCTGGAGCATCTTCTGGGTATATTCCAAGGAGTGGAATAGCTGGGTCTTGAGGAAGCCTTATTCCCATTTTTCTGAGATAGCAAAGTTAATGAGGCAAAGGTCTTTGATTTTTTTTTTAAAATGGAGAATGGCAAACATTTTTTGTTATTTTTTCATAGAAGCACTTCTTAGTGATGGATAATGACAAAAAATATGTAAAAATGAACACATTTTATTTATTTGAACCATTGGTAAAATAAAAGATTAGGAGCTAAAGTACACTTTCATAAATTTTCATTGTGAAATATGCTCTCTTTATAATCTCCGTTGAACCTTTGGATACCACGTACTTAGGTTAGAATAAAACTGATGTCTCACTATTGTTAAACAAATACTGTCATCACTTGGTAACCACAGAGAGAAGCTGACGTTGCTGCAGTTACACATTTGTGTGGTCAGTTTCCTTTCGCATTGAATCAGAGATGGCTCTGAAACTTGCTGTCAGTGCTGCACGAGCTAGGAAATGAAGTCATAAATGGCTTGCAGTGTTTGACTAACTCTCTTGTCATAAGCTCTCTGAAAGGACCCAGCTGTGACTGAAAGCTCAAGCCAGGCAAGCAGTTAGGGTATGTGGGAGTAACAGAGATGCATGACACAACCTGTTGTTCTTCCACTCAACTATGGGTAAGCTGAGAAGTGAAAATGTTATTATAAACCTTTAGGCCAGTTAAATTTTCACCTATCCAGTGAAGCCAATAAACCTAAGTAAAAACCATCCTGTACTTCCCACATAAATGTTAAGCCACCGAGTTTGGGTTGTTTTGTTAAACCGCAATGTGTAACCAAAGCACAGAGGACAACCCATGTCTGCGCATGCGCGTGTGTGCGTGCATGCGTGCATGCGTGCGTGCGTGCGTGTGTGCGTGTGTGTGTGCGTTACTTCCTAAGCATCATCTAACATCTTTTTTTTTTCCTTTTGAGACAGGATCTCTTACAGGCCTAGAACTAACCAAGTATAGTAGATTGGCTGGCTAGCAAGTCCCAGTGATCAGCATCCCAATGATGGTAAAACAAGCATATCTGCCATCACACCTGTTTTTCCCCCTTCTAATACTGGTTCTAGGGGTAAACTCATGTCTTACCTACTAAGTTATCCATCTAGACTCCCATTCTTGACTTCTAAATATATTTTACACTTAAAATTTGGTGAATTGATATTCTTGCTATCTTTGTCTTCTATCAATCATCAGAAAATCTGAATGAAGATGTGTATTCATGTATTTCACTCGTAAAACTGATATTGAATAATGAGAAAGGTTATTTTTGAGAAGTGACAATGGTTCTCAACATTTCAAGTAAATATTTTGATTTACAATAACTGCTGTCAAGGTCATAATATAATTTTGAGGCTTGTGTATACTGAGCATCCAAAGTAATAAAGTCTGGCTTTCAAAGAGAGAAAAGAAAATTTAAGCAACTCAATGAGAAAATGGTTGACCAAAGACAAGGGTGGTGCACAGTGTTGCTTTAGGGTCAATATGTATGTTGGCAACTGATGATTAATGCATCCTTGTACATCGGTTTCATGGATGTTAATCCAGTTTGTAGGGAGAATGAAAGATTCTTGTGTGATAATGAGCCTCATGGATGTGTGTCATGGCAGTGTAAGGAGAGTTATTTCTCTAAAGGTCATAGAACTAAAGAATCTACACATTTGTTATTAACTTCATAAACAGGGCTTGTGTCTTACTTAGGGTTTCTTTTTCTTTGATGAAACACCCTGACCAAAGCAACTTGGAGAAGGAAAGGGTTTACTAGGTTACCTAGGCCACGTCACAGTCCACTGAGAGAAGCCAAGGCAGGAACTCAAAAATGAGACAGGAAACTGAAGGCAGAAGCTTATGCAGAGGTCATGGAGGGGTGCTGCTACTGCCTTACTCCTCATGACTTGCTCAGCTTACTTTCTTATAGAATCCAGGACCACCACAACAATTGCTGGTTAAGAAAATGCCTATTGGCCTGCCTAGAGCCTGATTTTACAAAGGCATATTTTTTCTCAGTTGAGGTTTCCTCCTTCCAAATCATTCTAATCTGTGTTAAGTTGGCATAAAATTATCCGGCATAGCTTGTTAGGTAGCAATTAAGTGGACGTACTAACTGGGAGGTCTAGGTCTACTCTCCCAATACTCTACTAGTATACTTGTGCTAGAGTTTAGTTATGTAGTTTAATTAATTAAATCTAAAGACATATTTCATAATTACTCAGTGCCACTGAACATGTAATTAGTAGTGAATGTTTCTTGATTCTTTAGGCAAGTATAAGAAAACCTAATGATAAGCTGTCAGTTTCTTTCTTTTGTGTGATTCCTTTAAGGGATTTTTCAAATAATGTGCAGAGCATATGTGAAGTGAATGACCAGGTGGTATTAGGAAGTGAACATTAAAGTTTACTTCTTTTTTTTCTGAAACAGGGTTTCTTTATGTAGCCTTGCTTGTTCTGCTCTCACTTTGTAGAGTAGGCTGGCCTTGAACTCACAGAGATCCACCTGCCTCTGCCTTCCAAGTGTTGGGATTACAGACTTGTGCCTCCATGCCTGGCATTAAAGTTCATTTAAAAATTATTTATTATGTATGCAATATTTTGCCTGCATGTACACATGCAGGCTAGGAGAAGGCAACAGATCTCATTAAAAATGCTTGCTGGTTGCTGGGAATTGAAGTCGGGACCTTTGGAAGAGCAGCCACTGCTTTTAACCTCTGAGCCATCTCTTCTGCCCCCACAGTTTGTTTTTTAAGGAGTCAATGGCTAGAATGGTGAAGAAGAAACAGTAACAAAGGAAGAGGCAGGGAGAGCATTAGGAGAAGGAGTCCTGAGGACAGGACCCCATGTCCTTCCTGCGCACAGCTGTGTATTCAATCTGACTGTCCAATGAGTATATGTCCTATGATTATTTTAAAATGTAGTCATTATCTGCTCTCTTCACAAGACTGTAAATTTGGAGAGTAGAAATAAAAACTCATTCATATTTGAAACTTTATACCTACTGTAATCTCAGGTATACAACAGCCACTTTTTAAAACTTCTTAATGTCTTCATTTTATTGTTAAAAAAATACCTATTCTTATTTTTTTATTGAAAAATAAAATCATTCATATTACATTTCAATTGCTATCCCATCCCATGCATTCTTCCATTCCTTCCTCCCTCCCGCTTTCACCCCATTCCGCTTCCCTATGACTGTGATTGATGGGGACCTCCTCCCCCTGAATATGATGCTAAGATATCAACTTTCTTCTTGGTAGTCTGCTATCCTTCCTTCAAGTGCCGTTGGGCCTCCTCATCAAGGTGACATGGCCAAATAAGGGTGCACCAGAGTTCGTGTGCAAGTCAGTCCCCAGTCTCCACTTAACTGTGGAGAATATTCTGTCCCTTGGCTAGGTCTGGGTAGGGGTTTGATGATGACTGCACATATTGTCCTTGGTTGGTGCCATAGATTGAGCAGAACCCCTGGGTCCAGATCTGCCCATCATAGTGTTCTTCTTGTAGGTTTCTAGGACCCTCTGGATCCACCTATTTCCCTATATCCTATATTTCTACCACCTTAAAAAAATACCTATTTTTCTTATGTTACTATAACAGTTTATCTTGGCTACATATAAATGTGTTAGAATTATGGATAAGGTTATAAGATGTTTTAAGAAGAGATATTATCTTATTTCTCCTTAAACCTAGCATATAGGATCAAAACCCTGGAAATGGTCAGTGATTGAATGGGAAGTAAACAATAGGCCTTTAAAAAAAACTTTTATTAATCAACGATGGCCACATTTAAACCTTTAAACTTTATAAAACATTAGAATTGTTGCAACAAATTGGAATTGTTGCAACAAATGGTGCAGAAGACAAGAGGCTCCTGATTTACAAATATTGTTGTCATAGTTATTTCTGGTTGCCTAGAAACAAAATATGAAGTTATATGCAGCTCTACGGGCTTATGCTGATTTTTTTTTTTCCTATGCAGAGGTCAGCTCACTTCTTTGGATTCAGAATGCACCTACTCTGAAGAGCCTCAGAAACTGTCTTTTATAGTTTCATGTTTGAGAGGTCTGGCTTTGTTTCCTCACAGCATTTGCATGCGTGTTTAGCTAGAGAAAGCAATTTCTGCTAAGTGAATGAGAGGACCAGCTGCAGGTCAAGGGCACCATTCCAGTGGTGTATAGCACATCTTTGCCTGATGCTGATGGGCCAGTTGCAGGATGTTCCTTTAGAACTCATCATCACACACTGTGTGGTGATTTTAACAAAATGCCCCCCCTTGGACTCACCCGGGGGCATGGCCTTTATGCAGGAAGTGGGGTTTGAGGTTTCAAATACTCAAGGCAGGCTCAGTGTATGAAATGGGAAAAAACAGAACACTGATATTTGGTGTCTCATAAGTCTGTGTTGTCAAAATAAGGGATAGTTTTGGCCTGTCGATGAACAACCTACGGGTGAGTAGAGGCAGTGTGTGGAGGTAGAAGCTGTTTAACTTCTAGTTGGAGGTGCCATTTTCTGCTCTTGTTATTTGTGAGCGAACAGACACTCAGTATGACAGTAAAGAGTTCCTGCTGTACTCTGGCCTCAGACATTATATATAAAAGAGAGCTTGTTTTGTCCTTATGGAAATGTGAAAGGCTGATCTGATGATTTTGTATATTTTGCATAGCTTCAGGAGAGCAAGAACGGTTATAAAGAAAAGCAAAAAGAGCTCCATTTTAGTGAAGGCAAGAGAAAAGGGGAGCATGTTCAGGGCAATTGACGAACATTTAGCCACTGTTTTGGATGCAGCTGGGAATGGCTTCTCAGGAAGAGTTTGTTTATTTCTCAGAGCTATTTTTCATGTGCCAGCTGACTGTCACACTCACAACACTGCTAGCAGTCAAATTGCTTATGTTATTAACAGTCACCAACCAGCACTGAGCGCAATTTAGCGATGATGCAACAGAAATCACTCAAGGGACCAGTTGATAAATGACAACAGTGTCAGTGCAACATTCTTCTTCATTACTGGTGGGAAAGACCTTAATTACAATTCGCATGGGATGAGCATGTACACTTGCAATTATCACAGCCTTGCTGTGTCTTTTCTGTGTATAGCCAAGCCACATCAAAAGAACCCAGGAGACACAGTGTTGTACTATCCAAGATGTGCCACGTGTCCTGACTTGTGGCTCTCTGAGGGCTCTAGGGATAGCTCAGTGTAGAGCCAAGCACAAGGCTCCAAGTTTGATCCCTGGCACTGAATAAAAGTATAGAACTAAGAGGCTCCTTTAACGATTGCTGTATTGGATAGATATGTGTTAAGATGGTCTGTTCATAGCTGGGTCTGATTGATGACATCTAGATCATGATGTCTGTTATTACTTTTGTTGCCTTCAGAAATTTTATGAGCTGATACCAATCCCTGTTTTCATGTTCCAGCTGTTTCTTATCAATTCCACACCAAAAAAAAAAAAAAAAAAAAAAAAAAAAAAAAGACATTGTAAGAAACATCAGTTATTTAGACTGCCAGTGCAACCTTGAGCTATGTAATGCTTAGTTCTGATGACAGTTGCTATCTCCTTCAGTTTAATCCTCCTTTCACACCCTAGTGCGTCCTAGATGTCCTAAAGCACACAGCTATTTAGCCCTGGGATTTGAGGTTCAGGCTTTTGACCCTGTACTGTTGAGGGTGGCACATGAATCTAGAGAGGCCTGGCGCACTGTGTACTGACCATCGAGGCTGGAGGAGTCATTCGTTTGTTCTCACTCTTCTGCTGGGCTTCCAACTAAGCTTTAACGTAAACTGAAGCTATTTTGTTGGAATATTTAATACTCAGTAAAATGACCTCCATAACAGCAAAACGAGCATTAGAATATTGCCAAATAACATTAAATTATCACTTCACCTTTTTATTTAATTGAAATGTGAATACATATGTTCCCCTGTTTCTCCTATGTCCTACCCTCTTCTCCAACTTCACCTTCCAACTTCACTCCATGTTCTGATGGAGTAGAAATTTTTCTACGTATAGCAATACATCCCCCCAATATCATTAGATCAACTTTTTTTTTGTTTTCCTTAATGTTTGTTTAACTCATCACAGATAATATAAGCCCTCATCTAATAATGTTTTAAGCCGACATTTGTTCCTTTAACTATTACATCTTTAACTCCCATTTTAATTTCTTCTATACCGACCACCTCCCAGCTGTCTTTTTACTTTATCATAATCCATAATATTTTTTGTAAGCACCTTTAAGCCTTTTTTATTTGTTTCTAAATCTTTGAAAGGCTAAGATTGCACAAACTCTCTTGATGCTGTCTTTTTATTGTGTTATCTATGACAAAGCTATTAAATGTGCTATAACAAACCCATATCGTTGTAGCAGCTGCCTTCAACATCTTGGACATAAACACTTTGAGGATATCCAGGGGAATTATTCTTGACATCATATACTAAAATAAATTCATACACACCCAACTGCTTGAATCCATGACACGGTTTTTGCTTACACATGCCTTAATTATTGATATAAGAGGAGCCTAAGCACGGTGTTTTTCCCCATTCATGTCTGTGTCCTCTGTGGCCATTTCACTTGACTCTAAGTTAGTGCTCATATTTGCTGTTTTGCCTCAGGTGGACAAACATATCCTTGTACGGTTTTTGCACACTGAAATTGGAATAAATATATATTTGCATTGTTCTTGGATTTTTATCCCATTCTTGATTATTTCTAGTCTCATGTTCACAGTAACTACTGTTGTATGTCATTTCTTTATTACCCAGGGGTGAGGTTTCTGCATCATTCTGTTCCTGAGTGGATTTCTAGATCTGTCATGCAGCCAAAGTCCTGAGATTTCCACTCACCTTTCTCCTAGGCTTTAAATTATCATTTGCTGAATCTCATTGTTTCTTTTTATCTCCTTTAGTTTTTGAAAATTTATTTATTTATTATTATGTAGACAGTGCTCTGCCTGCTTATACACCTGCAGACCAGAAGAGGGCGTCAGATCATGGTTGTGAGCCACCATGTTGTTGCTGGGAATTGAACTTAGGACCTCTAGAAGAGCAGTCAGTGCTCTTAACCTCTGAGCCATCTCTCCAGGCCCTTTAAAGGATATTCCTTCAAGTAACTCCTTAGGAAAAGGAAAAAGGAAAGTAAGTTTTCTATATATGTGTAGACTGAAAATTGATTTATCTAGGTATACATATTATTTAGATTAAAACCACTTCCTCTTTAATGATATTCTCTTCCCACACCTTTTTTTTTTTTTCTGAGATTTCTCTGTGAAAACTTTGATACTCAATGTGAGGAAACTTTACAACATCATACCTAACTATATAATATATTCTTATTAGTTTGGTCAGCTCATGAGAAACATGTTGCTGTATTTGACTCTGAAAGGGTTGTTTTTGTTTTCTTTTCAAGACAGAATACTCTGTGTGTGTGTGTGTGTGTGTGTGTGTGTGTGTGTATGTTGTATGTGTGTGTGGGGGGTGGAGAGAAGTGGGGGGGTTTCTGGTTGTCTTGGGGCATGGACGTATATGTGTGTTTGTGAATAGGGGTGCTGGTTGTCTCAGAAGTTGCTTTGTGGACCAGGCTGGACTTGAGCTCCCAGAGATCTGCCAGCCCCTGCTTCAGACTGCTGGGGTTTATGGCTATGTGCTAACATGCCTGGATAAATTATTTTTTAAAACAATTTAATTCATTCCTATCATTTCTTTTTGAAAATTCTACTTGTTGAATACCATTCCTGTTCTATGTACTATGTATGTCATTGCTTTCTCCTTTCTCATATTTTGTCTTCATCCTTTTATAATATACTCTAATATTTTATTAATTTTGACATTTTAGATCTGGATTTTTTAATAACTGTGAATTCTGTTTTCTGTTCCTTACTCATAGCATGCTTTCCTTTGCGTGTGAAACATCCTAGTTATCAATGTAGCTCTGAGTAGAGTTTTAATTTTACTTCCCCTGATGTTTGTCTCATGGGCCAGTTCATCTTCACTCTACCATGAAGTCTTCCTGAAGAGATCATACTCAACAGTGTGGAGTAAAAGCCAGAGTGGACTGTACTCATGGTAACTTGGAAGAGCATGAACAATCGTGCGAGATTTTTTTCAACTCTCTAGAATGCTGAAGTTTTACTCAGGATACCTGTACCTATATCAGTTGCCTAGGTTACCTGTTCCAAAATCAGCTGCCTAGGTTCTCTCCAGAATGATTTCTCAGTTTTACATTTCTAAAACCAGCAAAGTGAGTCTTAGAGGTGCTTTGGAAAAGAGTGAAGGCTACAGGGAAAAACCTCATCCCCCTGCACCACTCACGCTACCCATTACCACTCTCCTCCAGTTTCTCTAGTTCAGTGTGGCAGAGAACTTGAGTTTCCTTGTGCTGCAATATGTGTAATATGTACTAGAAAGACAGGTGCACAGCTCTTGTTGTTTGACAGCTGTGCCTCCTGTTTGGTTAGCTATTAACATGTGCATAACTTAAAAAATACTTAATAGGAATTTAGGAATGAAAATATACAAGCATGTTTTTCTTAAAAAATAAAAACCCTGTACAATATTAACTTCCTATTGCTTCTACAATGAATTGCCGAAATCTCTGTGTATTAAAACAACATAAATTTGTTTTTCCACAGACATAGGAGACCGGAATTTGAAATCAGGACATCAACAGAACATGCTTTCTCCTGAGAATCAAGGCGGGAATTCATTTTCTAGTCTTTTCTAGTGACTGTGTTGGTAATAGTCTATAGTTCTACACCTTCAAGGTCATTAACTTATTCTTGTCCACATAGTCATTTTTGTTCATATAATACAATTATGTTACAAATTCTAGGCATTAGAACATAGTTATCCTTTAGATAGGTACTACTTAGCCTCTCACAGTACAATTTTGGATGATAAGATTACTGTAGCCATGGTAATAGGTCTAATAGGTATGTGTTTCCTAAGAAACACAGACATTGAATGGTGGGATCATTTTCCTGATGCCAAACATGATTCTCGAAATTCTTTCTGAATGTCCCATTGGCAAAAGATTCCTTTCTGATAACATCTGCCTCAACAAAGACCCATCAAGAGACTGTGAAATCTTTTATTTTCATTAACGAAAGCACGTGTTTATATTGTGAAAATACTCACAGAATGACCTACCTTATCCATTTAGTTATCTGGTATCTAGCTCTTTTTTTTAAATATTTTTGTTTTTTATTAATTTATTCTTGTTACATCTCAATGTTTATCCCATCCATGTTCTGGCTATTATGAATAAGGCTGCTATGAACAAGGTTGAGCAAATTTTCTTGTTGTGTGCTGGAGCATCTTCTGGGTATATTCCAAGGAGTGGAATAGCTGGGTCTTGAGGAAGCCCTATTCCCATTTTTCTGAGATAGCACCAGATAGATTTCCAAAGTGGCTGTACTAGTTTGCATTCCCACCAGCAATGAAGGAGTGTTCCTATCGCTCCACATCCTCGCCAGCATGTGGTGTCACTTGAATTTTGATCTTAGCCATTCTGATGGGTGTAAGATGGAATCTCAGTGTTGTTTTGATTTGCATTTCCCTGATGACTAAGGAGGTTGAGCATTTCTTTAAGTGTTTCTCAGCCATTTGATACTCCTCTGTTGAGAATTCTCTGTTTAGTTCCAAGCCCCATTTCTCAATTGGGTTATTCGGTTTGGTGGTGTTTAATTTCTTGAGTTCTTTATATACTTTGGATATTAGACCTTTGTCAGATGTAGGGTTGGTGAAGATTTTTTCCCAGTCTGTAGGCTGTCGCTTTGTTCTCTTGACAGTGTCTCCTGCCTTACAGAAGCTTCTCAGCCTCATGAGGTCCCATTTATTAATGGTTGACATTAAGGCCTGGGCCATTGGTGTTCTGTTCAGGAAGTTGTCTCCTGTGCCAATATGTTCCAGGCTCTTTCCCACTTTTTCCTCTAAGTGGCTTAGTGTCTCTGGTTTTATGTTGAGGTCTTTAATCCACTTGGATTTGAGTTTTTGTGCAAGGGTGACAAATATGGGTCCAATTTCATTTTTTTTTAACACATAGACCTCCAGTTAGACCAGCACCATTTGTTTGAAGATGCTATCCTTTTTCCATTGAATGGATTTGGCTTCTTTGTCAAAAATCAAGTGACCATATGTGTGTGGATTCATATCTGGGTCTTCGATTCGATTCCACTGATCAACCAGCCTGTTGCTGTGCCAGTACCATGCTGTTTTAATTACTATTGCTTTATAGTACAGTTTGAGATCAGGTATGGAGATTCCTCCGAAGCACCTTTTATTGTACAAGATTTGTTTTAGCTATTCTGGGTTTTTTGTTTTCCCATATGAAGTTCAGAATTGAAACTTTCAATGTCTTTAAAAAATTGTGTAGGTATTTTGATAGGGATTGCATTGAATCTGTAGATTGCTTTTGGTAGGATGGCCATTTTTACTATGTTAATTCTCCCGATCCATGAGCAAGGAGATCATTCCATCTTCTCAGGTCATCTTCAATTTCTTTCTTCAGAGTTTTGAAATTTTTTTCAAACAAGTCCTTCACTTGCTTAGTTAGGGTAAATCCTAGATATTTTATATTGCTTGTGGCTAATGTGAAGGGTGTGGTTTTCCTAATTTCTTCCTCTGCAAGCTTGTCATTTGTGTATAGGAAGGCTACAGACTTTTTTGAGTTAATTTTGTATCCAGCCAATTTGCTGAAGGTGTTTATCAGCTTTAGGAGTTCTCTGGTGGAATTTTGAGGGTCACTTATGTACACTATCATATCATCTGCAAATAGGGATAATTTGACTTCCTTTTTTCTCATTTCGATACCCTTGATCTCCTTTTGTTGTCTTATTGCTCTATCTAGAACTTCGAGTACTATATTGAAGAGATATGGAGAGAGTGGGCAGCCTTGCCTTGTTCCCGATTTTAGAGGAATTTCCTTGAGTATCTCACCATTTACTTTGATTTTGGCTATTGGTTTGCTGTATATAGCCTTTATTATGTTGAGAAAAGTGCCTTGTATCCCCGATCTCTCTAAAACTTTAAACATGAATGGGTGTTGAATTTTATCAAATGCTTTCTCTGCATCCAAGGAGATGATCATGTGTTTTTTTATTTTCAGTTTGTTTATATGGTGGATTACATTGATGGATTTCTGTATATTAAACCATCCCTGCATGCCTGGAATGAATCCTACTTGGCCATGATGAATGATATCTTTGATGTGTTCCTGTATTCGTTTTGCAAGTATTTTATTTAGTATTTTTGCATCTATGTTTCATAGAGAAATTGGTCTAAAATTCTCTTTCTTTGTTGAATCTTTGTGAGGTTTAGGTATCAATGAGACTATGGCCTCATAGAATGAATTTGGTAATTTTCCATCCATTTCTATCTTTTGGAGTAGCTTGAAGAGTATCGGTATTAGCTCGCCCTTGAAGGTCTGGTAGAATTCTGCACTGAAACCATCTGGCCCTGGGCTTTTTTTGGTTGGGAGACCATCGATGATTGCTTTCTATTTCTGTAGGGAAATGGGACTATTTAGCTTGTTTATATCTGTTCTTCATTCAACTTTGGCAAGTGAAATTGATCAAGAAAATCGTCCATTTCCCTTAGATTTTCAAATTTTGTGGCATATATGCCTTCAAAGTAGGATCTTATGATTCTTTGAATGTCTTCAGTGTCTTTTGTTATGGCTCCGTTTTCATTTCTGATTTTTGTTGATTTCAATACATGTCTCTCTGCCTTTTAGTTAGTTTGGCTAATGGGTCTGTCTATCTTGTTGATTTTCTCAAAGAACCAGCTTTTGGTTTTGTTGATTCTTTGGACTGTTTTCTTAGTTTCTAATTTGTTAATTTCAGCCCTGAGTTTGATTATTTCCAGGCGTCTACTCCTCTTGGTGTTTCTGCTTCTTTTTTTTCTAGGCTTCCAGTTGTGTTGTTAAGCTGCTTATGTGCGATGTTTCCAATTTCTTTTTAAAGGCACTTAGGTGCTATGAATTTCCTCTTAGCACTGCTTTCAATGTATCCCACAAATTTGGGTATGTTGTTTCTTTATTTTCATTGAATTTCAGAAACTGCTTGATTTATTTCTTTATTTCTTCCCTGACCCAGGTGTCATTTAGCAGAGAGTTGTTTAGTTTCCACGTACATGTAGGCTTTTTGTTATTTCTGTGGTTGTTGAATTGCAGCCTAAGAGCATGGTGATCTGATAGGATACAAGGTATTATTTCAATCCTCTTGTATCTGTTGAGGCTTGCTTTGTGACCTACGATGTGATCAATTTTGGAGAAGGTTCCATGGGGTGCAGAGAAGAAGGTATATTCTTTCTTGTTTGGGTGAAAGGTTCTATAGATATCTGTTAGATCCATTTGACCCATGCATTGGTTAATGATGTTATTTCTCAGCTTAGTTTCTGTTTCAATGACTTATCCTTCAGTGAGAGTGGGGTGTTGAAGTCTCCCACTATTATTGTGTGGGGATCGATGTGTGGTTTAAGCTTTTGTAGGAGATCTTTTACAAATGTGGGTGCCCTTGTATTGGGAGCATAGATGTTCAGAATTGTGATGTCATCTTGGTTGACTTTACCTTTGATGAGTATGAAGTGTCCTTCCTCATCCCTTTGATTAATTTTGGTTGAAAGTCTATTTTGTTCGAATACTAAAATGGCTACGCCTGCTTGCTTCTTGTGACCATTTGCTTGGAATAGTTTTTTCCAACCTTTTACCCTGAGGTAATGCCTTTCACTATGGGTGAGATGTGTTTCTTGGATGCAGAAGAATGTTGGATCTTGTTTATGTACCCATTCAGTTAGTCTGTGTCTTTTTATTGGAGAATTGAGGCCATTGATATTGAGAGGTATTAATGACCAGTGACTGAGTCTTAATTTTGATGTTGTTTCCAGTTGAGCGTTTGTGTAGTTGTGTTTTTGCCATGGGATAGTTATCTATTTCCTGGGTAGTTTTGGTTGTAGCTTGACCCTTTGGGCTGGAGTTTTCCTTCTAGTACCTTCTGTAAAGCTGGATTTGTGGATAGGTACTGTTGAATTTGTTTTTGTCATGGAATATTTTGTTTTCTCCATCAATGGTTATTGATAATTTTGCTGGGTAAAGTAGTCTGGCCTGGCATCTGTGGTCTCTTAGGGTTTGCAGGATCTCTGTCCAGGCCCTTCTGGCTTTTATGGTCTCTGCTGAGAAGTCGGGTGTCATTCTGATAGGTTTACCATTAAATGTTATTTGGCCCTTTTCCTTGCAGCTTTAATATTTTTTCTTGTTCTGCATGTTTTGTGTTTTGATTATTATGTGATGGGCAGTTTTTCTTTTCTTGGTCAATTCTATTTGGTGTTCTGTAGGCCTCTTGTATGTTTATAGGCATCTCTTTCTTTAGATTGGGGAAATTTTCTTCTATGATTTTGTTGAGAATAGTTCTTCTGGGCCCTGGAGTCTGATGTCTTCTCTTCTTCAATGCCTATTATCCTCAGATTTCTTCTTTTCATGTGTCCTTAATTTCTTGGATGTTTTGTGTCAGGAGTTTTCCAGATTTGGCATTTTCTTTAATGGTTGATTCAATATCTGGATTGTATCTTCTAGCCCTGAGATTCGTTCTTCCATCTCTTGGATTCTGTTAGAAAAGCTCACCTCTGTGTTGCTCGCCTTCTTCTCTGAGGTCTCACGTTCTCGTTTTTTCTTCTGTCTGTGTGTTTATCATTGAATCCATTTTCATTTCAGATCTTGAACTGATTTTTTTATTTCTTTCATCTGATTTTTTGTATATTCCTGAGTTCTTCCATTGCGTCTTATAGGTCTTCAGAGCTTGAAACCGTTTTATTTATTTCTTTCATCTGGTTGTTTGCCATTTTCCTGCAATTTTTCCAGTTCCACTCTATGTGTTTCGTTTATGTCTCTCACCTGTTTGTCTGCGTCTTCCTGCATTTGATTATGAATTTTATTTGTTTTCTCCATTATCATCCTCATTACTAAGGATTTGAGGTCATTTTCTTGTATTTCCATTGTATTTGAGTTCTCTGGGTGGTTTTCTTTGGGATAGCTGGAAACTGGAGACGCCATGTTGTTTTGGGGTTTTTTGCGTACGCTTTTTCGTTGTCCTTTAGACATCTTGCCGTCTTTGTTTTTGTTGGGTAGCTTCCAGAGTTGGATGGAGGGTGTCTGACGATAGATTTACTTGTTTTCTCACGATTTCCCTAGGCTGCAAGCTCAGAACTTCACTGGTGTGGATGTTAGGAGGTTAGCCCTGTTGTTCTGGTCTCTCACAGCCAGTGATCTTCAGCCCCCCTGTGCTGTGGATCCTGCAATTGTTCTGGGTCTCTGAATGAGCGTTGGGTCAGGCAAAGGTATCCACAGCCTTCTGTGTTCCCTGCCAAGTCCAGCCAGGAACACTGGGCCCGAACCACGGGCTGAACTCAGCTAGATTCTCAGGGCCTGAACCGTCTGCCAAGCTCAGATAGGGATTCTGGGCCCAAAATGCACACAGGGTCCAGCCAGAATTTTTGGGCTGGGACTACGCACCAAGCTCCGCTAGGGCCTTTTGTCCCAAAGTGCGTACTTGGGTCAGTTATTGACTCAGGGCCCGAACTGACCACCAATCTCAGCCAGGAATTCTGGATTCAAACTGCACACTGTGTCCAACCAGAGTCTTAGAGCTGGTGGAACCGAGTGCTCTGTCCAGCCTGTGCCACAGCAGGAGAGCTGCGGCTGCTCTGAGTTAGCGCCAGTGTTGGAACCAAGTGCTCCGCCCAGATTGAGTCACTGCAGGGGAGCTGCCACTGAGCTGAGGTGGTGCCTAGGATGGACCTGAGCACGCCACCAAGCCTGCGCCACAGCAGGAGAACTGCGGCTGCTCTGAGTTAGCGCCTGTGTTGGAACCAAGTGCTCCGCCCAGACTGTGTCACTGCAGGGGAGCTGCTGCTGAGCTGAGGTGCTGCCTAGTGTGGAGCTGCACGCTCAACTAAGCCTGCGCCACAGCAGAGGAGCTGTGGCCGAAGCTGAGTTAGTGCCTCAGGCAGAATTGCTTGCTTGGCTGGGCCAGTACCCGGGACTCTGTGGCCGAACTGTCCGCCGAGTCTAGTCTGGGTCCGAAGGCTCCATGCGACCCAAATCCTGCCCCGAGTCCCCTCTCCCACAGCAACTCCCACCAGCCACCACACCAATCACCTCCACTGGAAGGCTATGAGCTGCAAACCTCAAACACCGCTGCTGGTGCCGCTGGTGCTGCTGCCTCTGCCGCTGCCGCTCCGATCAGAGAAAATCCACGCTCCTCCCGTGTGCAGGGGCACGCAGGTCCTCTGCACCCTGGGCCCTCCGAACCGTGGAGCCCTCCCGCTGCCGTGACGTTCGGCCCTCGGTGTTCCTGGCTCAGAAATCTGTGCAATTCCCTGAATTGTTCACTGGAGCCTCCAAACACAGTCCACACTGCTCGCCGTCATCTTGGATCCTCCTCTTTATATTTTTTTAATCTGAGTTACAGAATGTGATCCGCGACTGGTCAAAAAACCCGATTGATTGGACGAATGATGGTCCATTAAGCAGGATCGCAGAAAGAGGCCACTGGCTTTTCTTCCTGGTGACCAAGGAAAGAAAAAAAAAAAAAGGTCTCTAGCTCTTTATGACATCACTTATCCTGCTTTCTTCACATTTTATACCCCTGCTTTCTCAGTTTATGCTTCTAGTTTTCCACTGACTACAAATGGCCACCAGCTGGTTTCTATAATGAAAAGATAACAGGTACATTAAGAAACTCTTTCTAGTTCCCATTCATATCACATTGAATAGAACCAACCATGTGGTCATTATTTTATAGACTGAGGGACATGCCCAGGATGGGAAGTGAATAGAAGATCCATTTAAAAAGTCTACATGTGCCAGACTTTGTAGTCTTTCAACTATAAACCACCATTGAAGCTCTTTGTAATCTAAAAATCTGTAGATTTAAATCTTGCACAAGATTTTTGCTTATCTGTGAGTTCATTTTAATAATGTGACTCTAAACACAGCTCAGTCATAAAATTTGAAACATGAAACAGGAAAAAAAGCTCCATAGAATCCTCCCATGTGTTAGTAATTTGCAATGTGCCAGTGCTTTCCTCTGTTTCTTGCAAGCATCTTTCTTCTGTCAGGAAGACTCCAGTGCTTTGGCAAAATAAGAATGTAGAATTTTAAAAGTGTATCTAAAAATGTGTTCCTCCTGCTGTAGGAAGTAAATTTTAGAAGTTTGACAGTTGGGCATCCAGATTTGAAGAAGGAGAAAAAAATTAATAGGAATGCCAGAATTTCACTTGGAAATATACAACACTCCCAAAATAGGAAAAGGTGACAATCACTTTGGAAAATCATTTGTGAGCTTGTGTATAATAACATGCTTTGAATTCCATTTTGAATATGCAGCATTTCACAGAGTTCTAAGTAAGGATCTGAAATGGATACAATAGTCTAAATAGTGTCTACCCTGGATGCCAATTTTCCTCCTAAAGTTGCACAGATTCTGCACACATCTCCAAAGAAAATATTTCTGATACAACTGAGAGAGTAATGTGTTGGTAATTTGACCTGACAGAACTACCAGAATTAGTGATGCACCTTAACCTAAAAAAGGAAAAGATCAGAGCCTAAGTATATCCTAGTTGATATTTGATGCTGTGTTTTTTTCCTAAATGATTCATAAAAATATATAAACACGAAATAGCAGGGTACTATGTAATATTTACATCAAGTTAAATATATTAATTCCTCAAATATTTATAATTCTTTTGTGGTAAAAAGTTTAAAATATTTTTTACTTTTAAAAAGTATATACCATATTATTGTTATCTGCAGCCACCTTTTCATGCAGGTGTGCACCAGAGCACATTTCTGTTTATCTGTAACTTAGATGGGCATTGGTCAGCTTTTCTCCATCTTCTACCTCATTGCCCTGGGCCCTTGGGTACTACCATTTCCTTGTTGTCAGTGAGGTCAATGTCTCCAGGTTCTGTGTGACTAAGAGCATTTGACTTTATCTTCCTCTGCTTTTTTTTTTTTTTATAACAGCTGTGCCTATAACAGTGAGATGACATCTAATTGTGGTTTTAGTTTCATTTCCCTGATGACTAGTGATGTTCAGTGTTTTCCCATATACTTACCGGTCAATTTGTTAGGCTTTTTTTTTTTTTTTTTTTTTGAGAAATGTGTACATACATACATACTTGATCATGGTAAATGTTGTTTTTAATGTACTGCTAGGCTGAATTGATTAGGTTATATTGAGTATTTTACCATGTATGTTTATTGAGCTTATTGATTGGTAGTTTTTGTTAGTTATTTGTTTGTTTGTTTTTAATGAGGGCAGTGCTATCATCCATGAATATGAAATAATTCATTATTCTACTGTTTTGTGCCAATTTAAGGAGGATATATATTATTTCTTTGATGGTTTAGTAGAATTTAATAGTGACACTATTTGATCTTGATGTTGTCTTTGATAGTAAACTTAATTATACATTGAAACCTCTGCTTGGGTTTCTCATTTCTGCTTGATACAATCTTGGCTATTTGTAAACATCTAAGACTTTTTCATTTTTTCTAGTTTGTTAAATTGGTTGAAACACATGTGAAGTCTTCCCTTTTTGCTGCTTTTTATGTAAATTCTATTTTACCTGAACAAATCCAACTATTTCTGCTTTCTTTGGTATTTCATTTGCGTGCAAAATCCTATTTCATCCCTTCATGTGTGTGTTCTTACAGGTGAGTGGGTTTCCTATAACCACTTGGGTCTTAAAAGTCATCTATTCAACCATGGTCTTTTATTTTTAATTTATTTTTAAAATTTTATTAATTTATTTAGATTATATCTCAATTTTTATCCCCTTGCTTGTCTCCTCTCGTTCCTCCTTCCCTCCCTCTTTCACCCTATTCCCATCCCCTAGGTCTGTGACAGAAGAGGACCTCCTCCCCCACCATATGGTCACAGCCTATCATGTCTCTTCTTGGTAGCCTTCCTATTCTCTCTCTGAGTGCTACTAGGCCTCCCCACCAAGGGGAAGTGGTCAAATATGGGGTACCAGAGTTCATGTCAGAGTCAGTCCCCACTCTCCACATGACTATGGATAATGTCCTGTCCCTTGACTAGATGTGAGTAGGGGTTCAATATTTACTGCACGTACTGTCTTTGGTTGGTTCAGTAGCTTGAGCAGACCCCTCTGGGTCCAGATCTACCCATCACGATGTTCTTCTTATAGGTTTCTAGGACCCTGTAGATTCTTCTATTTCCCTATTCTCCCCTACTTCTCTCACCTAGAGTCCCAATAGGAGGTCCCTGCATCTATCTCAATCTCCCTGTAAGTGAAGACATTCAGGGGACATCCATGTTGGGCTAGTGTCCAATTATAAGTGTGTAAATACCATGTGAGTCTTTCTGAGTCTGAGTTAACTTACTCAGTATGATCATTTCTGGTTCCTTCCATTTGCCCACAAATTTCAGCATTTTCTTTTTCTTTTTAATAGCTGAGTAGTATTCCACAGTGTAAATGTACCATCATTTCTTTATCCACTCTTCGACTGAGGGACATTTAGGCTGTTTCCAGGTTCTGGCTATTACGAATAAGGCTGCTACGAACATGGTTCAGCATATGTCCTTGTTGTGTGGTGGAGCTTTTCTGGGTATATTCCAAGGAGTGATATAGCTGGGTCTTGCGGTAGCCCTATTACCAGTATCTGAGAAAGTACCAGATTGACTTCCAAAGTGGTTGTTTGCATTCCCACCAGCAATGAAGGAGTGTTCTCATTTCTCCACATCCTCACCAGGCACAATCATGGTCTTTTAATTGGAAATTTTAAATCGTTTATACACAGTGCTACTCCTGCCATGCTTGTCACCTACCTTCTGATTTTGTTGTCTTCACTTTGTTAATCTTTTAAATTTTAGTCTTTATTAATTGCTATAACCTTTTGATTTATGGTTACCATGAAGCTTCCCAAACTCTTGTTATTACTAACAATTTTGATATGGTAGCACTTACACTAATCTTCACAGTTATGCCTGATATTTTCTCATTTCTAATAAAAGAACTATGATTGTGTATTTCATCTCTCTAAATTTGAGTCATTGTTGCATTTCATCATTCATTATATGACCTATCTTTAATTCATTAATTTAACTGTTTTAAGAATTAATTTATTCTTTGACAATTCATACATCTATGTGATGCATTCTGGTCATGATTAATTCCTTAATTTTTTAAAATTCTCCTCCGTAATCCCACCACATCTTCATTATACCTCCATGTCTTTTTGTTTTTGTTTTGTGATGCACTAGGTTTAACAAGGACCACCCAGGTAAGCATAAAGTGGAGAGCTGGCTACTGTATTTTGTAATTGGTGGCTACATCCAAGAATACAATGACTTCCTCTACGTCATCAGACCCTCAGAGGATCTGGGTCCCATGAGCCAGCTTCTTGTCCCAACACTGAATGTTCATGGTCTTAGTCTTGTCAAGATCCTATGAAAGTAACTAGTCTATGTGTTCATGAGTGCCACATCTTTGTCATGCTCATAAGAACACTTCATAGCCGCCTTCTCTTTGCTTATTGCTTATGTCCTTCTCCCCCCCCCCCAAATTTTAGCTCTGTTTTAAAATTTTTATTAATTTATTCAGATTACAATTCAATTGTTATCCCATCACTTATATCCTCCCATTCCTCCCTCCCTCCTGCTTCCACCCTATTCCCCTCCCCTAGGTCTATGACCGAGGAGGAGGAGGACCTCCTCCCCCACTATATGGTCATAGGCTATCAAGTCTCATTTTGGTAGCCTGCTTATTCTTTCTTTCAGTGCCACCAGGCCTCCCTACCAAGGAGAGGTGGTCAAATATGGAGCACCAGAGTTCATGTTAAAGTTAGTCCCTGCTCTCCACATAAATGTGGAGAATGTCCTGTCCATTGGCTAGATCTGGGTAGGAGTTCGATATTTGCTATTGTATTGTCCTTGGTTAGTGCAATAGTTTGAGCAGAACCCCCTGGGCCCTGATCCACCCATCTCGATGTTATTCTTGTAGTTTTCTAGGACCCTCTGGATCCTTCTATTTCCCCATCTTCTATATTTTTCTTACCTAGAGGCTCAGTAGGATGTCCTCACATCTATCCCAATCTCCTGGGCTAGTGCCCAATTATAAGTGAGTATATACCATGTGAGTCTTTCTGCTTTCTGGGTTAACTCACTCATCATGAGCCTTTCTAATCCAATCCATTTGTCCACAAATTTCGGGTTTTCCTTGTTTTTAATAGCTGAATAGTATTCCATAGTGTAAATGTACCACAGTTTCTTTATACATTCTTCTACTGAGGGACATTTAGACTGTTTCCAGGTTCTGGCTATTATGAATAAGGCTGCTATGAACATGGTTGAACATATGTCCTTGTTGTGTGCTGGGGCATCTTCTGGGTATATTCCAAGGAGTGGAATAGCTAGGTCTTGAGGAAGCCCTGTTCCCAGCTTTCTGAGGAAGTGCCAGATAGATTTCCAAAGTGGCTGTACTAGTTTGCATTCCCACCAGCAATGAAGGAGTGTTCCTCTTTCTCCACATGCTCACCAGCATGTGTTATCACTTGAATTCTTATCTTAGACATTCTAGTGGGTGTAAGATGGTATCTCAGAGTTGTTTTTATTTGCATTTCTCTGATGACTAAAGACGTTGAACATTTCCTTAAGTGTTTCTCAGCCATTCAATATTTCTTTATTAAGAATTCTCTGTTTAGTTCCAAGCCCCATTTCTCAATTGGTTTATTTGGTATGGTGGTGTTTAATTTCTTGACTTCTTTATATATTTTGGATATTAGACCTTTGTCAGATGTCAGGTTGGTGGAGATCTTTTCCCAGTCTGTAGGCTGTCACTTTGTTCTGTTGTCAGTGTCTCCTGCCTTACAGAAGCTTCTCAGCCTCATGTGGTGATCTTCTTAGATGCAGAAAAAGCATTTAACAAAATTCAACACCCATTCTTGTTTAAAGTTTTGGAGAAGTCGGGAATAGAAGGCACATACCTAAACATAATAAAGGCTATGTACAGCAAGCCAATAGCCAACATCAAATTAAATGGAGAGATACTCAAGGAAATTCCTCTAAAATCAGGGACCAGACAAGGCTGCCCACTTTCCCCATATCTCTTCAATATAGTTCTTGAAGTTCTAGCCAGAGCAATAAGACATCAAAAGGAGATCAAGGGAATCCAAATGAAAAAGGAGGAAGTCAAATTATCCCTATTTGCAAGTGTACATAAGTGACCCTCAAAATTCCACCCGAGAACTCCTACAGCTGATAAACACCTTCAGCAAATTGGCTGGATACAAAATTAACTCTAAAAAGTCAGTAGCCTTCTTATATACAAATGACAAATACAGAGGAACAAATTAGGAATTAGCCACCAGCAATATAAAATATCTAGGAGTAACTTTAACCAAGCAAGTTAAGGACTTGTTTGGAAAAAAAAAACCTTTTAAATCCCCGAAGAAAGAGTTTGAACCTGACATCACTTATATCTTTCTGTCTCCTCTTCTATAATGTTTCCTCCACCTTGAAAAGGGTTATATGGTGTCTCAATTAAGGTGGAACACTCAACAGTTACTTTCTTGTTTTTGTTTTTGTTTTTAGCAGTTTGACTATATATATTAATCAGTGTTTTCTGAAAAAAACAAAAACAAAAAAACCTTATTTGACAAAGGCTGAGGACAACACTCTGAATATATAAACATAAATTTTTAGGAGGCAGTTGAACAATATACCAGTTAAGCAAATAAAAGTATAAGATTACCCATGGTGCCTACAGCGTCCACAGCCATGGGCCTTTGACCAAATCCCCAGTACTAGACCTTAGATCTGTTCATGAATCAGTAAGTTACTTCCATAACAGCTGTGCCTCTATTATACCAACATGAGAATCTTGCCTGGCTAGTTGGTTTTGTATTAAGCAAGGTCCAAAGCTAAAAACAGTACTACTGCTGCCTTTTCTTCCTAGCTGTCTGCATTGCAGCTTCTGCCATTAGGAAGCATAGTTAGCAGGAAGATGTTTCAGATCAGTCCCAGTATGGCTTTTCCATGTTCTTCAACTAACAGGTGTGATGGCTTAGCAATAGGGCCTTACTATCCAGTTCTGATCAGCAACAAATATCTATTACATATACATTTTTGGGGGTGGGGGAGGGGGTTCTTGAGCTTTCTGGAGCAACAACTTCTAGGGAAGTACCACACACCAGGCATATGATTTTCATTTACTAACCATGGCTTCTGGGATTGGCACTACTCACCTAAACATGGTACCTCTCTCTTCTAAAATCAGGTTTTATAATTAGTTTATAACATGGTAGAGTTTGGTGTGGTTCTTCATACTTCCTGAGTTTTAGTTAACACTCTACCCTAAAACCTATGCTGAGTTGTTTTTGTTTGTTTTTGCATTTTTATTGTATCTATGGAATTTGGGATTAGTCTATACGTTGAATTTTTCTTATCTTTGTTTTAAATATAAGTCACCTTCCTTCTTTCAGTGGATACATTTGCAATGTTTTACAAAGAATAAGTTGTAGTAACATTGAGGTATCTTTCTCCCCTGTGAAATTGGAGCTTAGGCTTCCAGCTCTGTCTCTACTCCTTGTTTTAGTGTCAGCTACTGTCATAAGTAAGAGTCAAAATCGTGGGGTCAACATGCTGAGTTAGAAGATACTGGGCCAAAATTTTCTGTTGTTATGCCATTAAAAGCAACCTACAGTTATCCCGAAGCACAAAAGAGCCCATAGTCAAGGTAATCCTATGCAGCTGAAACAATGTGGAGGCATCAGAGGATCTCGGGCTTATTTTACCACAGTGGCTATTGTAACAAAGAAGCATATTTACTTGCACAAAAGAGCCATGCAGACCAGTGAAACTGAATAAAAGATTTGGAAAGGTGTGTGTGTGTGTGTGTGTGTGTGTGTGTGTGTGTGTGTGTGTAAAGTTTCAAAAAGTTACATTGGAAAACAAAAGCCCTTTAATAAATGGTTCTTGGAAATCTGGATCTCCAACTCTCAAATAATGAAAATAGATCCCCATCTCTCTAAATCATCAAGGACCAATCTTTGAGATAGCTAGAAGAAAACAGATAAAGGCAAAAAGAATTCTGAAGAAAAAAAAAAAAAAAAAAAAAAAAAAACACTTCAAAAGCATGGGCCAAACTTTCAAGAATTTACCAAAGGGACCATATAAAATTAAAAAGCTTCTACACAGCAAAGGAAGCCATCAGAAAGTGAAGAGACAGGGTACAGAATTGTCAACTATTAGGGGATTAATATTGCTGGCACTAAAGTTATTCCAAAGGCCATTCTATAGATAGACTTGGGGTGTGGTGTATTAGGATCTTTCCAGTATTAGGTTTTACCAGTTTGGTACTTGATTCTGTAACCAAGGTCTTATACTGAGTAGTGAATGCCATCTCACACTGTACTCTACTGCCTGAGGACATTATTGCTCATAAATTGTATCAATTATGGATATCTTTAAGCAATTTTTTGAAAGGAAAGTTATATCTACAAGGAAAGTTGGACTTAAGGACCAAGTTTTTACTTAGCCTTAGGAAGTATTAATCTATTAAAGGTTAATTAGAGATACTTTAACCAAAAGTAATAATGACAGAATGCTGTTCATAGTGAGAAATTGGATTACAAACAGGAAACTATTATTTTATGGATGACTGACCAGGAAAGCAAGCCGTCAGCAACAGTCTAAATGAGTGACTGTCAGAAGCTGCTCTCTGAAGTCTGGCCTCCACAGTAGAACATACCTTAGAATGTGGATGAGTAATGGTAAGTGGAAGGGAGAACTCAGCGTTTACTGCATTTTGTTAGCTCTGACTGGCCCATACCACTGTCTGGTCAAATGACTAATGTCCATTATGCAGCCTAGTTGAAGCCCAAGAATTATAGGCTAATTTGTAATAAATAATCTAGATGAACCACGATATACTCAGATAAAAGTAGTCCTAGATATGAAACCATTACAAAAAAACAGCCCCTCATCTCCCATTTATGCTCTAGTTAGCTAGTAAGTCCCATCAGTGGGTATTTTAAAGAAATTCTATTACCGGTTAAAATTACTATAAACATCCACCTGAAGATGAGTGAGTGGGGTTGTCCTTTTCCTCTGCTCTGTGGCGTATGTATTCGGATGCCTATAGTTTTCTTGTTGGTTAACAGGTTCAAATACTTCAGATATCTATTAATTCCCACATTGGCTTGATGAGACTTGAAAAATATTTAAAAGTAAAAAATTCTTATGAGAAAAAAAAAGAGTCAGATCATGACTTGGGACAACCCCTGGAAAACTGAAGGCTGACGAGAGAACATGCTCATCTCTCACTCATGAACACAGGAAATCATGAGGAGTGCTAACAGTATGTTCTAGCTATCAAAAGATCGAAGGCTGTCAGTAGAGATGACGACTTTCTCACTTTGCCAGGAATAAAGCATCACTTCAGCTCTGGGAATGTGCACTTCACTTATGGAAATCTGGTAGGATGACTACATGGTTCACCTAAAACAGAAGCTCTTTGCTCTTTAACCCATATATAACTACTTATAGAAACCATTTGATTTTAAAATGTTTCCACATATAATATAGCTACTTACTTGAGTGGTGATTTCTCACCTCTGGATAAAAATGACAGTGACTCAGAGAGCTTCTCAAATGTACTGATGCCTAGACATTTTCACCTTCTAACACGAGAACCTTGCTGATTAGATGAAGGTATCCGAGATTTTAAATGCTTTCCAAGTGACTCATATATTTAACAGGGATTGAGCGTCTCTCACCTAAGGAATCCTTCCTTATTTTCCCAACTTAACTGAATCTTCTATTGTTATATAAAAGAGAGTATAACCCATTCAGAAATATAAATTGTCATATTCAAAAAATTATCTATGTGCATTTATCTATAAATAGTCTCTTTTTTATTTTCCCCAAATCTGATGATACTTTAAAGCTTCCACATTCTGATATTAAGTAGGATATAGAAGTTTTATTTAATATAAACCTTGTGTTTTCCTTGGGCAAACCGGAGTCCATGAAGATTCCTTAGCTACACTTACATCTTTCTTTAATGAGGTAATTATTTTGCCAAGTGTGGAACTAAGAGGTTTACTACGTGTGCAACAGTGAATTAAATTGGTGCATGGTAGATACAGTAATCATTTAACTCTCTTATTCATTTATTAGATTTGATCATTTGAATTATTTTATCACTTAGCCATAGGGACCTTGACTTCACACTGATATGTTTAACCCTTTACTAGCTGCTTCCTGAGAGATTGTTTTCTTTTTACACTGATGTAGTTGTAGGCTTCATACCAAAAGCACGCCTTTTCTTTTAGGTAATTCCTGAGAAGAAAAACCAAACCAAACATGATCAATTATTTCTATGGAATCTCTCTTGTGCCCTCATGATTTAAATGTAATGAATAAAAGATGTCAGGTATAAGTTCCAAACAGGGCATTTCTGGAGATGCATTTTACCTAGTTTCTCAAGTACTTAACATTCAGGACTATCCCTTCTGCTGCTGATGCTATTTTATGCATATTTTAAGAGAAAATGCCTCTGCTTTGTTTCTATCACAAAGCATTAGAAAGTGGAGACTGGAAGTATTGAGTTTTCAAAGATGATTAATTGTTGTGTCTGATTTTCCATCATGCTCCAGATCATGTTCGTTACCACAGGCTCCTGGGCTGAAGTGTTGAAAATCTTTAGCTTATCAATATTTAACTTAAAGAATGGGGAGCTCAATATGGGGAAATCAAGTCTGTTCTCAGTTCCTGATACAAGTTATTTGTTCCTGCCATTACATGTGATTGGCAGCTGGCATCTCATGTACCCCACAAACCCATGTACCCCAGAAACACATGAGAAGAAAACCACTGGAAATCACATAAGATAATCGTGCAACGAAATGGAACAAAATTAATTACTGAAACCACTGGCTGTAAGTAATAAATGCATATGGGAAAGGAGTTTTCCTTCAGATTATCTTTTATGCGATAACAGATTAAACCTATTTCTATAAAAAATGGCAAACAAGTTACAGTATGGAAACTCATGTCTACATTGTATATAGTGGTTTGAAAGGTGCCCATGTGTTTGAACAGTTGGTCTTGAGTTAATGATGCTACTGGGGGAGACTATTGAACCTCGCTTCCGGAAGTATGTCACTGAGGGCCAGCTTTGAAGGTTTATAGCCTTCCTCTACCAGCGCCTCTTTGCATAGGTGGATATGTGTGGTTCTCCTCTTCCTTGCGGGGGTGGGGCAGGTGCAGCTATTGGCCACCAGCCCAGCAATGCAGGAGGAACAAACATTCTGGGAACTTTAATCAGGGAGAACAAAGGCTATATACCCCTTGTGGAGTGGGTGGGTGGGGTCTTCCAGGATAGTCATTCATCATTGGCTGAAACAAGGCACTTTAAGGATGCTTGTTTTGCATTTGGCAGTACCTAATTATACTATAGGCTCAGGGAGTGGAGAGCTGGTAGGGAGCTGTGTCAAGGGCCATACATGAGATGTGGTTAGGGACATCTTTGTCTAAAGATGCTCTCCATATGAAGTCAGGCATAGAGCCGGAGGCCCTGCTGGGGAGAGGGAGTTCTAATAGCTCATAGTGGCTGTCTGGACTGGGAGAACTGCAACCTCGAACAGTAGGGTCATTCCAACAAATATGTGACCTACTAGTTTCTGCCCCTGCCCATATGCCATGCCTTTACTGGCACTAATTAGCCCTGGCACTGTAAGTCAAAATGAACTCCTCTACCAGTTATTTTGTCCCAATTTCATCACAGCAATGAAAATGTAGCAATACGTAACTAATACATCCCAATTCTTTCTTGCTGTTTGGTCCAAATTAATTGCAGTAACTATTGTGCTTAATGCATTGAGGACTGGCCTTGGTTCATGCAGAATTAGGATGACCAGAATAATCATGTATGTTTTTTGATAATTTCCATTTCATATAATTGAATGATATATCAGTGGTTTTGGTTTCATGGACCTCAGGCAGGCAAAGATATTATGTTTTTGTTTAGAAAGATCTTGAAGTGGGACTGATCTTCTGCTGAAGTTAATCCTTCTTTTTTTTTTTTTTTTTTTTCCTTTCTTTTTTTTTTTTATTAATTTATTCTTGTTACATCTCAATGTTTATCCCATCCCTTGTATCCTCCCATTCCTCCCCCCCCCCATTTTCCCATTATTCCCCTCCCCTATGACTGTTCCTGAGGGGGATTACGTCCCCCTATATATTCTCATAGGGTATCAAGTCTCTTCTTGGCTACTTGCTGTCCTTCCTCTGAGTGCCACCAGGTCTCCCCCTCCAGGGGACATGGTCAAATGTGAGGCACCAGAGTATGTGAGAAAGTCGTATCACACTCTCCACTCAACTGTGGAGAATATTCTGACCATTGGCTAGATCTGGGAAGGGGTTTAAAGTTTACCTCCTGTATTGTCCTTGGCTGGTGCCTTAGTTTGAGCGGGACCCCTGGGCCCAAATCTACCTATCATATTGTTCTACTTGTAGATTTCTAGGACCCTCTGGATCCTTTTATTTTGCTGTTCTCCCATGCGTCTCTCATTTAGAGTCCCAATAGGATGCCTTCCCCTCTGTCCCAGTTTCCTGGTAAGTGAAGGCTTTCGTGGGACATGCCCCTTGGGCTAGTATGCAGATATAAGTGAGTATATACCATTTGATTCTTTCTGCTTCTGGGTTAACTCACTCATTATGATCATTTCTAGCTCAATCCATTTATCCACAAATTTCGGGAATTCCTTGTTTTTAATAGCTGAGTAGTATTCCATAGTGTATATGTACCACAGTTTCTTATCCACTCTTCTACTGAGGGACACTTAGGCTGTTTCCATGTTCTGGCTATTATGAATAAGGCTGCTATGAACATGGTTGAGCAAATTTTCTTGTTGTGTGCTGGAGCATCTTCTGGGTATATTCCAAGGAGTGGGATAGCTGGGTCTTGAGGAAGCCCTATTCCCATTTTTCTGAGATAGCACCAGATAGATTTCCAAAGTGGCTGTACTAGTTTGCATTCCACCAGCAATGAAGGAGTGTTCCTCTCTCCCCACATCCTCGCCAGCATGTGGTGGTCGCTTGAATTTTTGATCTTAGCCATTCTGATGGGTGTAAGATGGAATCTCAGAGTTGTTTTGATTTGCATTTCCCTGATGACTAAGGAGGTTGAGCATTTCTTTAAGTGTTTCTCAGCCATTTGATACTCCTCTGTTGAGAATTCTCTGTTTAGTTCCAAGCCCCATTTCTCAATTGGGTTATTCGGTTTGGTGGTGTTTAATTTCTTGAGTTCTTTATATATTTTGGATATTAGACCTTTGTCAGATGTAGGGTTGGTGAAGATTTTTTCCCAGTCTGTAGGCTGTCGCTTTGTTCTCTTGACAGTGTCTCCTGCCTTACAGAAGCTTCTCAGCCTCATGAGGTCCCATTTATTAATGGTTGACATTAAGGCCTGGGCCGTTGGTGTTCTGTTCAGGAAGTTGTCTCCTGTGCCAATATGTTCCAGGCTCTTTCCCACTTTTTCTTCTAAGTGAGTTAGTGTCTCTGGTTTTATGTTGAGGTCTTTAATCCACTTGGATTTGAGTTTTGTGCAAGGTGACAATATGGGTCCCAGTTTCATTTTTTTACACATAGACCTCCAGTTAGACCAGCACCATTTGTTGAAGATGCTATCCTTTTTCCATTGAATGGATTTGGCTTCTTTGTCAAAATCAAGTGACCATATGTGTGTGGATTCATATCTGGGTCTTCGATTCGATTCCACTGATCAACCAGCCTGTTGCTGTGCCAGTACCATGCTGTTTTAAGTACTATTGCTTTATAGTACAGTTTGAGATCAGGTATGGAGATTCCTCCGGAGCATCTTTTATTGTACAAGATTGTTTTAGCTATTCTGGGTTTTTTTGTTTTTCCATATGAAGTTCAGAATTGAACTTTCAATGTCTTTAAAAAATTGTGTAGTTATTTTGATAGGGATTGCATTGAATCTGTAGATTGCTTTTGGTAGGATGGCCATTTTTACTATGTTAATTCTCCCGATCCATGAGCAAGGAAGATCACGCCATCTTCTCAGGTCATCTTCAATCTCTTTCTTCAGAGTTTTGAAATTTTTTTCATACAAGTCCTTCACTTGCTTAGTTAGGGTAACTCCTAGATATTTTATATTGCTTGTGGCTAATGTGAAGGGTGTGGTTTTCCTAATTTCTTCCTCTGCAAGCTTGTCATTTGTGTATAGGAAGGCTACAGACTTTTTTGAGTTAATTTTGTATCCAGCCAATTTGCTGAAGGTGTTTATCAGCTTTAGGAGTTCTCTGGTGGAGTTTTGAGGGTCACTTATGTACACTATCATATCATCTGCAAAGAGGGATAATTTGACTTCCTCCTTTCCCATTTGGATCCCCTTGATCTCCTTTTGTTGTCTTATTGCTCTGGCTAGAACTTCGAGTACTATATTGAAGAGATATGGAGAGAGTGGGCAGCCTTGCCTTGTTCCCGATTTGAGAGGAATTTCCTTGAGTATCTCACCATTTACTTTGATTTTGGCTATTGGCTTGCTGTATATAGCCTTTATTATGTTGAGGAAAGTGCCTTGTATCCCCGATCTCTCTAAAACTTTAAACATGAATGGGTGTTGAATTTTATCAAATGCTTTCCTCTGCATCCAAGGAGATAATCATGTGGTTTTTTATTTTCAGTTTGTTTATATGATGGATTACATTGATGGATTTCCGTATATTAAACCATCCCTGCATGCCTGGAATGAAGCCTACTTGGTCATGATGAATGATATCTTTGATGTGCTCCTGTATTCGTTTTGCAAGTATTTTATTTAGTATTTTTGCATCTATGTTCATAAGAGAAATTGGTCTGAAATTCTCTTTCTTTGTTGAGTCTTTGTGAGGTTTAGGTATCAATGAGACTATGGCCTCATAGAATGAATTTGGTAATTTTCCATCCATTTCTATCTTTTGGAGTAGCTTGAAGAGTATCGGTATTAGCTCGCCCTTAAAGGTCTGGTAGAATTCTGCACTGAAACCATCTGGCCCTGGGCTTTTTTTGGTTGGGAGACCATCGATGATTGCTTCTATTTCTGTCGGGGAAATGGGACTATTTAACTTGTTTATCTGTTCTTCACTCAACTTTGGCAAGTGAACTTGATCAAGAAAATCGTCCATTTCCCTTAGATTTTCAAATTTTGTGGCGTATATGCCTTCAAAGTAGGATCTTATGATTCTTTGAATTTCTTCAGTGTCTGTTGTTATGTCTCCCTTTTCATTTCTGATTTTGTTGATTTCAATACTGTCTCTCTGCCTTTTAGTTAGTTTGGCTAATGGTCTGTCTATCTTGTTGATTTTCTCAAAGAACCAGCTTTTGGTTTTGTTGATTCTTTGGACTGTTTTCTTAGTTTCTAATTTGTTAATTTCAGCCCTGAGTTTGATAATTTCCAGGCGTCTACTCCTCTTGGGTGTTTCTGCTTCTTTTTTTTCTAGGGCTTCCAGTTGTGTTGTTAAGATGCTTATGTGCGATGTTTCCAATTTCTTTTTAAAGGCACTTAGTGCTATGAATTTTCCTCTTAGCACTGCTTTCAATGTATCCCACAAATTTGGGTATGTTGTTTCTTCATTTTCATTGAATTTCAGAAACTCCTTGATTTCTTTCTTTATTTCTTCCCTGACCCAGGTGTCATTTAGCAGAGAGTTGTTTAGTTTCCACAAACGTGTAGGCTTTTTGTTATTTCTGTTGTTGTTGAATTGCAGCCTAAGAGCATGGTGATCTGATAGGATACAAGGTATTATTTCAATCCTCTTGTATCTGTTGAGGCTTGCTTTGTGACCTACGATGTGATCAATTTGGAGAAGGTTCCATGGGGTGCAGAGAAGAAGGTGTATTCTTTCTTGTTTGGGTGAAAGGTTCTATAGATATCTGTTAGATCCATTTGACCCATGGCATTGGTTAATGATGTTATTTCTCGGCTTAGTTTCTGTTTCAATGACTTATCCTTCAGTGAGAGTGGGGTGTTGAAGTCTCCCACTATTATTGTGTGGGGATCGATGTGTGGTTTAAGCTTTTTTAGGAGATCTTTTACATATGTGGGTGCCCTTGTATTGGGAGCATAGATGTTCAGAATTGTGATGTCATCTTGGTTGACTTTACCTTTGATGAGTATGAAGTGTCCTTCCTCATCCCTTTTGATTAATTTTGGTTGAAAGTCTATTTTGTTCGATACTAAAATGGCTACACCTGCTTGCTTCTTGTGACCATTTGCTTGGAATATTTTTTTCCAACCTTTTACCCTGAGGTAATGCCTTTCATTATGGGTGAGATGTGTTTCTTGGATGCAGAAGAATGTTGGGTCTTGTTTATGTACCCATTCGGTTAGTCTGTGTCTTTTTATTGGAGAATTGAGGCCATTGATGTTGAGAGATATTAATGACCAGTGACTGTTAAGAGTCTTAATTTTGATGTTGTTTCCAGTCGAGCGTTTGTGTAGTTGTGTTTTGCCATGGGATAGTTATCTATTTCCTGGGTAGTTTTGGTTGTAGCTTGACCCTTTGGGATGGAGTTTTCCTTCTAGTACCTTCTGTAAAGCTGGGTTTGTGGATAGGTACTGTTTGAATTTGTTTTTGTCATGGAATATTTTGTTTTCTCCATCAATGGTTATTGATAATTTTGCTGGGTAAAGTAGTCTGGCCTGGCATCTGTGTTCTCTTAGGGTTTGCAGGATCTCTGTCCAGGACCTTCTGGCTTTTATGGTCTCTGCTGAGAAGTCAGGTGTAATTCTGATAGGTTTACCATTAAATGTTATTTGGCCCTTTTCCCTTGCAGCTTTTAATATTTTTTCTTTGTTCTGCATGTTTTGTGTTTTGATTATTATGTGGCGGGCAGTTTTTCTTTTCTGGTCAATTCTATTTGGTGTTCTGTAGGCCTCTTGTATGTTTATAGGCATCTCTTTCTTTAGATTGGGGAAATTTTCTTCTATGATTTTGTTGAGAATAGTTTCTGGGCCCTGGAGTCTGATGTCTTCTCTTTCTTCAATGCCTATTATCCGCAAATTTCTTCTTTTCATGGTGTCCTTAATTTCTTGGATGTTTTGTGTCAGGAGTTTTCCAGATTTGGCATTTTCTTTAATGGTTGATTCAATATCTGTGATTGTATCTTCTAGCCCTGAGATTCGTTCTTCCATCTCTTGGTTTCTGTTAGAAAAGCTCACCTCTGTGTTGCTCGCCTTCTTCTCTGAGGTCTCACGTTCTCGTTTTTCTTCTGTCTGTGTGTTTATCATTGAATCCATTTTCATTTTCAGATCTTGAACTGATTTTTTTATTTCTTTCATCTGATTTTTTGTATATTCCTGAGTTTCTTCCATTGCGTCTTTATAGGTCTTCAGAGCTTGAACCGTTTTATTTATTTCTTTCATCTGGTTGTTTGCATTTTCCTGCAATTTTTCCAGTTCCACTCTATGTGCTTCTTTTATGTCTCTCACCTGTTTGTCTGCGTCTTCCTGCATTTGATTACGAATTTTATTTGTTTCCTCCATTATCATCCTCATTACTAAGGATTTGAGGTCATTTTCTTGTATTTCCGTTGTATTTGAGTTCTCTGGGTGTTTTTCTTTGGGATAGCTGGAAACTGGAGACGCCATGTTGTTTTGGGGTTTTTTGCGTATGCTTTTTCGTTGTCCTTTAGACATCTTGCCGTCTTTGTTTTTGTTGGGTAGCTTCCAGAGTTGAATGGAGGGTGTCTGATGATAGATTCACTTGTTTTCTTACGATTTCCCTAGGCTGCGAGCTCAAAGCTTCACTGGTGTGGATGTTAGGAGGTTAGCCCTGTTGTTCTGGTCTCTCACAGCCAGTGATCCTCAGTCCCTCTCTGCTGTGGATCCTGCAATTGTTCTGGGTCTCTGAATGAGCGTTGGGTCAGGCCAAGGTATCCACAGCCTTCTGTGTTCCCTGCCAAGTCCAGCCAGGAGCACTGGGACCGAACCACGGGCAGAACTCAGCTAGATTCTCAGGGCCAGAACCGTCTGCCAAGCTCAGCTAGGGATTTTGGGCCCAAAATGCACACAGGGCCCAGCCAGAATTTTTGGGCTGGGACTACGCACCAAGCTCCACTAGGGCCTTTTGGCCCAAAGTGCGTGCTGTGGTCAGTTATTGACTCAGGGCCCGAACTGACCACCAATCTCAGCCAGGAATTCTGGATTCAAACTGTACACTGTGTCCAACCAGAGTCTTAGAGCTGGTGGAACCGAGAGCTCTGTCCAGCCTGTGCCACAGCAGGAGAACTGCGGCTGCTCTGAGTTAGCACCAGTGGTGGAACAAGTGCTCCGCCCGGACTGTGTCACCGCAGGGGAGCTGCCGCTGAGCTGAGGTGGTGCCTAGGATGGAACCGAGCACGTCACCAAGCCTGCGCCACAGCAGGAGAACTGCGGCTGCTCTGAGTTAGCGCCAGTGGTGGGACAAGTGCTCCGCCCGGACTGTGTCCCCGCAGGGGAGCTGCCGCTGAGCTGAGGTGGTGCCTAGGATGGAACCGAGCACGTCACCAAGCCTGCGCCACAGCAGGAGAACTGAGGCTGCTCTGAGTTAGCGCCAGTGGTGGGACAAGTGCTCCGCCCCAGACTGTGTCCCCGCAGGGGAGCTGCCGCTGAGCTGAGGTGGTGCCTAGGATGGAACCGAGCACGTCACCAAGCCTGCGCCACAGCAGGAGAACTGTGGCTGCTCTGAGTTAGCGCCAGTGGTGGAACAAGTGCTCCGCCCGGACTGTGTCCCCGCAGGGGAGCTGCCGCTGAGCTGAGGTGGTGCCTAGGATGGAACCGAGCACTTCACCAAGCCTGCGCCACAGCAGGAGAACTGTGGCTGCTCTGAGTTAGCGCCTGTGGTGGGACAAGTGCTCCGCCCAGACTGTGTCCCCGCAGGGGAGCTGCCGCTGAGCTGAGGTGGTGCCTAGGATGGAACCGAGCACGTCACCAAGCCTGCGCCACAGCAGGAGAACTGCGGCTGCTCTGAGTTAGCGCCAGTGGTGGGACAAGTGCTCCGCCCGGACTGTGTCCCCGCAGGGGAGCTGCCGCTGAGCTGAGGTGGTGCCTAGTGTGGAGCAGCGTGCTCAACTAAGCCTGCGCCACAGCAGGGGAGCTATGGCCACGCTGAGTTAGTGCCTCAGGCAGAATTGTTTGCTGGGCCGGGCCAGTACCCGGGACTCTGGGGCCGAACTGTCCGCCGAGTCCAATCTGGGTCCAAAGGCTCCACGCGACCCAAATCCTGCCCCGAGTCCCCCTCTCCCGCAGCAATTCCCACCAGCCACCACACCAATCGCCTCCACCGGAAGGCTATGAGCTGCAAACCTCAGCCGCCGCTGCTGGTGCCGCTGGTGCTGCCGCCTCTACCGCTGCCGCTCCGATCAGAGAAAAACCACGCTCCTCCCGTGTGCAGGGGCACGCAGGTCCTCCGCACCTGGTCCCTCCGAACCGTGGAGCACTCCCGCTGCCGTGATGTTCGGACCTCGGTGTTCCTGGCTCAGAAATCTGTGCAATTCCCTGAATTGTTCACTGGAGCCTCCAAACGCGGTCCACACTGCTCGCCGCCATCTTGGATCCTCTCCTAATCCTTCTTTTTTTAAATAATTAATTTATTTATTCAGTTCACATCTCAATTGTAGCCTCGTCCCTCCTCTCCTCCCAGTCCCACCCTCTCTCCCTATTCCCTCCTCCACCTTCCCTAGTCCCTAGAAGAGGGGAACCCCCATACCCACTAACCCCAGCTCTTCAAGTAGCATCAGGACTGAGCATGTCATCTTCCCCTGTAGCCTGGCAAGGCAGCTGTACCAGGAGGGAGCGATTAAAAAAAAAGAAAAAGTAGGCAACAGAGTTCATATCAGAGACAGCCCCTGCTTTCTTTACTAGAGGACCCACATGAGGACCAAGCAGCTCATCAGGTACATATGGGTAGGGGGCCTAGGCCAAGTCCATGCATGGTCCCTGGTTGGTGCTTCAGCCTCTGCAAGCCCCTCTGGATGCTGGTTAGTTTGCTGTGTTGTTCTTTTGGAGATCCTGTCACCTCCAGCTCCTTTTCAACAACACCCTCTGTGCTTTGCCCAGTGTTTGCCTGTGAGTCTCTGCACACCTGTCTGGATCCGCTGTTGGGTGTAGCCTCTCAGAGGACAGTTATGCTAGGCTCCTGTCTTCAAGCATAGCAGAGTATCACTAATAGTGTCAAGAGGTTGGTTCTCTCCCATAGGGTGGGTCTCAGGTTGGGCCAGGCATTGGTTGGTCACTCCCTCAATCTCTGCTCTAACTTTATCCCTACACATCTTGTAGGCAGGGTAAAATTTGAGTCAAAGATTTTGTGGGTGGGCTGGTGTTCCCCTCTCTCCACTAGGAGTCCTTTCTAGTTAGAGAGTGTCCTCTTCAGTTTCCATGATCCCTGCTACTAGGTGTCTTAGCTAGAGTGACCTCCATATCCTCCCAGAAGCCTAACCCATCCTAGGTCTCCAGCCTGTCACAGAGATGCCTCCATTTATGGTCTGTCTACTCTCTGCAGGTCCTCTGTACTCCTGCCCAGCCTCTACCCAGGTTTGGTCTCCATTGTCATTTCTCTCTGCCTTCATTCTCCTACCTTGTTCCCTCTCTTCAACCACGTCCACTGTCTGTTCTATTTTTTCCTTCTGAGTCAGATTTAATCATCCTCCTTTGGGACCTCTTTGCTACTTATCTTCTTTGGGTCTTGGAACTGTAGTGTGTTTATCCTGCACTATTTGACTATAATCCACCTATAAGTGAGTACATACCATATGTGTTTTTTGGGTCTGGATTATCTCACTCAAGATGATATTTTCTAGGTCTATCCATTGCCTACAAATTTCATGATTTCCCGTTTAATAGCTGAGAAAGATACCACAATATTTTATCCGTTCTTCAGTTGAGGGACATCTAGGTTGTCTCCAGATTCTGGCTATTATGAATAAAGCTGCTATGAACACGGTTGGGCAAGTTTCCTTGTTGTATAGGAGAGCATCTTTTTGGTATATACACAGAAGTGGTACATCTGGGTCTTGAGGTAAATTTATTCTTAATTTTCCGAGAAATCAGCAGATTGATTTCCAAAGTTTGCGTTCCCACCAGCACACCCTATCCTTTCTCCACATCCTATCCAGCATGCGCTGTCACTTCAGGTTTTGATCTTAGCCATTCTGATAGGTGTAAGATGGAATCTCAGGGTTGTTTTGATTTTCATTTCCCTGATGACTAGGGACATTGAACATTATTACTTTAAGGGCTTCTTATCCATTAGAGATTCCTCTGTTGAGGAATCTGTGTGCCCCCTCCTCCATTTTTAAATTGGATTATTTTGTTTGTTGGTGTTTGATTTTTTGAGTTATTTTTATATTTGGGAAATTATCCCTCTATCTAATGTAGGGTTGGTGAAGATCTTGTCCCAATCTGTAGACTGTCATTTCATTCTATTGACAGTGTCCTTTGCCTTACAGAGGCTTTTCAGTTTCAAGAGTACCCATTTATTAATTATTTTGATATTAGTGCCTGAGCTTTTGGTGATCTGTTCAGCAAGTTGTTTCCTGTGCCAATGAGTTCAAGGTTATTCCCCACTTCTCTTCTATTAGATTTAGTGTATACAGTTTTATGTTGAGGTCTTTGATCCACGGCTACTTACAGAGTGATAATATAGATATATTTGCATTTTCCTACATGTAGACATCCAGTTAGATCAGCATCATTTATTGAAGATACTTTTTTAAAAAATGGCAATACCATGTGGTTTTATTGTCAAATGCCTTTTTGGTGTCTAATCTGATGATCATGTGGGTTTTTTTTTTTTTTCAGTTTGTTTAAAGAGTGAATTTACTGATCAATTTTCATATGTTAAACCATCCCTGTATCTTTGGGATGAAGCCCACTTGATCATGGTGGATGATTTTTTTTTATGTGTTCTTGAACTGGTTTTCCAGTATTTTATTGAGTATTTTTGCATCAATGTTCGTGGGCAATAATGGTCTGAAATTCTCTTTCTTGGTTAAATCTTTGTGTGGTTTAGGTATTAGTTCTTTTCTGAAGGTCTGGTAGAATTCTGTGCTAGAATCATCTGACCCTGTGCTTGTTATGGACGGGAGATTGTTAATGACTGTTTCCATTTACTTAGGGGTTATAGGCCTACTTAGATTGTTAACCTGATCTTGGTTTAATTTGGTAAGTGAAATCTATCAAGAAAACCATCAGTTTTATTTATATTTTCCAGGTTTGTGGAGTATAGGCTTTGTGAAGTAAGACCTAAGGTTTCTTCAGATTTCTTTAGTGTTTGTTGTTATGTCCTGTTTTCATTTCTGATTTTGATAACTTGGGTATTATCTCTCTGCCTTTTAGTTAGTTTGGCTAACAGCTTGTCTGCCTTATTGATTTTCTCAAAGAACTAGCTTTGGTTTTGTTGACTCTTTGTATTGTTTTCTTTGTTTCTAATTTATTGATTTCAGCCCTGAGTTTGATTATTTCCTCTCATCTAGTCCTCTTAGGTATGTTTGCTTCTTTTTGTTCTAGAGCTTTCAGGTGTGTTGGTAAGTTCCTAATATGATATTTCTTCAATTTCTTTATGAGGTACTTAGTGCTTTGAACTTTCCTCTTCACACTGTTTTCCTTGTGTCCATGAGTTTGGGTATGTTGTGCCTTCTCTCATTTTCATTGAATTTTAGGAAGCCTTTAATTTCTTTCTTTACTTCTCCCTTGATCATTGAAAAGGGAGTTAATCAGTTTCCATGCGTGTGTAGGCTTTTTGTTATTTCTGTTGTTGTTGATCTATGGTGATCTGACAAACTACAATGGGTTAATTCAATCATCTTGTATTTGTTCAGGCTTGCTTTGTGACCAAATATATGGTTGATTTTGGAAAGGCTCCATGAGGAGCTGAGAAGAAAGTATATTCTTTTGTGTTTGGGTGAAATGTTCTATAGATGTCTGTTAGGTCCACTTGATTTATAATGTAAGTTTCATTATCTTTTGTTTAGTTTCTGTCTCATTGACCTGTCCATTGGTGAAAGTGTGGTATTGAAGTCTCCCACTATTAATGTGTGGGGTTTGATGTATGATTTAAGCTTTAGTAATGTTTCTTTTATGAATGTAGGTGTCCTTGCATTTGGAACATAGATTTCAGAATTAAGAAATCTTTCTGGTGGATTCCCTTTGATGAATATGAAATGTCCTTTCCCATCTCTTTTGCTTACTTTTGGTTGAAAGTCTATTTTATTAGATATTAAAATGGCTACTCAGCTTATTTCTTGGGTCCAGTTGCTTGGAAAACCTTTTCCATATCTTTATTCTGAGAAGTTTGGTGTAATTCTAATAGGTCTGCTTTTATATGTTACTTGGCCCTTATCCCTTGTGGCTTTTAATATTCTTTCTTTATTTTGTACATTTGATGTTTTAATTATTATGTGGTGGGAGAATTTTCTTTTTTGGTCCAATCTTTTTGTTGTTCTGTAAGTTTCTTGTAGGCATCTCTTTTGTTAGGTTAGGGAGGTTTTCTTCTACGTTTTTGTTGAAGAGATTTTTCTGGGCCTTTCAGGTAGAAATCTCCTCTTTTTTCTATTCCTATTATTCTTAGGTTTGGTCTTTTCATAGTGTCCCAAATTTTCTGGATGTTTTGTGTTAGAAATTTTTTAGATTTAGCATTTTCTTTGAGCTATGAATCAATTGCTTCTATCATATCTTCTTCTCCGAGAGTCTGTCTTTATCTCGTATTCTGTCGATGATGCTGTGTCTGTAGCTCCTGTTCTCTTTTTTAGGTTTTCCATCTCCAGGATTCCCTCAGGTTGCGTTGTCTTTATTGCTTCTACTTTCAATTTCAGTTCTTGAAAAGTTTTATTCATTCCCTTCTCTCATTTGATTGCATTTTCCTGTATTTCTTTAAGAGACTTATTCAATGTCTTCACCTGTTTGATTATATTCTCCTGTATTTCTTTGACGTATTTATTTTACCTTTATAAGGCCTTTATAATTTTTGTAACATCCAATTTAAGATTGTTTTCTTGTACTTTATGTGTTATGGGATATCCAGGGTCTAGTGTAGTAGGATATTTGGGTTCCAATGGTACCATATGGCCCTGGGTTTTGTTACTTGCATTCTTATTCTGACCCCTAGCCACCTGTTTTTGTTGTCCCTGGTATTAGCAGGCCTGGTGCACCCTGATGGTAGTAGGCCTCTAGGGTTATAGGTAAACCTGGTGGTCCCAGATGGCATAAGCCTCTGGTTTCCTGGATGGCAGGAGGACTCCAGGGATACAGGGGCAACTAGTAGTATCTGATGGCTGATGGTCTCTGGGATTGCAGGTAGAGATTGGGTCTGGTGGGCCCTTATGGTTGCCCGTCTCTGATGGCCCCTGATGGCTGCCAGTCTCTGATGGTCCCTGATGGCTGCCAGTCTCTGGGATTGCAGGTAAAGATGAGGCCCAGGAAATAAAGCACTAAAAGTTATATTTTAAAATTGATGAAGACATAAGGAACTTCAAATAAAAAACAATGAAAGTAAAACAACTAATTACCAGATCAAATGGAATTTACCAATATCCATTGACTATTTCACTCAACACATAAAGAATAAGCATTCAACTCAGCAACCATAGAACTTTCTCCATCATTTACATACATTCCAAGCAATAATGGAGGTAGTAACAAATACAAAACAATCAACGTTTTGTAATTCATAAAATCATAATTGAACAAAACTAGACACAAGGGGCACTACATAAACTATAAAAACACCTAGATATTAAATAATATACTCAAATTATCAGTGGACCACTGAAGAAAAATGAAGAAAGATAAAAAATGAAAATGTGCCTCACTGGAAACTTTGGGATATAGTTAAGGCTTTGAAAGAGGGAGGTTTATATTTGTATCAAAATGTGAGACATCTTCAGGAAATAAATCAGCATTGCATAACAAATTTAGGAAAAAAAAAAAAAAAGAAAAAGGCATCTTAAAATAGTAGAAGTAAAGACGCAATGAGGAGAGAGTTGAAGTTAACAAAACTGCATTAAAATGACCCAAAAAAAAAAAAATCAATAAAATGGTGGTGGTTCTTTGAAGATATTAAGAATATTGATAAACCAATCTAACCAAAGCAAAGAAGAGCTAAGTTAATACAATTAATGATTTGACCTTACAGTGGATAGTAATTAAATCCAGAGGCTCACTTTGAAAATCACCATTGCAATAAATTAAAAAATGTACAGGAAGCTTATCTGTCTCTAGAATATGACACATAGCACATTGTGGTCAAAAGGACAGACAAATCTAGATCAAAAAATTATAGGAAGCAGAAAAAAAGCCTCTGATGATTGTATACTCATTTCTGTGCTGGTGAAAGACAGAATGAGATGTAGGCTTTTACTGTTTTCCACTCTACTTTTTGAGACAGAATCATTGAACCTGTAGCTCATATAATGGCTAGAGTGGCAGTTAGTAAGCCCCTGGTATCATCCTGTGTTTGCCTCCCATTGCTGAGATTATGCCATCTTTGGATTTTATGTGTGGATCCAAACACAAGTACTCACTATTGTGCAATCGGCACTTTACCCACTGAGTCATATCCCTTGTCCAATCACCAAAGCATGACAGGTTACAGACCTATGGGTTCTAGCAGACATTGAATATGAAACTAGCATCAATTATTCTTAAGTTATTGCATAATATAGAAAATGGACGAATGATAGTAAATTCATTTTATCAAGTTGGTGTTGGCCCAACACCAAAACCAGGTTAGTACACAACTAAAAACAAAAACAAAAACAAATAAACAAAAACAAAACACAAGACAAGTTCTTTATTAACATACACACAAAGATTGTCATTAAAATTGAAATCATATATTGGAAAGACCAATTGCCATAAAAGTTGGCTTTATCTCATCATGCAAGGGTGAATACACACACACACACACACACACACACACACACACACACACACACCACATCATACCACAACACACACACACACACATGCACACATATGTACATGCATCAGTAACTGCAGCACAGCACATAAGCAGAATAAGGAGCAGAGATTATATGATAATCTTGACAGACACTTAAAAGCCTTGGACAAAACTGAACATCTTTTCATGATGATGGCTATGAAGAAATTGGAAATATTGTGTTGAAAAGTAAACACAGCATAACCAACAGCCAACATTGTACTACATGAGGAAACCAAAAGCATTCCTCTAAAATCAAAACGGGACCCAAGTATACCTACTCTGTATTCTTATTCAATACAGTGTTCGGAGTTTTAGCTGCAAAAATAAGATAAAAGAAAGAAATAAAAGGGAATATAAATGGAAAAGAAAGAAGTAAATGAACTCTATTTTCAGATGATATGACTTAATACTTAAAAGATACTAAGGTCTCTACCAGGAAACTGAGCTATCATGGATGTTTTCAGTAAAGTAGCTGGGTATCACACGAAACAGCAGCAAGGCATCTATCTGTCAATAATAACACGATGAGAAAGAAATCAGGAAAAAAAAAATCCCTTTCACAGAATATTCAAAATCATCTAGGAGTAAATCAAACCAAGGAGGCAAGACTTTTATAATGAAAACTAGAAAATTGAAAGATTTTCCATGTTGAGTGGTCATTATAATTGTAAAATATGCCTGTATAAACAAAAATAATATAAATACTCATTATAACCCCTTCAATTTTCAATAGCACTCTTCATAGAACAAAAAACAAAAACAAAAACAAAAAACAAACAAACAACAACAACAACAACAACAACAACAAAAAACAGTAGTAAAAGTCACATGGAAGTACAAAACTGCATCAGTGCTGTATTAAAGAATAAAAAAGATCCTTCCTCTTGGAATCCTTTCGACAATAAACCCAAATTTGAATTCTCTTTACTCCTGTATTTTCCATCTGCCCCTTTGCTACTCTTAAAAGGGGGCTTTTCTTTATATTTATTGAACCTAGAAAACACGGTATGGGAAAAGATGGTTAATCACTCACTTTTTAAACCAGTGTTTACCAAGGAAGGATTTACCCTGCTTTATATGCCCTACAGACCTAACAGCACTAAAAACCAGAAACAGATGCCATGGACACATACACGTACACATGCATACACCACACACACACACACACACACACACACACACACACACACACACACACGGGGATGTGATTGGCAGGTTCTCCTGGAGACAATATTTAATTAGATGCTCACAAATTTAAAGTGGGAGTTAGAATTGGAGTGCCTGCCTTCTCAGATTAGCCCTAGCCACTGCCCAGGGACAACTTTCATTGACAGTAAATTGCTTTACATATACAGGTGTTATCTTTAAGACATCCAAAAGAGGCTGGGCACATTTGAGTACATCTGTAATCACAGCACTCAGGAAGGCAGAGGCAGGTGAATCTCTGTGAGTTTGAGGCCATCCTGGTCTACAAAATGAGTCCAGGACAGCTAAGGCTACATAGAGAAACCCGGCCTCACCTGAAACCTAAAACTCACCCCCCCCAAAAAAAGAATTAATTAACCAAAATCGTTATTCACTAAAAGTTATTTCATTAAAGAATAAACCCATTATGTATTATTTATTTGTTATATATAATTTATTACAGAAACAATGCACTTCTTGTGAAATATAACTACCCCTCAAACAAACAAACAAACAAACAAACAAACAAATGCTCAGGAACAAGAGCAGCTTCAGAGTTCTTCTGCATCCGCTCCTGAGCAGAGAGAGCTGGGTTCTTGTCTCTCCTTCTGCATTTAATCTGCACTAAGCACACGCATCACGCAGACTCCAGAAAACTGTCCAAAGGTGACTGTGACACGGTGGTCGCTCACACCCACTGGGCCCCTGCTGGGACACTTCGACAATGACTGCTTTCAGCCACAGTTAATAAAAAGCCAATCAGACGTGACCATTGGCTCTCCTAGTAGCACGTGCTGCTGCAAAGGTAAATAGAACTGGCCAGCTGTTTGCTTAATTTAAAGATGTAGTGGTGGATAGTTTGTTAACCTTTCAGCTCTAGTTTTTCTCTAACTAGTGTATCTCTTAAATTCATAGAAGCAGAAGATTTTAAGGGAATCATTAATAAATACTCAACCTTATTGTCTAAACTTGAAAGCTGAGTTCCCAAGAAGCGGTCATCTGTCGTCTCGCTGATGTGTAGAACTCACTGCAGGTGTCAAGTAGAAAATGAAAATGCGCTAAGCTGAGCTGTTTTAAAAAGTGCATGTAATCTTCTAGACTCAGAATAATTCCGTATCTAAATTAGCATCCAGATCCAATAAAAAATTAGTCCTGAAGTAACCCTGATTTCTGTTAGGCTGTATCACCGCTTATATGTGAGACATGGGAACTAGAGGGAGCAAGGGGGCTCTTGGGTTTTATTTCAGATCCCTTGAAGTCACGGAGAAGCTGTGGTATGAGTCATTTGCTTCAAGAATATGAATGGCAAAAGGGAAATAAATGAAAGTACTAGAAATCCAATAAAGAGTTTATAACTTCCTAAGTCCGTTTTATTTGCCAGTTATGTTATAAATAGCTCTTTGACAAATATTCACTGAGCAACACTCAGGGATGCTACAAATAGTCACTGTATACTGGATGCTTTAATTACTACCTAAGAAACTGTGTAGATCTGATTTAAAAGAAATTCAAAGCTGGTGTGTCACTACTCAATATTTAAAATGATTGATTTTGTAACTATGTCTGTAAAGAAGGGCAAATATGACCTGCCCTGTTAAAGAGAGTGTCTATTCACTGTTCAGCATGCTTGCATAGCAATATGACCAGTGAGCTTCCTGCAAATCTGGAAGTTTGGAGTAGGAACAAGTGAAAAAAAAGATGATGCTTTTAGTATCTTCCTCCTCAATTTTGTAAGACAGACTATTTTTATTACTTTTGAGAGTGATGGTGAGAGAAAATGGAGTGTTGAACCTTGTTCAGCCTGAAGTTTCTGTCAAGGTACAAGAAAGTAACATATTCTTACATGGTCACTGTCACCAAAATGACATGCTTTCCTTAAAGGTGGAAGTTGTATATGAATGAAACATTTAATAAAGCCATATAAGTTCTTTGTAAAACATCCAATCATTAAATATTTAAGCACTTACTACAGTGAGTCTAAACTGTGGGTGCATGTTAGTGTTATCAAGGAAGATTTAAAGCAAACTAACTAAGCAAGTTCTAGCTGCATTCAGATAAATTAAGATCAGCAGTCAGTATTGTTTAAAATATAGTGATCCTAAGGTAATTACTGCACTGCTAACAGATATGTGTAAAGTGTGGTTATAATCTTCAAGGAGCCCAGGCAGATAAGGGAACCTGTTGCTTCCTACAACACTGGGCAAGTGTTAAACATTGTCAATGCACTGTTAATATCTATTAATATCACTACCAGTGTTCACAGTAAGCTCTTTAAATCCTTACTGTAACCACTCCTGATGCTCCTCGTCTGGTAAATACTGGGGGAATGGGGTGTTGATCCCTAAATAGAAACAGTTGGACACTCTCTTCCTGCCTGTCTGAACAAAGGACTGCCAATAAAACAGCCAGTTCAGTACCATGAATGGGGGCATCTTATGAGACTACACAATGGTGGTTAGCTGGTTGGCCCATCTCCTAAAGGTATAATAACCTCAGACAGGGCTGTTGGAAACAGTCTGTACCAGATGTTTGCTTCCACAAGCCTTGATGAACTCTACATGACTCCACAACCATTTCTACCTAGATTAAAATAGCCTAAGAGAAAACATAAATTGTCACTTGAATGTGAAGTGTGCTGTAATTGGCCAAATATCCCTTCTCTGGCTATGTAAGTGGGCTGTTCAGAATCTCTTACTCAGTTTGGAGGGTTGAATTTTTTTTCTGTTACCTTTTGAATGTTTTAATATTTGGGCTAATAAAGGCTTCTATCAAGTGCCTTTTTTTTCCTATCCTACTTTCTTTAATGCCAGTTGAGCTGGTAACATGAATAAGGAAGTGTCAGAGATGACAGGTTAGCTATGATGACAGGCAGTAAGTCGAGAAGCAGTAGCCACAACACCTAAGCAGTTGGTAGGCCAAGCCGTATAAGCTGAAAGGCAACTGGCTATGTGGCAGATAAGAGGCAATGTAGCTGAGCAGTGAGAGAGTGGCCAGAGCAAGAAGAAAGTGGCATAACTAAGACAGGGGCAGAGGCTAGAAAGCTCAGGGTGAAGAAGGCTAGATGCTAGAAGAAGAAAGAAGAGAAATCCTGGACTTGCTCCCTGCAAGAATTACAGAGAGCGAGCAAGACTATAAGGCCAAAGAACTCTGGCACTGTGATTCTGCAAGTAGCTAATGCTGGCTCTTGTCAGGGGCTCAGGAATTCTAATATCCAGGCCTTACTAGAAGCTGCAATGCCAGCAGCAGCCAAGGGAATGCTGCCTTCCTAAGCCTGTAACATCTATAAAGCTAAAGGTCTTCATGTCTAAGGCCTGCAGGAGAGCAGACAGCCCCAGAGCAGCACCTACTGTGGCTGTCCCTCCTCCTTGCTGTTGCTGCTCACTGTTGTCCAAAGCAGAGTGATGGAAAAAGCTTTAAGGCAGCAACCTTTGAAAAGCTGCTGTACTTGTCAAGACTTCTCTGCAGGTAGAGTGAAAGCACTCCAGCTGGTTGATGGGTCACATGAGTTATAGAGCCTCTGACTTGTCATTTCCTGACCATGACTCATGACTCCTCTTAGTGACTCACACATTTATCCACGAATGAGTCTGACCTAAAAACCTGGGTGAAAATGTCTTTTTGGTAGATGTAGTCTGTGGGTTTTGGGAGTCCCGGAGCTTCCAGAAACTGCTTTGATACTAAATAAAAGGATAGGAAAAGACAGTCACATTTATAGAAAGGCAGAGATGGAAACTGATGGTCTTAGGTTGAGACTCTGCTTTAGGTTCAGGTATGTTTCTGAACCTATTATGAGATGGTCCACATTATTTCCCTGCTCCAATCCCCAGAATTTAATGATACTGGCGTATTGCTTAGTGCATACCCATGTCCGTTACAGGTCAGAGGAGGGCTATGGTCATCACAGTCCCAGGTGTATAAAGAAGACAGTTCCTAATTGTTGCTCACAGTGATGGGATGAAGTACACTCGCTTTGATGAGTCACTAAGCCAGTAATAAACTGCTCAAGCCCAGAAGTAACATGTATCATTTCCATTGACAAACCAGCCTGGAGTAATGTTGCCCCACCTAACTACAAGGGTGTTGTAAAGTACGCAGAGACCTGGGGCGAAGACAGTTACCTAACAGCACAAATGCCCATCACATTAACCTTCCTGCAGATTTCTGCCCCAACATTCTTTAACGTTTCACAAAAAGTGCTATTACCTTTTCAATACTTTCCCATTTTAAGCCTAACTTATTATATATAAGTTTTACTTCCGTTAAGTAACAATCATAAACAAAGTGAAAGATACTAAAAGGTTTTTAGGAGAAACATACCTCTCTGTTTGCTACTCCTTCACCTGATCCCAGGGGGCCTAATTCTAAAATTCTTCTTTCTTCTTTGTCAATCACTGCTGCTATAGATACTTATAATGTGCCAAAAATATGTTTTCTTTTGGTAAAAAATATACTCAGGAGCAGTATTTTCTTCTTGTAAAAATACACCTGGCAATAAATGCCAAATCTTTGCTGTTGGCTTCTCTTCCACTTTTAATATATTTGTTTATTCCTTTAAAATTAGTCTTTGGGTCTGGGGGGATATTTCATAGTGATTGTATAGCATATTAGAGGGCCTGGCTTCAGCCTTTAGCACAAATAAAATTATTTTGATAAGGTTTCAAGAGGAAATATAAAAATGTCCCATAAGCTTATATCCCCTAATCCTGATTTGCCCTAAAGTCTAATTAATTTTTACTTGAGATTAACTCTTCCAGAAAATATGGGAAAATCTAAACGTCTGTGTCTTCAAACGATAGATGTAAAATTGGAATGGTACAAAGAGTATATTGTAGTACATTGTTCTATGCAATATGTTTACTTCAAAATGAACACTCCATACAAAAATCTTTCTCAGGAACTGAGACAGTTTTTTTCTTGTATCAGGAAAACCAACTATGAATTTATAGGTAGAAATTTTGATTGGAAAAACTACAATGTATTCTGACATTTCAGAATAATATATATTTTAACATCTGTAGGATTTTTCAGCATGTAGCTCAAGAATTTTCATTCAAAATTTAACCTAGTGCTGGAACTCAGTGTAGAGAAATGAAATCTTTAGTCTTGCCAAACCATTGATTTTTTTAGGAAACTTACCTATTTTTCTGGAGGCCTCAGAAATGTTTCTAACATTTTTCCCTCTATTTTTCTCTGTTTTGTTTTGAGAGTCTCTCTGGGGATCTCTCATAGATTTCTCCTTGCCCTCTCAAGATTAGACACTTCTTTGATTTTTCTCAAGAACACATGAGAAAGACAAAGGACAGTTTGTCTTGAGAGCCACGTTAGCTCTCCTGAGTCAAATTATTATTTAGGTTATTAGAGGTTTTTGTGGATATACCAAGAGAAATGCTGTCTGTTTATTGTAGTCACTGTAACTCATAAGAAGCTTGTCAGATTAACTTGGATTGGTCTGAAAATATTCCGAGAAAAATTATAGTCTTGGGAGTTTATTCCTTATTTTGAGTGGGAGCTTATGCTGATCTGGATGTATATTTCCTTTCTCATCCTGGGCGAGTCTCATATATATAGGGCACATGAGGCACCTGACATGTAAATATTTGTTGTTTTTAAAGTCCCAGCTTGGCCACAATTTCTAACATTCTTCAATTAATTATATGCATCATTATAATTAACTTAAATTATTCAAGTATACTTAAAACAAAATGTAGTTAGATGACAGAATTCAATTATTAGACTCACCTTTCCCCTCCCTCCCTCCCCAGCATCTTTTCTGGGTGACCCCTATTTGTTCTTTATATTAAGAAATTAAGATATTACTTAAGCATGATAGAAGTAGACAGAAGTGTCCTATTTTTTCCTAGGAACAGTTGGCAGGAGATAAATTCAATTAATCATCTAAGGCCCCAAATCTGTTAGGCACTGCTTAAAGAGTGCTGGGTTCATACTAGTTCTTTGATGTGTATGCGCTTAGCTGACTTTGCTTCAGATAACTAAGTTTCTCAATAGCTTGAACATCAGTTTTCAGATCTCCTCCTCCAAGCCAAATAGCCTCAAGTGATAAACCATCCACCAACCATCCCTTTGGCAACTACTACTAAGGCCATGGGTCATTTTACATTCACTACTACTAGGCCAGTGAGGTACCTAAGTGGGTAAAAGCACTTGCTATGCCAGCTTGATGTTCTGAGTTTCATCCCCCAAATCCATGGTGGAGGGCAAGAACTCACTTGTGAAAATTGTCCCCTATCTCATACTTCAGCAGCAATGGTAAAATAAAATGTACCACTAATACTCTGAGGCACATCCACTCTAGGTACAAGGATAAGAACAACCAAAACCGCAGCTCAGGCTTCAGGGGCGCTGGTCCCGTGGCTCAGGCTTCAGGGGCGCTGGTCCCGTGGCTCAGGCTTCAGGGGCGCTGGTCCTGTAGCTCAGGCTTCAGGGGTGCTGGTCCCGTGGCTCAGGCTTCAGGGGCGCTGGTCCCGTGGCTCAGGCTTCAGGGGCACTGGTCCCGTGGCTCAGGCTTCAGGGGCACTGGTCCCGTGGCTCAGGCTTCAGGGGCGCTGGTCCCGTGGCTCAGGCTTCAGGGGCGCTGGTCCCGTGGCTCAGGCTTCAGGGGCGCTGGTCCCATAGCTCAGGCTTCAGGGGCGCTGGTCCCAGCTGTCGACACCTCAGACAGTTGGTTCTTGTCTTAGAGGGCGTCATGCTAAGATGGGCTATAATGAACTCAAGACAACTCTGTCACTCAGGCCAGGGATAGAATCCTTCTCCATGAAGGGCCAGCAGAAAGCTAGTGCTTAGTGCCTTACAGAGATTGTAATAGCTCCTTATGTGAGGCCCAAGAGTCATGCAATTAGAAGCTGTGCTATGATTGATGGAAATTATAATGTACATCTCTGTTATATCAGTTTAACCCATCTTTGCTGTGTTCCAACATTAGGTCCAGTAAGAAGCACCTATTGCACCGTCTTTTATTATGAATCTTTGACTTTTGTGTGTGTGTGTGTGTGTGTGTGTGTGTGTGTGTGTGTGTGTGTGTGAATAGAACAGGCTGAACCGGTAACACAAAGAGAGAATAGAAGCAGTGGCAACAGGTGGCAGCAATAACAGTAGTGACAATGAGAGGGTGGGCGCGAGATGGCAGGGAACAGTGATGGAAATGTGACAGATGGTGGAAGTACAGGAAAAGTAGAAGTTTGTGGAATTCTCAAGATGAGGATCTACAGGCCCTGGTCACTAGAATACTTCAAGAGAGCTGGTAAACTTGAAGGGTAGTGGGTCCTGACACCCAAGGCCCACAGACTGTATCCCTAGTTGCCACTAGAGGCTTTGGATTATAACATCTGCTTTGGGTTGTTATAGCATCCAAAGCCTTGGGCTGTCCCACAAGCTGGATCTACAATGGCAAAAGTGTAGAAAACTAAAGTGCTTCACCCTTCAAATCATTATTTCTTAATTTGGGTTTTACAGACAGAAAGGAAAAAATGAAAATTGTGCCAATAACCCATTATCTTTTTTTCTTATTCTGACATAAAAATAAAATAATTTCTCTTGTCAGTCTCAGTAAATGATTGGTGATGGGTGTGACCTGACTTCTCTTGTCTGCTCTGACTCTCCATATCTGCTGATGATTTTTGTTGTTTGTCGTTGTTGTTGTTTACTTGTTGGGTATATTTTGAGGGCTCAAGTTGGATGTCAAAGTAACGTCTGAACCAGTTGGGCCCTATAGCAGCCAACCCTTTCAAAAGCGCAAGCAATCTCCAGTTCTTCTGATGTGTACACTTCCAACCTGAAGTGAGTCTTGTCTTTATTGTTCAAATTTTCTACGCCTGCTCAGCCTGAAATTTATTCTTGAGATTCAGTTGAAGTGCGTATGTAAGTAATATAGCTTTATTGCTTTATTCTACTTAGTAAAACAAAATTTGGCTAATAATATAAATAGGCAAATTTGCTGTCCAGATCATTATGGTTAATTCAAATTATTCCATTTGTTTTCATTTGTTCAATCAATCTTGTATAATTTGTGCATGTACTGGTACTTTTCTAAGTGTTTGGGATACAACTGAACAAATAGAAACTATCTTTATATTCTAATGTAGATGTAGTTCATATTGTGAAGATAATAAATAAATACAAGATATGGGGAAGCAATAATACTAAAAATAAACACAGAGCCTAGAAATGTGATTAGATAAAAACAGGATATTAACAGTTTAGAATAAATATTCCTGAGAAACTTGTTTGAGATAACTTGTCATTTGAACCCAAACCCAAGTGACATGGAGGTAAGGTGTGACACGGGTCCAGGGGATGCTTTTGAGATCATGAACAGCAAGAAGGACTTTAGGGGTACATGTGAAACTGTCTTCAGTAGACACAGCAGAGCTTAGTGTGTCTGAAGCAAAAGAATGGATGAAAACGTGGTAAGTAAAAGGGAATGAAAGTGGGGACAGAGACACATGTGACCGAAGACCATATCCAGACCAGCTAAGTGGGATGAGATTCCAGGGTCTTGCATTTCTAAATGGGAGATCATCATGCCCTTTATTTAAAATAACAAACAATGACAACAACAACAACAACCCAGTTTTGTGGCATAGGAAGAAAACAGACTGATTACAGGGCTTCCAGAAGAATGAAACAAAAATGAGTGAAGAAAGGGAGACTAGACAATGGAGGAATAAAAAATTTTAACAAGACAGAAGAAAGATTTTTAAAAATTTAGTTTGAACTTAGTTTAGGCTAGTACACATGGGCTGAACCTTTGGGAATTCCAAGAGGGGAGCCCTCTCACATTTCTCCTAACCTTAAAACACAGTGTAGAATAAGAGTCTAGTGACTATAAACTAGGAAGCATAAAAGTAAGAAAAGTAAGAAAAAAATTTTAGTGCTATTCTATGCGTACTGTGGGAAGATCCTACATTAGCCAGGGCAGTAGTCACAGGAAGAGGCTCTAGATGGACCTGATCTAGTAATACCTTTCCTCTTGTACAGACTTGTGTTGGCCTACATCACCACAACCTGTATGGGCCTGTCAAACACCCAGAGACTGTATAAGCCCTTAATTGATCTGCCTCTATGGACACCCATCCCACCACCCAAAGAGTACATTACCACAAAGAGAAAGATTCCTTCTACCAGAGACTGCTATGCCATGGAACTCAATGCCTGGATGGAGAAAGGGTCATAATGGTATTCTGTGCCCAGACCAGTGTCAACTGCTGTTAGACAGTTCTCAATGGTAGGTAGAGATATACAACCCAAGTCAATCATCTATTATTTGCTGCTTACCTGTGGCTGATAGTTCTTGCCTTTCTATATGAGCTTAGCTGCAGGCAGACAAAAGCGATATCAGTTTTGGTTCTATGGTTCTGGTTTTGTTCTGCATTGGTTTCAGCAGGTTGTAGATTCCAGCTATGGTCTGGTATTGTTGTATATGAGATTTCTTTGACCTCACTCTTTTCCATACTGGATACCACATTATGGAAAGAGTAACTGTCCATTTGGAGGGAAGTGTAGGAAAGGAGTTGCTGAGCAGAAGCAAGGACCAATCTCTTAAAATGAGGTCTAGGTACACACAGAATGTTGAAACATGTTACCTACTGTGGCCCAAGGTGGAGGCTTCTAAGGAAGAACCACTTCTTTTAGACACCTACCTTAGTTTATTTTGAATAAAACAACTTTGGGTTTTTTTAATAGCCTAGGATTTGACCTCCCTCTAGTGCTGAGACAATGACAGCACACTAAGGATGAACTTGGACATGCAAGGATTTACTGTGCCATCTCATGATGAAATTGAGGAATTGTTCACAGGTTCAGGCAATAAGTGGCCCACTTATAATTTCTAAAATGATAGATGTACTCTAGCCATAATATGTATAAACCATGGATGAATGCAGAATATTTAAGTGTTCAGATGTTTGCTAGCCAAGAGCATCAAGAACTCCCAGGGAGCCATGACTTTATGCAACAGACAAAGTAAGGTGCCATAAAATGGCCATAGAGCAAGGAATATATGAAAACTGTCAGATGGAGGTCAAAATACGTTTCTAAAGGAAAGTCAAGAATTGCCAGAAAAAGACTGTGCAAGTTAATAAAAGAGGTCCACCATGTCAATAGAAGCACAAAAGCCAGTTGCTATCTCAAAAGATGCAGAAAAGTCATGTTGTGAGAGTCAGTATCTTTTCATGATAAAATTGAACAAATTATGTATATCAAGCAAATACTGTAGCATATTAAATGCCATGTAACAAGCCAAAATATAACACACACACACACACACACACACACACACACACACACACACACGAGGCTTCCTCTTTAGTATTTGATATAAGGCCATAATGCCAAATTTTACCATATTCAACATAATGCTGGAAGTCCTGGTCAGAGAAGGAAGACAAAGTAAAGAAGGAAAGAGCATCCAGATTTTTGCAGACAAAGCCACTGTTCCCAACTGATATGCCCCTTCACACAGAAAACTCCCCCAATCCACCAATATTTATTAAGTCTAATAATCTAATTTGGCAGTATTGCTGTCTACAAAGGCAACACACAAAAACCAGTAGCATTGCTATTTTATAATAAAATTATTTGAAGAATAATACAAGGACATAAGTCTGTTCAAAAATAGAGACAAAAAATGATGCAGGAGTAAATTTAACCTTTGATGAGAACTATAAAATGATGAAACTGCAAAGGACATGAAGCATGGGAAGACAACAAACATCAATATACCTAAAATGTCCACCTTACAGCCATCTATGGATCTTATATGGTTTATCAAAAATTATCCCTTAAATTCTTCACAGAAAGAGAAAAGGCAAACATGAGAATACATGGAAGAACAAAACCTAACCAAAACAAAGGAGTCTTAAGCAAAGAGAACAAAGGAGCCGCTTAACAGTCTGTCTTCAAAGCATACTACAGAGGTAAAGTGATGAAAACATGGCGTCTGCTTTCATAGCACAAGAGAGGTCAAGGCATGAAGACAGGGAGTCTGAAGTCAGCCTGGGCTATACAGCAAAAACAAAACAAAACAAAACAAAACAAAAATACAGCCTCCCCAAACAAAAACCAAACAGTTGTTTGGCAAAAAACAAAACAAAACAAAACAAAACAACAACAACAAAAAAACCAATGAAACAGAAATTGAGGCCCTAGAAGTTATCTCACAGATCTCCAATTCCATAATTTTGGACAAACATCCTAAAAACAAGCATTGGTCAAACAAATGTCCTTACACTAAGTGGTTCTAGGAAAGTCGGATTTCCCACAGTCAGAAGGAAGATAGTTATTTCTTGTGTCTTGCTGGTAGCAGTCAACTTAAAAATTCACCAATGCTCTAAATATAAGATATGAAACTTTAAAATTTCCAGAAGAAAATATGAACCACTTGAGAATATAAGACTGGCAAGAGTATTTTTTTTTAACCATACCTTCAAATCAGGGCAATCAAAAGCAAAAGTAGACAAATGATATCTCATCAACATTTTGAATGCTTCATTGTAGAGAAGTAATAAATGTTTGAAAAAGGTGTGTTTACCTTGCTTTAACATTTTGTAATGCATATATCTACCAAAACATCACATACCATACCACAAATGTATAATTTTATTGATTAGCCAAAGCATAGAAAAAGAAAAATCTAGCAAAATTAGAAAAATGCTGTGTCATGAAGTCTTAACAAATTTCAAAGGGTTGAAAACATGGGACACACATTGTCCCACAATACTGGAAGTAGGCGAGAGGCCAATCACACTAGAATAACTAGACAATCTTCAATATGCCTATAAAACCACTTCAGAAAATAATTCATGGATCAAAAATTTCATAGGGGAATTGATAAAATATGTCAAATGAAGCAATAGTAAAAACAAGACCTCCAGTCCTGTGGATGGAACCGGACAGTAACTAAAAGGGCGTATGTTAGAAAAGCCCATGACTGACCATTTACGTTAGCAGCATTAGAGAGCTTAGGAGATGATGATAGCTCCCTGACTTCAACTCACTCCCTCTATGTTCTCCCCAAATCAATAAGAACAAATCAAACCTCACAGGAGGGACACTTTTACCATCACCAAATCAGACAGAGACTATCACAGCCTGTCTATTTCTTGTGAATAGAGAAATAAAGACCTTCCAACGTAGGGTACATGGTTACAGTCAACGCATGGGCACTTGGAGCATGGAAGGAAGGCTGAGGAATCTAGAATACAAGAAAAGAGATGCACAGGACACACATATGAGACACAGACACAATTGCTGTCACATTATGAATGGTTGAGTACACAAGTGAGATGTATGGCCTAGTGTTTCACAGTACTGCTTCCAAGACAGGAACTTCAGAGTGATCACAAATGGCAAACTGCCAAACCCTGCTTCTGAAAATAATTGGCAATGCAGACGACGCAAGATGGGGTTCTCTTTGAATTGGTTACAGAAAGAAGTGAGAAAGGAATGTTGTGATGTGAAAATTAAGATGATTTTGTCCTCACAAGTCTTTCTTGAGAAATCTAATGGGTGTATTTTCTCTAACTTAGAGATAAGATAAATTTCAGCAAAATGACAGTCATAGACAATTAATTGTAAAACTAAGACTAAAACAAAGGTGGGACAGGGTTTAAAAAATTCAATATTGTTCTGTGGACAAAGCAGAAGTTGGAAAGAAGCAAGAGGCAGATGAGGTGGGAAAAAAAAAAAGAAAATAAAAGGTTATCACTGGCTACTTAGTAGGAAATGGGGGTACTTGAAGACTATGGATTAAATCAGTATCCCACAGAGTGAAAATTGAGTACAGAAAAAGGAGCTTATTAAGGGCTGAAAGTATAGCTCTGACGCAGAGGGCTTGCTTAGCAGGTACAAAGTCCTAGGACTGATACTCAGCAAGGAAAAAAAAGAAACTGAGCAACAATATCAACAACAATCACACACACACACAAACCCTGAGTCATGACGTAAGCACAATAAGAGGTAGCATATAGATGAAAACGAAAATCCCCTCAACACCAGAAACAATCCTTTTATGTAATAAAGAATTAACAAGAAGAGAAACACAACATAATATGATACAATGGAACATATGAGATATGATTAAGATAAGAACAGTTGCTATCAATCATATCCATACAAGTGCAAGGGCTTAGCTTGATTATTAAAAGGAAAAAAAAAAAAAAGATTTCAACATCGGCTTGTGACCTGCAAGCCTATCCAATGCCACATGCAGGAAACACAACCAACACAGTAGCTTAAAGGCTGGTGCAGAAATTTTCCCAGTGCGTAGGTTGTCATTTTGTTTTGTCCTTTGCTTTACAGAAGCTTTTCAGTTTCAAGAGGTCCCATTTACTAATTATTGATCTTAGAGCCTGAGCTCTTGGTGTTCTGTTCAGGAAGTTGTCTCCTGTGCCAATGAGTTCAAGGCTCTTCCCCACTTTCTCTTCTAGTAGATTTAATGTCTCTGGTTTTATGTTAAGGTCCTTGATCAACTTGGACTTGAGTTTTGTGCAGGGTGATAAATATAGTTCCTTTTCATATTCAATTTTAATGAGGTTTTCAAATAGTCTTTGTTTAGAGGCTGGATGAGGAGGAATGAGAATAAAGAGCTATCAGAGGTGGAGCCAACACTGTAGATGTTCTAAACTCATAGCAGATAAACATCAAATGAGGCAAAGACCCTCTCTGATCCTGGAAGCTCCAGTTAGCTGTAAAGCTAGCTCGATTTATGTCTCCAAAAGCACAGGAAGTTTCTTTAAGGAAAGAGAGTAGGAAAGAACAGAACCCAAAGGAAGCACAACGAAGTGAAAAAGATTATAAAAAGAAAATTACTGATATGGACAACGGAAATGCACTAAATAAGTCAAAACTGTGGATCCTAGGGAAGGTGACCAACAAGGGGACAACTGACTAGAAATGTCCTTCAAGAAGAAAAGGGACAAAAACATGTAAAACAGTGACAGAAGGAAAAATGATGATGCCTATGGCTTGCACACATCTAGGCAAAATAATAGAAACAAAGATATTAAGGAGGGACAGTCTGTCAAAAATAGTATCAGCCAGGAAGCTTATGAAAGTCCATGCATGTGGAATCAGCCAAAGTCACTGAGGAGCTACACTCCATGAAAAGCAACAGTGACAGATGGCTTTACAGTATCAATCTATAAACCTTGGGGACCAATTAGTGCCAATGCTACATAAATAAAGAAAAAAATACATATTTGTTTTTACAAAATGTGTAATATCCACAACTAAATTTGTTAAATGTAATACAGAAAAGGAAGCCATGAGTAGAAATTGCTTATAAATATTCACATTAAAATCTCAAATCTCATAAAAGGAGAGACTATCAACACTGAAGAGAAGTACAGACACGATGTGTGAGATTATGTTGTTAGGCAAAATCTTGAGATAATAAAGTAGTATGTTACGTATACGTGAGACAATACTAATAAATTCAGGGATACTGCTAAGGAATTTACTAATTCATTGGCCATCTTATTTGACTGAGAGGAAATCATAATAAAAAGCCCTTAATATAAATAAGCCCTTATCCCTAAGAAACTTTTGAAGAAAATAAACTTGTATTTTTATAATTTCAGTATATATAGATGTATATGTACACAATACTCTACCCCTAATCTACCGTAGCAACTGCTATTAAGCTGAAAATGCTATTAAAATATAAATGCAAGTCAAGGAAAAAATTATTTGCAACTCATGCTTGAAAAGGAAGCTGGATGGTGGGAGTGCAAACAATCTGGTGCTTTCTCAGAAAATTGGCAATACTGCCACCTCAAGACCCAGCTATACCAATCCTGGGCATATACCTGAAAGATGTTCCCGCGTACTACTAGGACATATGCTCAGCTTTATTCATAATAGCCAGGATCTGGAAACAACCTAGACATCCCTCAAGCGAATAATGGATAAAGCAGATGTGGTGCATTTACACAATGGAATACTCTTCAGTTATAAAAAAACAAGTAAATCTTGAAATTTGCAGGCAAATGGATGGAACTAGAAAAGATCATCCTGAGTGAGGAAACCCAGACACAGAAAGACGTGAATGGTATATGTTCAATTACAAGTGGATATTAGCTCAATATAGAGGTCCTCTCAGAAACTTCACCTAGCAGGGATTTGGGACAGATACTGAGACTTGCAGCTGGACCCTGGGCAGAGAGCTGAGAGCTGTATGGAAGAATGGGGAAGAGGCTGGAAGGACCTGGAAGGGTTAGGAGCTCTACAGAAGGACCACCAAGGCTAGCACTCAGGGGGCCTGCACAAACTGATGCACGGACCACGGACAATGCATGCACTAACCCTGGAACCGCTGTTCAGATGTAGCTGGTGGACAGCTTGTTTTCCATGTGTGTGGGGAGGGGCGAAAGACGGGTCTGCAATTTGATCACTGCCCCTTGGGGGCACACAGAGGAAGGGGATACATGCTACCCTGATAAGACCTGATAGACTGTGATCAGACTTGGGGGAGGAGCCCCCCCGAGAGATCTAGGGGAAGGGAATAGGGTGGAAGAGGGGAGGGAGGGTGGAAGAGGGGAGGGAGGGTGGGAACTAGAATATAAGAGCGAGGGGATAACAATCGGGATATAATATGAATAAATTATCATTTAAAATAATAAAGAAAAAAGAAAAGGAAGCTGGAGACAAAATATAAAGGCCCTTTGCTAAATAATGTTTAAAATATTTGCAGTTCAATAATAAAATTGGGGAAGAAAACTGTGTGCATGGAGCAGGGAGATAAGCTCTGGCCTTCAAGACTCACAACTTGAATTCCATCTCCCAGAAACCTGGTGGAAAGCCAGATGCAATGAAGCATGTTTGTAATCTTGATATTCCTAGAGCAAAGTGGAGAAGGGAACACAGGCTGTGTGTTAGTAAGCCATCTAGATGCTGCCCACTATGCCACAGGAACAGTAAGAGAGACCCTGCCTTAACAAAGGCAAAGGCCAGAACTACTCCCCAGAGCATCCTTTGACCCCACATGTGGGCCTGTACTCTCACTATGCTTTGGGTGCATAAACCGAGCTATCTTTATAGTTAACTGGAGCTTCCAGGATCAGAGAGGGTCTTTGCCTCATTTGATGTTTATCTGCTATGAGTTTAGAACATCTACAGTGTTGGCTCCACCTCTGATAGCTCTTTATTCTCATTCCTCCTCATCCAGCCTCTAAACAAAGACTATTTGAAAACCTCATTAAAATTGAATATGAAAAGGAACTATATTTATCACCCTGCACAAAACTCAAGTCCAAGTTGATCAAGGACCTTAACATAAAACCAGAGACATTAAATCTACTAGAAGAGAAAGTGGGGAAGAGCCTTGAACTCATTGGCACAGGAGACAACTTCCTGAACAGAACACCAAGAGCTCAGGCTCTAAGATCAATAATTAGTAAATGGGACCTCTTGAAACTGAAAAGCTTCTGTAAAGCAAAGGACAAAGCAAAATGACAACCTACGCACTGGGAAACGTTCTGCACCAGCCCTACGTCTGACCGAAGGCTAATATCATATATATATATTAAAGAATTCAAGTGATTAAACACCAACAAACCAAATAATTCAATTTTGAAAAGGAGTACAGAGCTATACAGAGAATTCTTAACAGAAGAATAGCGAATAACCAACAAGCACTTAAAGAAATTCTCAACATCCTTAGCCATCAGGGAAATGCAACTCAGAAACAACTCTGAGGTTCCACTTTACTCCTGCACCAGCACATGCTGGTGAGGATGTGGAGAAAGGAGAACACTCCTCCATTGCTGGTGGAAGTGCAAACTTGTATAACCACTTTGGAAATCAACCTGGCACCTTCTCAGAAAATTGGGAACAGCTCTACCTTAAGAGTCAGCTGCACCACTCCTGGGCACATACCAAAGGACAAAGGAAGCTCTGCCATACAAGGACATTTGCTCAACTATATTCATAGTGGTGCTGTTCATAATAGCCAGAATCTGGAAACAACCCAGATGTTTCTCAAGCAAAGAGTGGATAAAGAAACTAGTACATTTACACAATGGCAAACTATTCGGCTATCAAGAACAAGGACATCATGAAAATTTCAGACAAATGGGTGGAGCTGGAAAAGATCATCCTGAGTGAGGTAACCCAGAAACAGATGGACATACATGGTATTTACTCACATATAAACAGATATTAGCCATATAATAAAGGATAACCCTATTAGAATCCACAGACCTAAAGAAGCTAAGTAACAAGGAGGACTTTAGGCAAGATGCTTAGTTATTGTTCAGAAGGGCAAACATCCATACCGTTACCTGCTCCTTGATCACTTCCCCCTAGTGGTCTGCCTTTCCAGGCCACAGAGGAAGAGGATGCAGGCAGCCCTGATGAGACGGGGTAGGCTGGGGTCAGTTAATAGGGGAGAAAGTCTCCCCCTCTCTGATGACTGAGGGAGAGGCATAGGCAGGAAGATGGAGGAGATGAGGGAGGGGGTAAAATTGGAATATAAAGTGAATAAAATTTAAAAAGCATTTAAATAAAAAAAAGACATGAAAAGAGAGTCAGCACCACTGGTCATAGAAACATGCCAATAGACAATTATGCAGAGTTAACATATGCCCATTAGAGTACAAATTCAAAATACCCTACTAGCAAAAGTTATGATTGTGAAACAACAAATTGAATGTGTCTGTTAACAGAAATATCAAAAGGAAACCTACCACTGGTTTTGGAAGCTGTCTAGTATTTTCTGTCAAAGTGACCTTCCTGTTACCTACCATATGATACTGATGACCACATTCTTATTTTCCAATGTGAAATAGATACACATCCTTGCCAACATTTGTTTATAACATTGTGTTCATAAAATATCATAGTTCCTCATTAGAAAGATGAACAGTCAAATTTGACACCATCAAATAAAAGATCTTACCATTAGGAGAGAAGAGTACTGGTATATGCAAAACATGAACAGATCTCAAGGTGTTAAGAAAAAGAAGACAGAGACGGCGCGGTGGCACACACCTGTAATCCCAGCACTATGGAGGCAGAGGCAGGAGGCCAGCCTGGTCTACAAAGAGAGCCCAGGACAGTCAAGGCTACACAGAAAAACCCTGTTTTGAAAAGAAAAGAAGAAAGAAAAGAAGAAAGAAAAAAAAAAAAAAAAAAAAAAAAAAAAAAGGAAAAGAAGGCAGACAGAGGAGCAGAGGAGGACAGGCCTCCCAGCAACAAAGTTTACCAGACAGTCAAGCTACGATGGCTAAAAGCGTGTTTCTAACATGGAGGACAGTGGTTGTCAAGGCATAGCTGCAGTTCTTTTTCCATTGGCTGTTTGTCATCACCATGTGTGTGTTTTATATTTCCTGCCATGATTATGTATGCTTAAAATAAAAGAGAGGTTTATATTTTAGAGTACTTATATCACTGTTATCTACAGAGCTTCCCTCAGCCAGTATGAATACTCTGACATGAAATGTCAGCTGAGGGTCTTTGTGAAATGTCTGAATTTCTTGCCACCTTGGGTCAATCGATACCTCATCTTCAAAGAATGCTGGTTTTTCCCATATATAAAAGCTCTCCTTTTTTCTTTTTATGTTTCTGCTCCTTTTACTTTAAAACTGTGTCTGACAAAAATACAGGCTACCATGCTGTTCCATCAGGGACAGACTTACTTCAGGTGCAGTGTGAAGGGTACAGCTGTTCTTTACTGATACTAAGCACTGAATGGTTAGTCAGTCCAGTTGTAGAAAACACATCAAATTATTTATCTTCTTTCTGCTAGTTTCAGTAGTGAATTATCATATAAAAAGTTTTATGGATCTTGTAACTTGTTCTATTTCATTCTTTTGAGCAAAATCTGTGTCATTTTATCCAGTTGATTTATCTCTTTATATTTGAGCTGATGTTGAGCTTGCACAGCTTTTCAGTTATTATTCCTTAGTCACAGGAACCAAAACAAACCAGTGCAGAGTTCTTTTATTGTGCTGGGTTGTTCCAGATTGGATAGACAAGTGGGGGGTCTCACTCATATAAGGAAGAGCCTTGTAATAAAGTATTTGTAATTAATAAGCTTATTTCTGGATGGAAAAAAACTGAGGAAGATTTTCACTGTATAGCTCAGGCTGTCTCTGTGTTTACTGCCTTCATTTCATTCTGAGATTACAAGAATGCATTGCCACACCTGATAAGAGATTGAATAATTTAAATCTTCAAAATATTTCTTGGAAAAAGGCCACACTATTTTTTTTTAATTTGTTGAGAATTTATAAAACTGTTCCTATGAGTTTGTAGTCATTTAAACAGTTACCTTGGAAAACAGAATTGTAAGGGAAGTTATATGATTATAGCATCTCTCGTGCTCCTGGCTGACACTTGTTGATCAAAGAATTCTAACCATTCATATTCTGTTTCCATGTCGCTATAAGCATTGCTGCTCTCATGTCTCTGTGTTTCGTGATTATTTCTAATGATCTCCCCTCACTGAGACTGAGCATGACATGAAAATGCTGCTCAGTATCCTCAGAGGAAAAGATCCCCCTTAAAGGTTTTTTTGTATTTATGTGTATATGTGTGTGTATGGTGTGTGTGTGTGTGTGTGTGTGTGTGTGTGTGTGTGTGTGTGTGTGTGTGTGTGTGCGCGCCTGTGGAGTAGATGGTGCTGGATTCTCCATAGCTGCAGCGGCATCTACTTGTGAACATCTCGAGTGGGTGCTGGGAACTGAACTCAGATCCTTGGCTAGAGTAGCAAATGCTCTTAACTGCTAAACAATCTCTCCAGCACCATATATCTTTACATGAATTTTCTATGTATTTTTAGAAATTTAGTTCAAGATTTTCAAATATTACCATTATCCCTATCTTTTAGAACAAATGTCCCAAATCTAACAACTAGTATGTATTTCCTGACCTGTTGATTGGTACATCCCTCAAACTAGCATTTTATGTCCATATTATCATTCCTGTGATCATATGGGCATTTGATTTGGATTACGGCTACCCTTGAAAATTAATTTTCAAAGTGAATCACTTCATTTAGATTTTTTAAATTTAAAACTTTAACTAAATTTTTTAATCTTTGTTCTAATCCATACAATTTACCATGTGATCATTTTGTAATGTGAAATTCAACAGATAAGCAGACTCTCCCACATTGTTTAATGAAGTACGTACATTCTAGAAATGTATGGTAGAACGGTATTGTGCCTATATTAATCTCATAGACTGTGCAACACAGTAACTACTGGATGTGTTGGGGGCAAATCAAGAGAGGCATGATAAACATGAAACCGCTGAAGCAGCTGCCATTATGACACAACATATTGTCCTATGATTGACTGATTTTAGGGAGTAATGACATAATTTAAAATAATGATAAAAAAGTGCAGTACATGACTCAGGAGACTGAAAATCTGAGTTCTATCTCCAGAACTAAAATACAAAAGCTAGAGGCAAGGACACCTTTGTATCCCAGCACTGGGGAGAAAAAGACAAAGGCTTCCTGGCCAACCAGTCCAGTCTACTCAGGCTAGGGAGAAAGCCTGTCTGAAAAATCACAGTAGATGGCTGGTGTCTCAGGAATATCTGATGTCGATCTTTAGCTTCTATATGCACACATGTGCACCTGTACACACACACACACACACACACACACACACACACACACAAGAATACAATATATAAACTAATTATATAGTTGGTTATTAGAAACTTGCATGTATTCAACAATAGCTATTCAGAATATTGGAATTTTAAAAATGCTCTCATTATTAAATTAAAATCATTAACTTTATCCTGAGTTTCAATTTAGAAGTATGCTGTGTAGACTCAGAGCCTTTAGTGATTAACTTTCATTAATCCACTAAAACACTCATTATTACAACTCAAGTGATCCCAGCAACTCTTTTACTATACGTGGATGAGATGTTTGCGATTATATCTCTGACTGCCTATTTCTGGAAATCAATGTAGTCTCTGATCAGTACATGGCAACAGCAATGGCAGGAGATATTAATTGCCTTTTTCAAAATGGTAGCACTACGGCCTTCAGAGATGGCTCAGTGGTTAAGAGAAAGTATTGTTCTTGCAGAGGACCTGAATTTGTCTCCTAGCACCCATGTGGGGCAGCTCTATCTGCCTTTAACTCCAGCTCAGGGGATCTGGCACCCTCTTCTGGACTCTGATGGAACTGTACTCATGTATACATTTGCACTGACATACGCATATAGACATAATTGAAAATAAATGTTAAATTTTTTTTATGTTTTCAAGATTAATTTCATTTTAATTAATTATATGCATATGTGTGTTGGGAGAATACATACGTGTGCATGCTGATGTCCATGGAGGCCAGCAGTATTAGGCTCCTTGGAACTAGAGTTACACATGGTGTGAACCTCTCATTGCGGGTGCTGGGAACAGAGCTCTAGTCCTTGGGAAGAACACTATGTGCCCTTAAATTTTGAGCCATCTTTCCAGGCCCCAAATCTTTGAAAAAGGCTAACAATGTTGAGTGTCTTCACACATCATGGCAAATGACTTTATGCCTCTGACTTCAAATTGCTTCAATACAAAAGGTCTGGATGGAAGAAAGGGAAGGGGCATGATATAATTATAAAAATATAAAAATGAAATTTTTAGAAAATGAAGGAAGTAGCCATCAGTATGTCTTAAAAGTGAAGGAGAGTAAGTAAGGCTGGTGACATTACCCACAGGGTAGAAAGACTTCAAATCTACGTGAGTGAGAAGCTGTGTTCCTGTAGAGGCATGAACTTATGCTGGGATCTAAATAGAAATGACCTTAGACTTTTCTACTGGAATTTATCATCAGAATGGAGGTTACTGATTTGAAGGCTAAGTCGTGGGAAAGGGCTGGACTCTCAACATGTACATCTGACTGGAAAAGCCATATTTGGAGTGGCTGTCAACAGTGTCTATATTTTAGGAGTGAGTTCTAGTTGTCAGTTTATATTGTAATGACATTTAAAAATTAAGTTTTTGAGGGCTAGAGAGTTGGCTCAGCAGGTCAGAACAAATATTGCTCTTGCAAAGGATTCCAGTTAAGTCCCTAATACTTAAATTGGGAGGCTTAAAACCTCTTGTATCTCCAGCTGTAGGGGATACAATGCCCTCTCCTGGCCTTGGTAGACACCGTCACATGTACAAACCCACATACAGAATACGTGTATACATATAACTAAAAATAAAATACAAGCTTTTGAAAATCCATATTTCCAAGGGATGGGGTAACAATTGAGATGTAATATGAATAAATTAATAAAATATATTAAAAAGTAAAAAAAGAAAATCCCTATTTCAGTTATTATAGTGAGAAATTGAGCAGTTACTTGTGGTTTGAGTTATTATGTTTTTTACTTTATGGATATCGAAGTAACTTTCCTCCACCTTCTATATTCACATTTGGACTCATAAATATTTTGTTGGAAACAATGTGTGAATTCATTTCTTTTCTTTTTTCTTTCTTTCCTTTCCCTCCCCCCTCCTCCTCTTCCTCCTCCTCCTCCTTCTTACTATACCACCAGAATTTTAGTGAGTTGAGATAGTTGAAAAGCATGGTTTTCATGGCTAAAAAATATTTTCCAAAGGCTATTACTATTAGCTAGGCATCTTGTATTTGTAGAATAATAAAATATTTTATTGTTGAGTACAAGTAACAGCACACTGCTTCACAGAATTTTAACAATTTTGATGCACAATGGCATTTAATTTCAACATGAGAAGGGAGAATTAGTCCTAAATATATTACCAGTCATTGAGGTTTTGAGGCTCTAGGTACCTCATGCCTGAACAGTTGATGCCTGTTTGTAAGCTAGGTTTGTGGTTGGATCTTTCTATCTTTTTCTTCCTTCCTTCCTTTCTTCCTTCCTTCCTTCCTTCCTTCCTTCCTTCCTTCCTTTTCTCCCTTTAGCTTTCTTTCTTTCTTTCAACCACGTAAGCTATCAAATACAAATAACTTTTATTTGTCTTTAAAAGCAGATCAGAAATTGGCTGTTTCATTACAAGTGGCACCCAAAATATTCTGGGCATCATGGGTAACTTAACTTCTAATGTTGTGGAGGAATATAATGGTTTTCAAGATAGAGTAATGCTCTTTCAGGCCAGAAGAATCGTTCCTTGGAACTGATATCCTTACAGTTTCATTATTGTGTTCTTTAATCTCCTTTTCCTATTGTTTAGGTTAATTGGGTTATAAGGGAAGTATTCTTGGTTAAAAAGTTTGTAATAAAATATAATTGTTAAGAAAACTGAGCCTACAACCTTACTTTATAAAACCCTAACTAGTTCTAAGGCCAAATTTGTGCTTGCTTTGGAGGAAGTCTGACTGTTTACAGCATCTCCCTGGTGATTTATATCGCGTTTCACAGTTAATTGTAAAAACAAGTGCCTTCTGCCACACCCTCCACCCACTGTTTCTTCCCTTCAGTGACTGTTTGGGATGACACACAATAGCTAGTTTGTGTACTTGCCCGCTGTTAGGTTTACTAACACACCACTGCCTAGTGATTTGGTTTGGGATTTCTAGGATGAAAAAATACGAAATTTATTCATACTGCATCCCGATTATTATCCCCTTGCTTGTATCCTCCCATTCCTACCCTTGCTCCCTCTTTTGCCCTATTCCCCTCCCCTAGACCTCTGACAGAGGGGGACCTCCTCCTCTGCCATGTGACCACAGCCTATCAGGTCTCATCCAGATAGCCTGCTTCTCTTTCATCTGTGTGGCCCCTGACCTCCCCACCAAGGGGAAGTGATCAAATTGGGGCCATCAGAGTTCATGGTGGAGAATGAGCTGTCCATTGGCTACATCTGAACATGGGACCTAGGTTTACTGCATGCATTGTCCTTGGTTGGTGCATTAGTTTGTGTGGCTCCCATCCCACCTCTACATCCGCTGGCCTTGTTGGTCTCCTTGTGGTGTTCCTGAACCCTCTGGGACCTTCCACTCTGCCCCTACTCTTCCATACAACTCTCAGCACTTTGCCCATAGTCCAGCTGTGAGTCTTAGAATCTATTCCCATCCCTGACTGGGTGGAGTCTCTTAGAGGACATCTATGTTGGCCTAATAGCCACTTATAAGTGAGCATATACCATGCTTGTCTTTCTGGGTCTAAGTTACTTCACTCAGGATGATCATTTCTCGTTCCATCCTTGTTTTTAATAGCTGAGTAGTAGTCTCTTGTATAAATGCACTACAGTTTCTTTATCCATTATAGGATATATGTATGACATATATATCCATATAGGGCGGCATCATCCTATAAGTTGGGTCCTAGACTGAATAACAAGTGAACTGAGCACCAACATTTGCAGCTCTCTGCTTCTTCATTACAGACCCCGCATTGCTGGTGCTATGATGCCTGCTCCATGATGGACCCCCAAACTATAATGCAGAATGAACCCTAATCCTGCATTACATTGCTTTTGTCACATATTGTGTCACAGCACCGAGAAAATTTGTGAATAAATCACCTTTCTTGTCTTAGCAATTATGAATTTCCCAACTGTAATGCATGAATCACCATAAAATTTATTTAAACTTATATTGAAAAGAAAACACTATGTAATTCTAAATAATAGTAACAACAGCAACCATTTGATAAGGGATTGCCATGAAAGTACTTTACTAACCCTGAGTCAATCCTTAGGTTAAGACTGTGAGGTAGTTGTGAGATCAACACAGGAACAATAGACCTTGCAGGTTAAGGCTGCACTTTGTAGTTAAAGAACAAGTTCTTGTTTGTGTTAAGTCCCTGCAAGAAGAATAAGCAGGCTACCAAGATGAGACTTGATAGCCTATGACCATATAGTGGGGGAGAAGATCCTCCTGGGTCACAGTCATAGGGGAGGAGAATAGAGTGAAATCGGGACGGAGGGAGGAATGGGAGGACACAAGGAATGGAATGGCAATCCGAATAAATTAGTAAAATTAGAAAAAGAATAACTTCCTGTTTCTTAGATCTGGTGTAAAGTGAAAAACAGATTTTTAAACCTACATTAAACTTGTAACCCCACTCACAGGCTGTGTGTCCTTGCCCTCCGCCTTCCCTTTCATTGTATCTTTCTAACAATGCATAACAGTCAATTCTCTCACCTGTGAACACCTTGTCTCTCCTGTAAAAGGGGCTTTAAGAGGCCAGCAGGGACTTCCCTCTCAAATCCCAATTTTGGGTGAGACAGCCATCTGCTCAGTCCTGGGTGTACCCCCAACCACATCTTCCTTTAATTGGACAATTTTGGATTTGGTCTTTTCTCCTCACAATTCTTGGGTTTAACTATAGTAACATTATCATTTCAAATCTACAGATGAGGAAAGTAGAGCTTAGAGAGCTTAGGAACACTTTCTGATATAGTAAATAAAGTACTTACCTGTGGTAAGCAGACACAAAATTGGTGTTTGGGACCTTTTTCTCCCAACTCAGCATTATTAAGGTTTAAATATGAATAAATTAATAAATATATGAAATATATGTTCAATATCCTTAGACATTGGAGTCATGTGAATCAAAACCATAGTGAGAATCTGTTTCACACCAAATAAAGTGTCTATCATCAATAAAACAGGAAGTACAATGCTGGCGAAGATTTTGGAGACTTCATAATTGTTCCTTAAATCACATGACATAGCTGTATCACTTTTGGGGATATATCACAAAGATTCTAAGTCTAGAAATACCCGCATGTACATGTTTATTGTGGTACTGTACATAATAGACATATACAATTATGGATAAGACTAGCCAGTCATCAAAAGATTAATGGACAAAGACAATGTGATGTGTGATGATGTAATGTGATGTGGGGTGTGTGTGTGTGTGTGTGTGTGTGTGTGTGTGTGTGTGTGAAAGATAGAGGAAGGGAGGGAGAAGAAGAGGGAAGGAGGGACGGAGAGAGAGAGAGAGAGAGAGAGAGAGAGAGAGAGAGAGAGAGAGAGAGAGAGAGAGAGAGAGATTTACTCAGATAAGCAAAGATCAAAATAAAATAAGTTATTTCCAGGTAAATATATGGAATTAGTGGGGCCAATTAATAGATGAAAACAGCCAGACTCAGAAACAGAAATATCACATTTATTCTCAAATGTAGAATATGCAATTTATAGATTCTATGTTTGTATAGAAATGTGTAAATGTTTCTTAATCATGTGTAACTATGTGAACATTCACATAGAGTAGGGAGAACAATGAAACTATTTGGGGTGAATATCACCAGGAAGTGAGAAGGGGGGACAAGACAGAATAGTACAAAGGGTCCTTATGAACCAAATATAGCCATAATCCAACCAAGTATTAATGCAGGTGAGTGTGGACTTTTGAAACCAAATTCTCCCGGTGTTGTGAGTAGCACTGACAATAGGTAATTTTGTCCAATACTTCTTTGTTGTAGAAGCACTTTGGTTATATTCTGGAAGCACCAGGCAGATTATGGCTAAGAGTGACAAGGGTCTCAGCTGCTCCTTTTCGTGGCTACAATATTCTATACCCACTTTGGTTGTAGTACATGCTAAGAGAGTCCTTATTGGGCATGGCGGTGCACAATCCCAGTATTCAGGAGGGCCCATGTCCAAGGCCAGCCTGAGAGTGATTTTGGGATTCAGCCTTCTTATGCATGGAGCAATTCCCATTATATTTATTCCTTTGCAACGAAATTTTTACTTTACAGTACCTTTCTGAAAACTGTCATTGCAGTAGGATCCCGAACCTAACAATCCACTGGAGAACCTTCAAAATTTTTACCTTGATTAAACAAGGTCAGACAGGCCATACTATTAGCAGCGTCAGTCAAGAGGAAAATTCTCTTCAGAACTCTATACATTGGTAGTCCTCTTTCTGGCATAAAGCAATAGACCACAGCTCTGGAATTAGTAGGTGTGGGCATTCTTATAGGACTATAATATCTGTGTATAATCATTCCAGGCATCAAGTTTCCTCCTTTGTAAAACAAAGACACAGAGATATGCCAAGGTTAGTTTGTGAGATTTTAATGATTTTTTATGTCTGCAAAGCAGAAGGCAAGATAGAAAATGCGGGAGCACATGCCCATGCAGCATATGAAAGAGCACAGTGATACAGGCTTGAGCCAAACTGAATCAGTGCCCGTGCTTGTTACTTTCTGGTGTTCAGGAAGATGCTGACAACAGGAGCTCATTCTAGCAGTGCTTAGCTTTTCCTCTTTTACCTCCAGAGTGGCATCTTGTTTATAGGCCTGGGTTAAGCCTCATTTGCTTGCATGCTTCTTTGTGAAGTTCTGCAGCCAGAGTAATAGGCAAACAGTACCTGCTGTTCCGTCTATAGCACAGGTCAGTATTTGTGGATTCAACCAGCCTCGGTTAAAAACGTGGGTGAAATAATTTGCTTATACTGAATGTGCATGGACATTTCTTGCTATTATCCCTAGAAGAGTGAAGCACACCAACTGTTTGCTTAGCTTCTGCATCTCATTAGGTACTTCCTGTAATACAGAGATAATTCAGAGGAAGGAAGATGTGTGTCAGAGTTTAATTCCTGAAACCCACGTAACAGTGGAAGGAGAGAGCTGATTTCACACGTTTGTCCTCTGAGATTATCCATGTCCAAGCCATGGCATATAACTCTCTGCTATCATCTCACACACACACACACACACACACACACACACACACACACACACACCACCACCACCACCACCACCACCACCACCACCACCAACAACAACAACAAAAACAAACAAACAACATCCCTTACATTACTTCTCCCCCCCCCCCCGAAAAAAACCCTGCAAGAAATCAATTTCTTCCCACCGTCTGAATAAGCTTAGAAGTGAGTCTTTCACTGGGCGTGCTGGTGCACACTAGGGAGGAAAGGACAGGAAGAACTCTGGGATAGGAGCTAACTTGGCTGGCATAGGAAAAACCTATCTCACAAACAAAATGAAACAAACAAACATAAATACTCGGAAGTGAATCTGCTCAGAGCTTCTAGACCATTGTGAAAATTTTGACTTTGAACCCTGAGAGATTCCACACAGAACAATCTAGTCTAGCCTGGCTGGAAGAACCAACAGAGCTTTGAGGTGATAAATGTGTGTTATTTTAAGCTTCAGAGTTTATGGTAAATTAGTATGCAACAGTACAAAATTAAAATGCAGTTATCTCCACTCAGCCCCTTATGCCAGTTGTTCCATTTGGACTCTTTTTGGCTCTATCAATGAGAGTTTTCATTGAAGCTATTTTTTTCAATGACTTTACTTTTGATACTTATGACTTTACATATATATGACAAAAATGTCTGCATTCATTCAGTAAATAGTCATCAATCTTTTATTATGTCCAAGACTTTCTAGATAATGAGGATGGAACAGTGAACAAATATTGTCTATGTTTTCATAGTTTGCATTCAGATAGGCGAAATGTATGTGATAAAATGAATAAAAACTTCAAAAGCAGTTATCATGCAGGGTAAGATTGTAGCTGGAGAGGCAGGGAGGTACTGTTGTGTATGGTCAAGAACTTTGAGAAGCAATTCAAGGGTTTTGATGAGGGAGAAAATTGAGCTATATTTTTATTGTAGAAGGATCACTCTGGCTGTTCTGTGGAGGACAAACCAAATAAAGATTCAGGTTAGGGGAAATATGGTGGGAAAGATGAGAGGAAGAAAGGGGACAGGATGAGAAACTGCAACCCAGATGAGGCACGCTGGTGGGAGTACCAGACAGGTAGAAGAAGCAGTGGTGAGGGGACACAGGCAAATATGAAGCGTATGCAATGGCAGGAGAGGAGTAAACAGAAGCAATTCTTCCATTTTTGGATACCAGCTTATCCTTGAGTTAAGTCTCAGCTGTTTCCCTGTCCCTCAATCAAGTACTCATTCCTTCCAAGATGAGTTTATTTTCCTTCAAAATAATCAGGTACACTATATCTGTTTAATCAAATTAAAATTAGTATATATTATGGATATACGGGGTTGTTTGAGAACAAAACATATTGACTTTTTTTGGCCAGTTTAATATTGAATTGTTTAAATTCTAATTTACTTAGAAACTAGTCATGTATAACAGTCCCTTTATGCCTTTTCTCTTTAGGTATTTCTGCATTTTAATATCACATATTAGGAACTATTAAGATTAGATAGGTGACTTTTAGTCTAGGGAAACTCAGATAGGGTTTTCATTTTTGGAATTTCCCTTCCCACTTATGTCATTGGATTATGGCATATAACAGAGACTGCTTCCTGGTCTGGTCCCAATTTCTAAGTGCACTGATGTGTTGGGTATCCCATTCCACCAGTGTGATGTAGAGTACTTTGAGAGATCTCTGGAGTCAGAGTGAGCTTGTAAGATTAGGAGCTGAAAGCAGATGCTGTGTTAGCTCTCCACTTCTGACAGTTTAAGAACACTCTAGCACTCACAAATACTTGTAGGTGGTTGAGAATCCAAAGCAACCCATTAGTGATTTTTCAGAAATTCTTGTAAAATACACTTATTCAGAGGAAAACTAAACTCAAATATATAATGTTGATCTCTATGGTGCACTTTTAGGAAATGAAGAGAGAGATTTCTGAAGATGTTTAAGAAATTTATATTATTTGAACAATTTTGATTGCTTCCTCAGTGTTGGAAACAGTCTATAAGGATAAGCCAAGAAACCCGAACCTGCTCTTATGGAGCTTGAGTCCAGGAGAATAAGCCAATATTCATTGAGTAGTTAGACAGACAAATACGTCATTGCAACATTCTGAGAGGTGCTGGGAAGAAAAGGTAATACAAAATTACTTGCACGTTATGAGTAAGATCTTGTTGTATATGAATTCATCTGTATCCTAAGAAAAATTGAGGAAAGAACTCAAGTTTAAAAACTAAATATTTAAAGATTTTTCTCTTGCTTTTAGTAACTTAGAAACTTCAAACTAAAAAATTCAAGTCTCAGCCAGCATCAGGTTTTAGATTCCAAGTGGCACTGCATTTTATGTCTTCCTACATATTGGGGATGGCTTTACATCATGCTTGTGTTTTTACATTCTCATTTATTATTCCTTTAAAAATTCTACTATCTTGGGGCTGGAGAGATGGCTCATTGGTTAAGAGTGCTGTCTGCTCTTCCAAAGGTCCTGAGTTCAATTCCCAACAACCACATGGTGGTTCACAACCATCTGTAATGTGACCTGAATCCCTCTTCTGGCCTACAGGTGTACATGCAGGGAGAACTCTGTATACATAATAATAAATAAATAAATCTTAAAAAAATTTTTACTATCTTTTCTGTTAAATTGGCAGCCTTTTTATGTCTCAAAATCATACCAGGCATTATATTTGCATATGTGTACTCATTTTATTTTTTGATGGCTTAAATGTATATCACATTCATATTTAATATTTTGGAAAGACCAATACAAGTGAATATATTACTCCAGGACAAACAAACCATCTTGAATTGGCTTTAAAACTTGCATCTATCCGTATGTTGGTGTGGAAAGGACAGAAATAAATGGTACAAAGATGGCCAAATGTCAAGGTTGTGTATGATCAGGGGTGGCATTTTCAGCTACAGTGACTATGTGAGACACCTTTCCCTCTGTTATCTGGATCTACAATAATTTTATTGTTGATTGTTGAGGACTCTTCCTCAAAACCGTCATGACATCTATGTCTAACAGAGAGTCCTGCTATGTGCACAAGACATGGGTACCATGGTCCTCAGAAATTCCTTCTGCCCACGATGTTCTACCTAAGTCTGGGAGAGAGATGTACAGTCCAAAGTGTTTACTTTCAACTCTCATTCTATTTTTCTTAAGAGATTCAATTTGTGGCTCAAGGCTGTTTTGGTGCTTCAAATAGGTATGCAATGTCCTTTGTTAGTTTTTAAAGCATCAATGACGTAGTTGATGACTCCACTCTTAATTTCACTGTTGATTTAGGAGACTCATGAAGACCTAGGTGGCAGCATCTTGTTAGTCTGTCCCAGCTAGTGAGGCAAATGATGGTACGGTCCCAAACTGCATCTTCCCAGCTTTGCATCAAGGGTGAATCTCTTTTTGGTCTGTACCATATTTGCAGGTCCTCAAAATTAGTCTGAATTTGTAGACCCATTAGTTCAGCCACTGTGATTAGAGAATGGAAAAAAGGAGTAAACCGATTTAATGCAGGGAAAAATTTCAGAGATGTTAAAAACTCTGAGACTTAATGGTTATTTAAAGCAGTGTTGGCAAAGTTAAACTATTTGTTAATAATGTCTCCCACATTCTTTTCATGTAATTGTCCCTATATTTCTTATTCTTCCCTAGAGGACTATGGTCTCCTGCATAATGCATAGAGCAATTCCAAGACATAAAATAAATATTGAATGTTTCAGTCACATGGTTTTGGATTAAATAACAAACTGTTACCCAAGTTATTTATATTCTAAAGGCATCAATTCGCTTTCTGGAAAATGGGAGCTAGTCTGAACTGCCCTTTTTATCAGAGTCTAAGAAAAAAAAATCAATCAAATGAAAATTACTATGGAGAAAGTTTTATAATGGACAACTTTCGAACAAATGCCAGAAACATTTTAGCTTTAAACACGACATCCTTAGCAAATATTGAAATATATCAGTGGATAATATTTAAAGGCAGAAATAATATAAATGGGATCTAAGAATCAACAAAGTTTGATCCTAGTAGGTATATAAACTGTCCAGTGGAATTTTTATTGAAGTGATTGAGAAATAAAACATTATCTTATCTTATTATATTTACATATAATATTACAAATATTATACATTATAATATGTATCCAAGACTTTAGATGTTCCAATAAATTTACTGAGGGTTATATGGCTAGAAAGGACTGAACAAGGCTTATTAAGCAAGATTCTAAATTTTACTTCTATTTTATCTGACACTTCTTTTTTTTTTTTTCATGTTAGCAACCCGCTTGTAGCTGTTTTATTTTCTCTGTGCGTGGATACACAGGATTCATCAAAAACAGCCACATTGTTTATTACTCATTTTAGAAAGCCATATATAAATTATAAGTGAATTCAGGAAACTGGAATCAGACAATGTTGTTAAAATGAAAAACAAATAAAAAAGATTTTAATTAAACAATTTGAGCTACCATGGTTACGTGCACTAGTTGTTCTTGCAGAGGACCTGGTTTCAATTCTCAGCATCCACATAGCAGACTGCAAATACCTACAACTCCAGTTAAAGAGGATCTGACATCTTCTTCTCCTGACTGAAATTTGGTGATTAGCCATTTAATATTTCTTTGAATTATTACCATCTGTATTGCCATCTAATATCTCCATACTTAGACATTTAAACTGTTTGTGTCACCAGTTAAGTAAAAACCTGGACTGTTCCAAATGGAAAAGGGGAATTATGGTAAGGTGACAAGGGTATGTTCATACTCTCATAAGCTTTTCCTATGGATTTGGACTTAAGTGAATAAGCAGCATGTCGACTCTACTCTAGTGTTTCTTATTTTCTGGAATAATCAAGAGCTAATTCTCCTGGAAGAGAGACTTCAAAGATTATGAACTGGCAGGACCTTTGAACCACTGTAGGCTTGAAATGTGATGTGTGAGACAATGATTTTGAGCTTAAATGTTTAAAAATATTTGTATTTTACATATGCTAGTCCTATTTCAGAAGATTGATAAATACTAAAGTATAGAATTCCACTCTCTTGAACTATTCAGGTTACTACAACCGAATGCCACTGATTAGGTTTTATTTGTCAGACTTATAGAGGCAGGAAAAAGTCAAGAGCAAGCCATTCCGATTGGGGGTATATCCATTGCCTTGCCAATGATTGTATGTTTGTTTATATATCTACATTTGCATTTACTTATTTGGTGGTGGTCATGCTAACAGTTATGAGGTGATGTGTCACTGTGGCTTGACTATTTCTTTGATGGTTTGTTTGGTTGCATTTTTTTCTTTGTTAGCAGCATTGAGCATCTTTTCATATTCATATGAAAACATTTTCTAGTATTTAGAAAAACCCTGTTTAATTCGTTAGTCTATTTGAAATCATATTATTAGTTACTTTGCTATTGACTAGACTGATTATGTATCAATTAGGAATGATGATTGTAAGTTGTGAAAGTCTATGAGTTAGACTTTGTTTTTGAAGATAAACTTTTCAGAGAAGGTGAGAGAGACTCAGCATCCATTGAAGAGTTTGTAATAAGCATGTAAGAATGTGGTTAGCAATAAGTACTTAAATTCAAAATATAAATGACTAAAATTTTCTATTATCTTGTTAGAAGCATAAAAAATTCATCAAGTTTATTATCTACTAAATGACAAATATTTCCCAAACATTCACAACAGAATCTTCCAGAAAGCCACAATAAAAAAATGACCTTGGTTAGGGAAAGGAAAAGATTCCCTAGAGATCAGAAGAAAACAATGACTTTCTCATTTTTATGCAGTATACTCAAAGCTCTTTCCATTACAATAAGGAAATCCAAGAAAATTCTCAGCATGTAACCAAAAACCAATACAAAACTATCAGGCTCATGAGTTTTAGCAAAGGATGCTTAAATATCACCCAGAAGGGGAAATAGAATAGCCAGGAATAGTGGTTATAAATAGGGAACAAAGTAGCAGAGGGGCCACAGAGAGATATGATGGTAGAGATCAGACTTGGAGAGAGTTGGGGCAGGAGGACAGAAGACCTGTAGTGTAAAGAAAAACCATGGGAGGGGGGTATCTCCGTGACAAGCTGGAGACCTAAGTCAGGGTAGACTCCTGGGAGCATATAAAGGGGACTTTAGTGGGGACTTTTAGTGGCAGGAGCCATAAAGACTGAATAAGAGACCTTTTAACTAGACAAGTCTCCTAGTAGAGTAAAATGAACACCAACCTACTTTTAAACCCTTCAACACAAAATGTACCTGGCCTACAAGGTGTGTAGGGATAAATAAAGCAGACAGAGGAAAGATTGAGGGAAGGTCCAACCAATGCCTGGCCCATCCCAAGACCCACTCTATGGGAGAGAACCAACCCTGAAACTTTTAACAGTACTCTGCTATACTTGCAGATAGGAGCCTAGCAATGTTGTCGTCTGAGAGGCTTCACCCAGTGGCAATTTGAAACAGATGCTGAGACTCACAGCCAAACACTGGGTGATAAGTAGGGATTCTTGTGGAAAAGTAGGGCAAAGGAGAAACAGACATGGAGGTGACAGGAGCTCCACAAGAAGACCAACAGAGCCAAACAACCAGAGCCCAGAGAGGCTTGCTGAGACTGATGTACCAACCAAAGACCATGCATGGACTGGACCTAGGACCCGTACAAAGATATAGCTGAGGGGCAGCTCAGGTTTCATGTGGGTCTTCTAGTAAGGAGATCTGGGGGCTGTCTCTGACATGGGCTCTGTTGCCAGGTTTTTGATCATTTCCCCATGGTGGGACTACTTTGCCAGGACACAGGGGAAGATGACATGCTCGATCCTGATATGACTCGATGAGCTGGGGTGGATGGGAAGGGTGATCCTCTTTTCTGAAGAATAAAGGAGGGATGGGGGAGAGGGAGGGAAAGAGGGTGGTCTGGGAGGTGAGGAGGGATGGATATGACCAGGATGTAAAATGATTAAATAAATTAAAAGAGGAAGAAGAGGAGGAGGAAGAAGAAGAAGAAGGAGAGGAGGGAGAAGAAGAAGAAGGAGAAGAAGAAGAAGAAGAAGAAGAAGAAGAAGAAGAAGAAGAAGAAGAAAGAAGAAGAGAAAGAAAGAGAAGGAGGAGAAAGAGGAGGAGGAGGAGGAGGAGAAGAAGAAGAAGAAAGAAAGAAAGAAAGAAAGAAAGAAAGAAAGAAAGAAAGAAAGAAAACCCAAGCTTCTAGGAAGAAAGAGACTGCAACATCATGGCAAATATTTACCACTATGATTTTTTTAGTCTTTTTGTTGGCTACAAATTATAAGGTTTATAAAAATAGAAGTTTACATGAAGTATGTAAAACTTACTTCCTTTTCTACCTATATTGGCAGCAATAATAATAGCAGCAGTGGTTAAGCCATCCCTTATACCCTCCTAGACCAGTGCTATATGGAATCACGTCCAGAGTGCAGGGACAGAAGTTCACATCATATCTTTATTTAATTCACCACTTTAGGCCTCTAAAAGCCAAATAGGTTCTACCAGACTGAGGTAGATTATTATAAACACAACTAGGGAGTAATGTAATTACAGATGTTGCATGTGGTATATTTGCTAAGGCAGATCAGTATAGATTCAGGAACAAAAAATGTGATTGATCACCTCACAAGTCCATTTTTCAATCCTTTATTAGAAAAAAGTAAGTAGCTTGGGGTTGCCTGGGAAAGTCCTACTTTCATTGCTTCTTTTACATTTGGCATTATGTGTATGCAAAAGAAAAGGACCCAAGATGAAGAGAAGTTTCTCTAAGGGAGGATAATCAACCTTGATTTATCATGAAGTGGGCCTGCTGTGATTAGTAGGGGATGTCACTAGGTAGCCTCTTATAATTACATTGGCCCAGTTTGATGTCATTTGGGCAAGTGTCAGGAAGAGGCAGTGGTGAGCATGAGGCTTCAATCTCTCTGGCTTAAGGACTTAAACAAACAGATGTGCTTTCTAAAGATAAGGCAGGACCTTTCTAGAAAAGGCTGTCCAGGAAGAAGCTAATTATTGTGAATTTCAACATTGAGACCATAGCCAGATTTCTGTCACTCTGACTAAATACCTGAGAAAAATAAAAGAGGAAAAAGATTTAATGTTTTTATACATACTTGGCTTCATGACTTTTGGACCTGTGGGGAAGGGGAATATCAAGACAAGGACACGTCACAACTGCTCACATCATGACAGTTGACAAGAAAAAGGGGGAAGGAGAAAGCGAGACTAGGAGGGAGGAAGAAAGGGAGGAGGGAGGAACATAAGGAGGGAAGAAGAAAAGGTGGTAAGGAGGGAGGGAGGTGGGGTAGAGGAAGACAATGACCATTATGAGTAGGAGGGAAAAGCAGAAAAGAAAACAAGGACAAAATACTCCCTTTAAAGGTCCCCTCTCCAGTGAGCCACCTCTCCCAGCCAGCAGACTCCCCTTCCTAAAGTGCTTACCAACTCCCAGTATTATCAGTAGCTTCAATGCATGAGCCTTCCGGGGCCTTTTCAGATCGAAACTATAACAGACTGGTGGCTGCAGCAGGGGTGGTGATCATGTATTTCATTAAGCTCCCTACTCGATTTCTCATGGAGAGTGGCAGCCAGAATCCAAGAAAAACTCATCTCACAGGGGATGGACACATTCTGAAGTCCAGGTGATCTATTACTGGTCACTCCGGGAGCTGTACTAAAGTCTGAGCTTCATTCTCCATGTGTGATGCTTACTTCATCAACTACACAGGTACTTGGCTAACTTGGCTGTTAGTAGATCATGTTTTAATCCATCTTGCTACCTTGCCCCTTGTTCAGTTGCTCCCAAAGGGCAGTTTATATCTATTGACCGGTAAATTTTATGGTTAAAATAGGATTCCTAATTTCAATTTGGTAGCTTTTAGATGACCATTCTAAAACCTAGATCACTCCTATGAGATCACCTGAGGCCTTGCAGCTGCTTCCCTCATTAGCAGTTCTCTGTGCATTCTGGCTTCTTTGCTCTCTTTCTTACAAGGTTAGTTCTAGGAAGACGCCTTTAACCAGCTTTATGCAATCTTTCATCTCAGAGTTTCTTTTATGGATAATCTGAGGGCTGAAGAGATGGATAATGAGATAGCATGTGTGCAAATTATTACATATTTCTATAAATATACTAAATTTTACTGATGCTTATCTCAGGTGATGGAATTTTAAATTATTTTAATTTTCTTTTGCCTTGCTTTTTTAGGTTGTTCTACAACAGTTACATGCTACTGTCATAATCTGAATAGAATGGCAACTTCTATATAAAGTAAATAATTATTAAGAAAGTATTGCCTTTGAAGGAAGAGTCTACCCTCAAATAGCTCAGGGTAGCCTCATATATAATCTGTGTGGTATTTATCAAATAACTCATATATTGTCCTACAACGTGGGTTCATCTGGAAGATGTGGCTTCTCATTATTACAGAGCTTGGATTTGTGTTAAAGAAAGGGAAATAATGATTATAAAACTCTTGAAACACCATAATGTGCTACTGAGATTTTATTTGTTGCCAACATCATGATTTGTTATCTATGTTTTATACAACTTATCTTTGTGTTTTGGTACCAGGTATTAGCTTAAATGACCGAGAGGATAACTATGGATATTTCATTTTCTTTGTGGAAAGCTTGGAGCTGAGCCTGTTCTCATAGACATGCTGTACCCGGATCAAACTTAGGATGTAATTTACACAGTTAAAAATGTCAGTTCCTTGCTTGAGTTCTGTAACAATTCCATGCACAATACCTACAATTGCACAATTGCATGTGGGACTCAAAGCCAAGATACTCAATGCCTCTATAATACAGCATTACCAAGGTACTTACTTCTCCAACTGTTGGAACATAAATAATGGAATTGCTTTTATTTAGCTTCTGGAAAGAAGTCCTGTTCTTGGTAAGGTTGGAAGATCTTGAATCTTAGTTACAGGAGCTGTTTGCATTCCTCCAGGCAGTCATGTAGACTTAGGCAGTTAATAAAAAGTCTGGCTGCTGCTAATGTTGGAAAGCATCTGTTCACAGCTGCTGGAGGAGTTGTTCTCAATTAAAATTTGTGATAATTATTTATATAGTCAACATCTTCTGTAGCTAAATTAGTCTGGTTTTGGTCAAAATTAATTTGAAATGATAGCATGCCTTTTCATATCTGGTATTTGACTAAATGACTTCTCCCTTAGTGGTCTGTGATAAATCAAGACAGAACATATTTAATAAAAGGCTCAATTGAAGCTGAAACTGATGGAGCCCTATGTTATCTCTTGTTTGTAGTACATATTTGTTTTAGCAGAAATATAAAATGATTTACAAAAACATATGACACTTCCACAAACACATGTGTTAATATATTGGAGAAATGACAACCTGTAACAAATGTCACTAGATAAATGGACTATCTACATGTAGAAGACTGAACACTGCCCCCCAGATCTAATCCTTTTAAACAAAACCAACTCAGAATGGGCCTGAAATTCTAAAACTATCAGGTGAAAACATGGGAGAACACTTCAAATGTTGCATCAGAGACTTTTTTCTTCTGATGAGAAACAACAGTACAGGAAGCAAAAGCTAAAATTAATGTGTGGGACTACATTAAAGAAAAGTGTTTCTGCATTCCAAAGAAAATAGTCAAGAGCAAAAATGGTTGACAAAAATGGAAGAAAATCTTTGCCAAACATTACTCTTTTGGGAGATTAAGAACAAGGAACTTACTCTTGGCGTTAAGCTGGGGTACTTTTAGTTTTATAGCACTGTCCCTTGCTGTGTCTGCAAGTTTCAGCTTATTTCCATTCGTTTGTGACAACATCTACTGACTACTGATGTGCAGAAACACTTTTACCTGGGACCCCCAGTGGCCACAGGAAGCTGCAGGAACTCATGCTATTTGCATGCCTTTGTGATGTTTACCAACCCACAGATACCAGGCACCCCACAGCCACTACACTTGAGTAGGACTTAGAATGGGCAAAAACAACGCTTGCCCAACAAAGATGAGACCTATACCAAAAAACTAACCCCAAACATCTCTCTCCAGATGCCTTAATCCCAGTGCAAAATCACTAATATAAATAGCAAACACAATATGCCTTCAGCAATTCAATTGCAATTGGCCCTAATACTTTTGTACTTTTGCTGTAGTACAAGACACAGACTTCAATACAGGATATGAATAAATAACTTAATGAAAAGATGAAAACACAAACATTTCAATGAAATAATGAAGCTAGGCAGGGAATGACATGGATGACATGAAAAAGAAAATGTTGAATGTTGAAGACATGATAACAGAAATGGATATTTCCATAAAAATGTTAAATCTGAAAAAGTTCAGGCACAAAGAATCTAGGAAAAATGAGACACTATGAAAAGGCTAAAGCTATGAATAATAGGAATAGAGGAGGGAAAATAAACCCAGATCAAAGGTATAGAAATACTTTTATCAAAGCCATTGAAGAAAGGGTCCTCAAAGAAACACCTAATATATAAGACTAGAAAACACCTGATATACAAAACTAGAAAAGTATAGAGGAATTTTAATCCAGCAACATGGCTGCTCTTTCAGATCACATCCAAGGATCTTCTATGTGTGTGTGATCCAGCTAGAAGGACACACCTTTAATCCTCTGGTTAGAATACAGACACACGATTAGAACACACCTTTAATCCCAAATGAGGAAGATAAATAATTTGTGGAAGGAAGCACTCATGTTTGAAAGTTATGACTAATTGATGGGCAGATGAAGTGACAAATCAGAAAACAATGTGACAGAATGAATCAGAGAAAGGATAGTCCCAACACTCATGACAGCAGACAGGAAAGAGAAGCCACATAAGAGCAGTACAGGAGATTTGTGAGAGTAGAGAAGACAGTACAGTAGATTAGACAGTTGAATAGAGAAGACAGATTTGAGTTTGATACAGTACACTGCCACTGCAGTACAGTACAGTACAGGCAATTCAGTGCAGTTCAGTTGAGGCCAGTTGAGTCCATGAGCTCTGTTCAGTTTGTGGAGTTCCCACAGTGCAGGTCAGCAGAGGTATTAGAAGCCAGAGAAAAGATGGAGCCGGAATAAATGATTAGATTTCTGAACAAAGAATAGAACAAATTGCCAGAGTTAGTCTGAAACCAGTTTGAGTCAGTCAACTTGGGGAAGGATTTGAGCCAGAAGAGCTGAGTTAAAAGAGCCAGCCAGAGTTTAGAAAGAACTAGAAAGTCTGAGCTTATTCAGCAATTAGACTCCAAGATGACAATTACATCTGGCTAATAAAAATTACTTTTACAGAAAGGAAAATCTCCATCACACATAATAACAAAACCCTAAATGAAAAAACAAAACAAAGAAAGGAAGTTAAAGTTGTAAGAAAAAAGGCTAAGTCACATGTAAATGCCCATTGGAATAACACCTGACTTCTCTCTGTCTCTCTGTCTCTGTGTCTCTGTCTTTGTCTGTGTCTCTCTATCTCTCTCTCTTTCTCTCTGTCTCTGTCTCTCTCTCTCTCTCCCTCCCTCCCTTCATTCCTTCTTTCCTTTCTTTCTCTTTTAAAGAAGTAATTGGTAGCCAAGTGTTGGTGCACACCTTTAATCCCAGTACTTGGGAGGCACGGGCAGGTCTCTGGGTGTTAGAGCCCAGCCTGGTCTACAGACTGAGTTTCAGGACAGTCAGGATATACAAAGAAAATTTGTCTTAAAAACAGAAAAAAGTAATTGGTATGTTTACATTATTTATTTTATTGAGTTTATACTATAATTAAATCACTTCTCCTTTTCCATTCCTTCTTCCAAACCCTCTCATATACCTTTTCCTGCACTCTTTCAAATTCATGACCTCCTTTTTCATTAATTGTTGTTACACACATAGGTGCATGTTTATATATATTATATCATCCAGCTTATAAGAGAGATTAATTAATAATAAATGAAAAAAGACAGGGTGTGCATTGGAAGAGGGGTAGTTTTACATGGTGAGTATATTCCAAACTCTATATTTTAACTGGAAAAGTTAAAGTTGGGGGTCACCTTATATGCTGGAATACAGTACATAAACACAACCTGCTCAGTCTGTATAATGTTACTCATATGTATGTCTTCATGGCTGACCTTTTGGTATTGGGTAAGAAATTGGTGTGCTTTTTTTGGGGGAAAACAATTTTTCCTGCTCTCAGCATTACTTAGCTGCCTATAGTTCTTTGTGCAGGGTTGAAACCTCATGTGTTCTTATAATTTTTCTGCCATCTCTTCTGAAATGTTTCCTCAGACTTAGGTGCAGGAGTTTTGGTTTTGTTTTTTTCTTTTGTAGATATATCAGTTTGGACTGGGCGCCACAACTCTATTTTGATTGGTTGTAGTTCCCTGTAAAGGTCTTCATCAGTTGCAAAGATGGAACACCTCTCATTTAGGAATGAGAAGTCAGGACTATATTTACTTGTGGGTATAAGGACATATATTTATAATGTGGTCAGATAAATGACAGTTTTGTGAAGTGGTAGACGTAGGTCCCTCCTCCATGAACAATAACTGCGCTAGCCCTAGGTTCTTGGCGAAGTTTCCAGGCCCAGGAATAGTTTACCTCCTATTGAGTGAGTCTTCAGTACTATTAGAGAGCTGTTGGTAACACCAAAGTATACATGCCACTGCTGCATCGTTAGGGTTATTGTGCCATGCTGACAGTCACAGGTACAGTCCATAGGCTTCATTGCTGCATAGGACTGTTGGTTTCTTCCCTTCTTTGAAAGCTTGCATGGCGCCTTGTGGTACCACGCAAGCTAGTCCTCAGAGGAGGCTTTTACTTCAGTTCCAGCTTAGGAGCCTCTGAGCCCTCTTTCTGAAGTGTATTATGTTTTCAGCAATAGTTTTCATCTCTGAGGAGTGACTGAGGACACTAGCAATAGCTTTTATGTTTAAGGAATGTCTTAAACAACCCTGAGCAACAACTCAAAAGTGGTCTTCAGCTTTTCGAGGAGCCACAGTTAACCCAGCTGAGAAAATTTCATTTAAACCATACATGGCTATTTCTATACACACTTATGTGTGTTACAGGTTCTTTTTAGGTAGATGAGAAACAATATGATTATTTATGCCTTTTTCCAGAAATCCTTAATGTTCATTTAAACCTTATTCCTCACTTGTGAATTTATCTCCCTCTTCCCTCCCCAGTTAGAGCTGTTAGTTTCTCATTTCCAATTACATCACGTGGAGCCAGCTTTGCCTTCTCTATTGATCTCCCACCCCTATCTCAGCATTGGTCTCTGTTTGCTTTTCTGGACTCTGCAGTTATTCCAGGATATGTACTAATATCTGAATATTTGGAGCAGGAGCTTCAGATGATAGAAAACATGTGGCTTTTGTCTTTTCTGGGTCTGGGTTTTCTTACCAAATATGGTCTTTTCTAGTTCCATCTGCTTACCTGCAAAGTTCACAATTTCATTTTTCTTTACAGCTGACTAGTATGACATATTGTATTTGCACCACAGTTTCAAAAATCCGTTTATCAGTTGAAGGGTATTTAAGACGTTTCCATATCCTACTTATTGTGAGTACAACAGCAATGAAAATGGATGAACAAATATCTGTCATAGAATTTTTAGGGTCACTTATGTACACTATTATATCATTTGCAATAGTGATACTTTGACTTCTGCCTTTTCAATTGGTATCCCTTTAATCTCTTTTAGTTGTCTTATTGTTCTTGTTAGAACTTCAAGTACCATATAAAAGAGATGTGGAAAGAGTGGGCAGACTTATCCCTGATGTTAGTGTGATTGCTTTTGAGTTTCTTTCCATTTAATTTGATGTTGTCCATCAGCTTACTGTACATAGCCTTTATTGTTTTTAGGTATTGGACTTGTATCCCTCATCTCTCCAAGACGTCCATTCTGAAGAGGTTTTGGATTTTTCAAAGGCTTTTTCTGCATCTAATTAGAAAATCATGCAATTTTTTCTTTCAGTTTGCTTATATGGTGAATTATATTGATAATTTTTGTGTGTTGAACCATCCATGCATCCCTGGGATGAAGCCAATGTGATCATATTGGATAATGTGTTCTATGTGTTCTTGGATTCATTTTGTGATTATTTTAGCATCAATATTCATGAGTGAAATTGGTCTGAAACTCTCTTTCTTTGCTGAGTCTTGTGTAGTTTATGTATTAGGGTGACTGTGGCTTCATAGAATGAGTTTGGCAATATTCCTTCTGTTTCTATTTTGTGGAATAGTTTGGGGAGAATTGGTATTGGCTCTTTGATTGTCTGGTAGAATTTAGACCTAAAGCCATCTGGCCCCTGTGCTTATTTTAGTTGAGAGGCTTTTGATCACTGCTTTTATTTTCTTAGGGATTACAGGACTGTTTAAACTGCTTACCTGATCTTGATTTAACTTTGGTAAGTCAAATCTATAAAGAAAACAATCCATTTCCTTTAAATTTTCCAATTTTGTTGTATCTGCTGTTGAAGTAAGACCTAATATTTTTTTCTTAGGGTCTGTTCTAATGCCCCCCTTTTCATTTCTGATTTTGCTAATTTGGATACTCTCCCTCTGCCTTTTAGTTATTTTTGCTAAGGGTTTGCCTATCTTGTTGATTTTCTCAAAGAACCAGCTCTTGGTTTCATTGGTTCTTCATATTGTTCTCTTTGTTTTTAATTTGTTTATTTCAGCCCAAGTTTGATTGTAATTTGTTGCCTACTCTTCTTTGTTATGTTTGCTTCTTTTTGTTCTAGAGCTTTCAGGTGTGCTGTTAAGTTGCTAGTATGGGATCTATCCATTTTTTTAAAATGAGAGTACTTAGTGGTATGAACTTTCCTCTTATGACTGCTTTCATTGTGTCTTACAGGATTAGGTATGATGTGCCTTTGTTTTCGTTGAATTCTAGAAAATCTTTTATGTCTTTCTATATTTCATCCTTGACCCAATGGTCATTGAGTGTGGAGTTTTTCAGTTTCCATGAGTTTGTGTGCTTCCTGTTGTTTATGTTGTTGTTGAGTGACAGGTTTAATCCATCATGGTCTGATAAATACAAGGGGTTATTTTAGTCTTCTTATATCTGTTGAGGCTTGCTTTGTGACTGAGTATATGGTCACTTTTGGAGAAGGTTCCATGAGGTGCTGAGAAGGTATATTCTTTTGTGTCTGGGTGAAATGATTTTTTCTTCCACCATTAATACGTGGGGCACGATGTGTGATTTAAGCTTTAATAATGTTTCTTTTATGAATATGGGTACCCTTGCATTTGGGGCATAAATGTTCAGAATTGAGATATCATCCTGATGTACTTTTCCTTTGATGAGTATGAACTGTCTCTCCCCATCTCTTTTGATTAATTTTGGTTGAAAGTATATTTTACTAGATACTAGAATGGCTACTCCAGTTTGCTTCTTGGGTCCATTTGCTTTCCAGCCCTTTACTCTGAAGTAATGTCTATAGTGCTGAAGTAAATTTCTTATATGCAACATAATGATAGGTCCTGTTTTTGCATCCATCTCTTAGAATATGTCTTTTTATTGGGGAATTGAGGGTATTTATATTGAGAGGTTAATGACCAGTGTTTGTTAGTTCCTGGGGTTTTTATGTTGTTGGTGGTAGAGTGTGTGTGCTTTCCTTCTTTTGGTTTTGCTGTTATGTGGTTATTTATTTCTTGTATTTTTCTGGGTGTAGTTAGCCTCCTTGGGTTGGAGTTTTCTTTCTATTATCTTTTGTAGGTCTGTAGTTGTGGATAGGCATTGTTTAAATTTTTTGTTGTTTTGTTTTCTCTACGTATGGTGATTAAAAGTTTTGCTGGTATAGTATTCTGGGCTGATATTTGTGGTCTCTTAGTGTCTGCAAAATGTCTGCCCAAGCTCTTCTGGCTTTTAGAGTTTCTGTTGAGAAACTCTGATAGGTGTACTTCTGATAGGTTTGCCTTTGTATGTGAGTTGGCCTTTTCCCCTTGCAACTTTTAATATTCTTTGTTGTTGCTGTTGTTGTTTGTATTTAGTGTTTTGATTATTATGTGGCAGGAGGATTTTCTTTTCTGGTCCAATTTACTTGGTGTTCTATAAGTTTCTTATATGTTTATAGACAGCTATTTCTTTATATTGGGGAAGTTTTCTATGATTTTGTTGAAAATATTTTGTGGGCCTTGGAGCTGAAAGTCTTCTTCTTCTTCTATTCCTATTTATTCTTAGGTTTAGTCTTATCATAGTGTCTAAGATTTCTTGCATGTTTTGTGCCAGAAACTTTTTAGATTTAACATTTTCTTTGACTGACGTATCAATTTTTTCAATTGTATCTTCAAACTTGAGATTTTTTCTTTCATCTCTTGTAATCTGTTGGTGATGCTTGCATCTGTAGTTCCTGCTGTTGGTGATGCTTGCATCTGTAGTTCCTGTTGTCTTCTCTAGGTTTTCCTTTCAGGACTGCCTCAGATTGTATTTTCTTGAATGCTTCTATTGCCATTTTTAGATCTTGAACAGTTTTATTCACTTCCTTCTCTCATTTGATTGTATTTTCCTCTATTTCTTTAAGCTATTTATTAAATTCCTTCATCTGTTTGATTGTGCTCCCATGTATTTCTTTGAGGGATTTATTTTCCTCCTTATGGGTCTCTGTCATTTTCATAATCACAGATTTCAGATCATTTTTCTTTAGCTTCAGGTGTAATAGCATCTTCAGGACTTGTTGTGGTAGAATGGCTGGTTTCTTGAGGTGTCATATGACCATGGGCTTGTTGTTTGTGTTCTTACATTGACCTCTAGCCATCCATCTAGTTGGCTCTGGTGTTAGCAGGCCTGGTGTTCCCCCTGCTGGCCTTGTCCCAGGTGGGTCAGGCAGATGGCTTCAGCAGAGGAGAGGGCTATAAGATGAATGTTGCTAGGGTCAGACATGGGACTCTTTGGGATCCATTGTTTAGTTTCTTATTGCTGTAAAAATTACTGAAAACTTACTGGCTTCAGACAATGCAATTAGTCATTTGATAGTTATGGATGCCAGAATTCCAATGTGAGTCTCTGGGATGATATGTGTGTGAGTTGAAAGAATTGGTTATTACTTTGAACTCCAGAGGAAATGCTCCTCCCCAGTGCCACTTAAATATCCTGATGTCTCCACTTGCCCATTGAAATAAACAGACTTGATAACTGGGCTGCAGAACAAGAGCCAACTGTTTATTGGCTTTTTAGAAAACACACTCTGCTGATAAAGACATCAAAACAAAACACAAATAAACAACAACAACAACACCCTCAAGAGTCAATGACCTGTGTAATATTTTATGCCTTTAGTATTTCTTATATCAAATTGGGAGCCCTCACAATTGGTTCATGAATATTTGTAATTGTTAGATCTTATTAGCTTATGTCTTACTAATATGTAGTGACCATCCATATCTCTTCTGACAAGTTCAGTATAGTCTGCTTTATCAGATACAAAAAATAGCCACACCAGTATGTTGTGGCTTCAGTTTGCCTCCCAGGTTAATTTACATCCAACGACACTCAGGTGTTTAAAGGCAAACTCAGGTTAACATTGCGTTTATCAGCAGCATCTCTAAGGGCCCAGAGGCTGCGTGATGATGTATTTTATGTAGTGTATGTAAGCGTCAACCCATAACCAACCAAACAAAAGTGTCAACAAATTGGACAGTTCTAAAAGAGATGGGTAAGTGTCTACATATTTAGACATACATGATGAACTAAAATTAAACCAATATGAAGTAACCAATATAAGTAGAACTGGAAAAAGCAAGGAGATTGAAGCAGAAGCAACATGTCTGTCAAATACAAAGCATACCCAGGTCCAGATGGACATGTAAGGCAGAAGTATTACTGCTAAACTCCTCTTATACTGCTTAATAAACTGCAAAGGAATGCGGCCAAGCTCATGTGATAAAACCAGTAGCACTCTAATACTCAAACTGCATAAGCCGTAACAAAGGAAAATTATAGGCTAAATCTTTCCAATGAAAAGGCTGAAAGACTTCCTAGTACTTGCAAAAGGAACTGAACACATTCACATTGGCTTCACTCTAGAGTTCCCATGAAGGGTCAGTATAAACAATTCAATAAACTTAATACATCATATAAATAGTGTTCGGTAGAAATTCTATGATCATCTCAAGTATTGAATAAAGTTCTTTGGCAAAGTGCAACATCATTTAGGATATAAACACTGAATCAACTAGGAACCAAAGGAAGATACTACAGCATAGTAAAGGATATAACACCAAACTGATACAACCTACTAAATAAGAAATTATCTCAAAGCATTTTCTCTGAAATCAGGAATGAGACAAGGCTTTGAACTTTCTTTATCTTTATTCAATACAATGCTTGAAGTCTTAGCTACAGAAGTGAAACAAGAAGAATCAAAAGGGTTACACACAAAAAGGGTTCTGATTTCCCAATGGCATGAGGCTGGATATGCACAGCTCTTAGACATCGTAAGTACTATAACTGATAAATCTTTCAGCAGACTCTGAGAACACAAAATGAACATATAATAGTCAGTAGCTTTTAAAAATACCAATAATTAATTTGTTTAGAAAGAAACCAGGGAAACAATTACACTCACACAGGCACACAGACATAAAGACACACACACACACACACACACACACACACACACACACACACACACACACACACCAGAGAAGTAAAAAACCTCTACATACAAAATTTTAAATACTTAATGAAGGAATTCACAGATATATACTAAAGACAAAAATTCTGATCATGGATTGGCAAATTAATATTCTCAAAAGTGATCTATAGGATTAATACAATTTCTATCAAAAATCCAGTTTCATTCATTCATTAATTCATTTCATTGATATTTTAAAAGCAAGGTTTCTCTGTGTATTACTGGCTGGCTTGAAACTATCCAAATAACTATGTAGTTTATATAGATCATAGTTGGCTTTAAAGCTCAAAGATATCCACCAGCCTCTGCATCTCAAGTACTGTGGTTAAAAGCATGTGTCTCCATGCCCAACTCCCTGTGACATTCTTAACAGAAAAATAGAATCCTGAACAACATAACAAACAGTGCAGCAGACAGTATCATACCTGATTTCCAGCTATGCTATGAGCTTTACAATTCAAGCACCATGATGCTGGCACAAACACACACATATATCACCAAATAGCATAGCAGGCCCAGAATAAAGCCACACAGTTATAATCCACTGATTCCAACTAATGGGCATGTACATGGGCATATACAATAGACAAAAAATTGCTTCATTGGAACAAATGTAGTGTCTATATTTTTCTTTATTGGTGATGACTGTTTGGATGTGTTCATTGTTTCTGAGTTCTTTTGCAGTTCCTTGTAAGTTACTTATCTATTGATAGATATATAAACACTCTATCTTCAACAGAAAAACTAATTATGTCCATTTTCAACCCACCTTCAGATTTATTTGTGTTAGTTTGTGTTGTAGGTTTTCCCACTGAACTTCCCAGATCCTGTGAAAGTCTTTAGCATATGATTGTTCTTATTTCTTTCTGTATGCTACTAGTCTGATACTTGTTAAGAAGAGAAGAAAAACTTGAGTGTCAAAGCTGTCACACTGGGGAAAAAGAATCAAAATCTGTTCTGAATATAACATGGAAAAGTGAGGGTTTCTGGCCAGAGCAGAGTGTCAGACCCAGTTGGTGGACATCAAGTTACTATGTAGAGCCATCAAGGGAATAGGGAATTCTTCTAAACTTTACTAATATAATTATTGTTGAATTTAAGCCATAGTGATCTAATATTACCTGCAGGGTGACATGGAATAAGATATTTGGTGAGATATTAAGAATATTGGGTGACTAGATACTAAAGACAGGAAGAGTCTATAACCTAGCTTAGTAGGGATTTGTTAAAATTAGGATAGGAAGATGAGAAGGCCCAAAGATAGAGCCTAGTAAAGGACAGGCATTGGGAAAACTGACTAAACTTTGTTCTAGAAGAGTCCTTGCAAATGTGAATCATAATTTTTTTTCTGAAAACTATCTTAGAAGACAGGAGGTAGATAATCTATGTGGTAGAACACAGTGTTGTGCTAAAATGGAGCACAGATTTGGCTTTGGGTGAAATAAAGGAAAACAAAAAAAATTACAAAATAACCCATGTTTGACAGATGATGACAACTACCTGAGTTTCTGTATCTTATTACTAGAATAAAAAGTAATAATAGTATTCTTACCCTGAAAACCTGAGAATGCTCTAAATCTAAATCTTTAGAGAAAGCTAATGTGACAATGAGGACTTCAGAGTTTGGACTTTCACATGAGAGATACAAGTGGAAGTGTGCATGTTAATATTCTAAAATATGAAGAATGGGAAGATTTTCAAGCATTTGGGGTATGCATACTCACCTGGCATGGTCAAAAAGCAGCTAAGCTTGAGTATGTGGGTGAGTTTTATGAAAACTAGCATGTCCTTCAGCAGCATGAAGTTCTGGCAGCGTCAAGGCAAAGCACCTTGGCAGATAGCCTGTCTTTTCCCTGAGCCACACCATCTAGCTGACCTCTGAAAAATTGCAAGATTTTCACCGAAGGAATTGCACTCTACCTACAGGAAAGGAAGGTTCCAATTCCTGAATACAATAAGATGCCATGAAGCTATCCTACCCTGTCATTCTGCCTCTAATCCATTGTCATTTCAAAATACACCTGGTATGATCCATAAAAGTAATTTTCTTGCCATCATTACTGGGACATCCCTATCAAGACAGCAATGACCATGAGTCAGTGAAGGCCATAGAGATAAATCACCCTACAGATGGTTTCAGGGAATAGCATCTGCTTTATTGCATGTAAGCAACCACTTACATGGTGGAAGCCTATCAACTATGATTGGTTAGCATATTACCTCGGATTGGATACTGAGCGTTCATATTGCCAGGTCTCTGCACTGAAGAAGCACATTAAAGGAACCATGCAGAGTGTAGAGTCTTCCTTAGGCCAGCTACGTGCTACTCAACTACTTTAGAATTCAGTGCTCTGGCTTCAGGAACATGGTGTGGCACGCTTATTTAGAAGCGCAGCGTGCCAGGTAGGCTGACTGCTAAATTAAGCTTTCATTTTCTCTTATACCTTGTTTCTTTGATTCATTCTTGAAGTCTGTGTGTGTAAAAGCGTTTGTTAAATAATTTGCATGCATTTGTCTGCCTCTTTATGTTATATGACCCTCATTACTAAGTGGAGTGCTAAGTGAAGAAAATGTATTTTCTTCCTTCTTCAACAACATGTGGGAATCAAAGGAGAGGGTGATTTAAGTCCTCCTTTCTTTGCCATGGATTTTAGTTTATTATTTGTTTGCTTTTGTTTGTTTGCTTTATTGGGGGTGTGTGATTTACCACCCATGGCTCCTCTGTCTTTCCAGGCTATTTTGCTCCATAATGTGGCTGTGGGATGGAGTGAGAAGTGAATGTCAACATGTGGTTTTAGAAGTCGCCTTAACTCCAAGCATTTATTACCAAATACTAACTGCTTTCTAATTTCATTGCCTTTCTCAAAAATGATGTACATCCATGTAACTCTTTCCAACATAAGGTTGTTACGTGCAGGTTTCACAGCTACTTTCTATTGATATCCATTGCTATCTATTGATATTACTCTGATTTCTATCTTTCCTGAGAATACTTAAAAGGCTATATAGATCAAGTGTTCACTTTAAGTATCAGAGTACTTGCTTTCCTGATGTTCAGATTTTGAGTTCCTTACATAGGTTGGTCAGTAATTCCTGCCAGTAGTTTAACAATATTTCTCCAACTTCGTAGATTACACCTCCCCCTTGTCAAGTATGTCATTGTTATGGGGAAGATCTCTCATCTGATAGAATTTCATTTGTCCCTTATTTTGCACAGTGTTACATCTTTGTCCCAAAAGTTTCTTCCCAAAACTCACTTCACATAGCGCTTACTTGAAGTCTTCTAAGAAGTTTTTAAAAAATTGTTTTGGGACTTATAGTTAAGTATTTTCATTGTGAGTTGACACTTGTGTGTGTGACCAGATTGGCATCTGGTGTGATTCTTACACCTGTGGCATCCACTTTTCACAAGACCATTTATTAAAGAGAGTTTTCTTCTCCCGTTATATATTCCTTTTTTTGTTTGTTTGTTTGTTTTTTTTGGTTTTTTTGTTTTTTTTTGGTTTTTTTGCTAATAGACACTTAGCTCTAAGTGTGTGGGTTGACTGCTGGGTTTTCTGTCATTCTGCTTTTGTCTCTGTGTCTCTTTTAGTGCCAGTCCTGGCTCCCAATGGCCAGTCAATCTTGAAATATGTTTAGTGTTCCACTTATCATGGAAGAACACATCAATGCATCAAAAAATGTATCTCAACTCAGTTTAATTTCAGTTAAAAAGACAAGCAATGACAAGTCATAAAGAATGGGGAATCCCTGTGCCCTATTTGTGAAAATGTCAATTAGTGTGGCCACTATGGCAACTAGGACAGAGGTTCCTCAAAACAACAAAACAAAACAAAATACAAATGAACAAAATGACAACAACAAACAAATCCCTCAGAAAAAAACAAAAGAAAAGTACCTTAAATTTAGCAATCGCACAGATACACAAATTCTCATGTTTGTTTTATGCAGCTTTTATAGCAGCCAAGATCTGAAATCAGTGGAAGTGTTCATCAGCGGATGAATAAAGAGAATATAGCAAACACTATGGGGCAATGTATGGTCATTAAAGAATAGGCATATCATTTTAGCAATGTACGTGGACTTGGAGGTCATAATGTAAAATCAAACAAGGCAAGAATTGAAAGTCAGTTTAAAATGTTTTACTGACATGTATAAGCTAAGGATGCTGAGCTGACAGAAGCATGGAGGAAAACAATGACCATAGAGCAGGGGGCATGCGATAATGATGACCATAGAGCAGGGGGCATGAGATAGTGGCTGTGAAGTCACAACTGCATGAAAAGCAAGTTCTTGTGTTGCACAGAAGGTTGATTTTAATTAATATAGTGCAATGTAATTCAAAGTAGCTAAAAGAGGACTTTGAATATTATCATCACGTATAAATAATGAACATTTGAGATGATTTAAAAAATCTAAATATCGCTAATTGATCAGTATGTGACATACAATTATAACAAAATCTGGACTCTGTAGCTCATAAAGAGGAACAATTATTACCTCAACAATGAAAAAAGATTTATCAATATCCAAGGAACAAAGAGAACAGATTCTATTCTTTGTAACAGTTTTCTTTGAATCCTCTTATACTCTGAGGTCCTTAGAGTTTGGAAGCAATATGGGAAAACTTCATTGCATGATTGCTGACCAACCCAGAATACTGGCATCCACCAACACATATCTGCTTTAGATCTCAAGGTTGTGGGCCAGTCCAGGGGAGCAATGGGAGTGCTAGGAAGGGAATGTCCAGCACACAGACTGATAAAAGAAAATTGGACGTGGGAGCATTACTAACAGAGGGAACTACTTCCTGTTCCTGGGCTCAATAAAACTATTACTTGAAATGCTGGCCATTCAAAAGCAGTGCCAGCTAGCAAAGTTGTGGTATTCCCATCATAAGTTAGATAGTCAGACCTGTAAGTACCTCTTCCTACTAACAGCAGGGACAGTTTGGCAAAGACAAATACTCTTACACCACTGGCCCTCTAATTTTTTCTGACCAAAATGTCTAGGTTTGTCATACTTGTCATGGGCTCTTCCTGTCAGTAAGTTTCAATGAGTTTTCAGTGTACATCTTCCAACTGGTAACTGATATATCCTTTTACCATCTGGCAACTTCCTCATTCTGCTGCCCCTGCCTAGCAGGGCTGGTTATCTTATGTATGCACAGATTCTATTGCTATCTTGATAGAGCCCATTTCCTTAAAAGGCATTAAATTTTTATCTTTTCAGCTTCAACTCATCAGAGGAGGCAATCAAAATCAATTAGTCAAATGGCTACAAGGCTTTCATAAAGGTTCAGATGATTATATAGTGATTATCGGCTCTTATTAGGAATATATTTTAAAATCTGAAGGCATATGTGCTTCCCCCATATCTGTCAAAAAGTAAAATGAAATACAATGAATGATTATGCATCAAAATTCTCTGGTTTGTTTTCTTACCTTAGTTAAACCTGGAGTAAAATTTCTAAATATTTCTACCCTCACCAAGGCAGACTTCTTCCTTTCAATGTGGCTTCATTTTTTTCATCAATTTATTTATTTAATCAATTTACAGCGTGATTACAGCCCCTTCCTCCTCACATACTCCCACCCCTCCCTTTTTCCCCTTTTCCTTTTCAGAGGAGAGGCCCTTGTGTATATATCAAGTCTTAGCAGGTCTAAGCCCATCCTCTAAACATATTTTGAGAATCTTCATCCAGCAGCTGATGGAAACATGCAGAGACCACAGACAGACAATAGGTAGAGCTCAGGGAATCTTGTGGAAGAGTAAGAGGAAGGATTGAGGAATCCTGAGGGGTCAAGGACACCACAAGAAGACCTACAGAGTAAACTAACTTGTGTCTATGGGTGTTCACAGAGACTTAACCACCAACCAAAGAGCATGCGTGGGCTGGACCAAGGCCCCCTACACATATGTAGCAGATGTGTAGCTTGTTCTTCATGTGGATCCTCTAATGATTGGAATGGGGATTGTTTCTGACTCTGTTGGTGGCTCCATTTTTAAATTCTATGTGGGGTATATGAGCATCAGTTCCTTCTAAGAGTTCTACCCTTTTAAGTTTGCTGTTGCTTATTCATTCAGCTAAGAATGAATTCTCACAATTCTATGTCTCCATGTCAAAGTTAGCGTAAAAATACTGTGCTAGAGGAATGAGGTTGACTTAATTTGTGCTGTACGCACAATACTCCTGTTTAATGTACCTCCGCACTGGAACCTAACCACAAGGAGTTTATTTTTTCTTCTTTACAGTTCCTGTTTCTGAATGGAATATAAACTTCTGAGTCATAAAATAGTTCTTAAAACACTTCTAAAATTTTACTTTGACTCCTTATTAGTAAGCAAACTCATTTAAACTTGGGAAAGTTCTTAGACGAAAGCAATATGGACTCATCTATAATGGTGCCCTTGCTCAGGGAAACCATTAACTTTGGAAGCTATGCTATTAGTATGGCTAAACTTCTCCTTAAAATAGCCAATATTTAGGGACAATTAGGGACTGTGTAAAGGTACTAGTTCTATGAGCTGAGGACACAAGAGGTAGCTGAATATATTTATAATTAAGATCATAGAAATAGCTAAGAGGCTACATTTTAATTCACTTGAGGCTTTCTCAATATACTAAAACAATATTTGAATCAATCCTGCAAAACATGTGCACATCTTCAGCCTTTTCTCCTTCTGAGAAGCTTTCTTCATTTTGCCTTATTTTGTACCTTCTTGCTTCCCTTACAGAACTTCTTGCCTATGATGCAGCCTTCCTCAAGTACCTTTCTTATCATCTGCTCTCAGAATCATGGGACATTTGCTGATATCAGGCCATGCCCATGAGTGGATTTCTCATGCATGGGTACAGTACTAAAATATAACATCAGCGGTTATTTGGCTTATTACACTCAAAAGAGAAAAATAGCTTGGCAGACAGTGTTATGAGGGACTGGGTACATTTGTTAGAGGCACTATTTAGGCATGAATGTTTTAAGTATTTTTGTCCCAGGAGTAGGCTGGATATAGCAGGCAAAAACATGCAGAAGAATGAGATAAACACATGGTGACTATGATTGCTATACTGGGTTGGCAGGCAGTTATAACATGGTGACATTTATCCCCACAGAGAGAATATATGGTAAAATAGAGTACAGAAGAAGCGCACAGGTTCAGTGATGGGCATTTGCTATATGCAGCTTGAAGAACTGGCTGGTTGGCTGTTGAGACTTGAGGCCTGACTGGTAGTCTCCATGTGGGAGCCCATCACATGGCTGTCTGCTACTGTGGACTCCATCAACACAACACAGGTTACATCATTAGCTTAGGTCTCTACAAAATCACTATCATGATGAGATCATTAGTATTACTATAGTGTTAGCTTTTCTTAACTATACCAAAATGCTTCCAATAACATAAAAATAGAAGGTTTTTTTGGCTCATATTTTTGAGGTTCTATTTAAGACCAGTTGACTCACTGCTTTGGGACTTAGTGGGCATGTTTTATGAAAATGGCGAAGCGCCTATAGCATAGCAAACTGCTTTCCTCAGAGCCAGAAAGCCAAAGGGATAGAAGAAGGGGCTTGGTCTGGAGCACCACAGTTCTGCTCCATGGCAGAGCACCAATGGATGAAGGACCTACTGCAGGCTTCACCTTTGGAGGGATGGATCTCACTATTGCTCTATCTTAGGCAGGAAGCTGGAATACATAAGATTCAAATTATGACAACAACCTTCTACCTCTACATCTCGTCTCACTGGAAGTCTGAGAAGAAAGCAACATTATCCTCTATCTGGCTGTATCTTATTAGAGGTATATGGAGTGGATTAGTCACAATAGGTGCACAGAAATGGAAAGAAATAGATAAAAATGTTTTAAAATATATACAGTGTGGTTCTGGAAATGGTACTCTCTGCAAAACATAATATATAATATGCAATTCTATATAAGATAAACACATAATTTTGATATAATTTTGAAAAGTGTATATACTTACTTGTAATCTCATCAAGAAAATATTCTCATCACCCACCCACCCCTATTTTTTATTATATCCTTGGGATTCCCTCATCTTGTACCTTTGTGAAGTGCTGATGTACTATACTTCAGATCTTCCCACTTAGAGTTGCTTGTAAATGGCATGTTACTGTTTTATATGTGGCTTCTTTCACTAGATAATGTTTTGATGTGTTTGTTATACTTTATTTCTTAGTTGTATTATTTTGTTTGTGGCAGAGTCTCACAGTGTAGCCAAAGACAGATTTGAACTCACAATTTTTCTGCCTCAGCCTCCCTGGTGCTGGGATTATAAGCACGTTATAATTTCTGGTTAGTATTCCCTTTATAAATATACTACTTTCCCTTCAAGTTTAATGTTAGTAAACATTTTTGTGGGTTTAATAATAATGAGATGACGATGATGATGATGATTACGTTTGTAAACGGGTTTTCCTTTTCCTTGGGGAAAGATCACAGAGTGAAATGTCTGATGAAGTGTTAAATATTTCCCTTCTACAGGACATGGTGTGGCACCCAGTATTTGTGTCTTCTCTCCGGGTATCCAGGTAAATTATGCATTGGGCTTGATTGGAGGGAGTGAAGTTTAGCTGGGGCATGTGGGTGCAGGCAAGATTTTTATAGGCACGAGTGCAGGTAAAACAGCCTTATCTAGAGACAATATTCAGTGAAACAGCTCTCTTTATTGGAGGGAAACAAGACCTATATAGACCTTGGGAAGTTGGTAGGGCCTTTGGGGGTATATATCATTGGCTGGGGCCAAGGCGTTAGGAATGCTTCATTTGCATTAAGAAGAATTCCATGTGCTTGATAGATATGTCCTTATAAGGAGAGAGGAAGTTTAATGTGAAACCTGTTCTCCAGGCTATATGACTACCTCAAGGTGGCAGAGTTAGGGGTCACCACCCTGAGAGTGACGGAGGTAGGAGTTGTAAGGCTACATATTCCAGGACATGCAGGCCTAGAACAGAAAGAAAACAGTCCTGCTCCTGCTGGTCTCAAGATTGGATTTTTGGGGTTTGGACATGTCTTGACCTCACTCTTGCTCCAGCCTGGCTTCCCTGGGTTTCACAGCTCATCAGTTCCACATGGTCGAACCATTTCCTCTTAGTGTTTATGCAAGTTTTTAGCCCATGATTGGCCTGAGTCTTTCCTTCTTCTCACCTAATCAGCCCAGTGTGATCAGTTTTCTTTCTCCTAGGCATTCTGCTGAGTATGAAATACTTCCTTATGTTTCAACTTTATCTTCCTGAGACCGATTGATGCTGAATACACTGTTCATGTGCTTATCAGACAGTCGTACTTATATACATGTCATCTTCTGACAAGTGTTCACTCGGATGTTTTGTGAAGAGCTCAAACCATGTAACCTTGGGTTTATGGTGGGACTTGGCAATGTTTGGGGTAGGATTTGCCCATTAGGTAGAGTTCTTTCTGCCCTTACATGGTGGTGAAAAATTACAAGAAGAGTGGCATAGAACCAAGAGGAATTTAGTTTGTCATTCAAAGTAGGAGCTTATTAAGTTTACTCCTGCAGGGATTGTACAAGTGAGTCAAATTTGTAATCCCACAGACAGGAGGCTGAGGAAAGAGGATTGCAAGTTCAAAAATCACTTACAGGTCCTGGAGGAGTAAACTCAGGAAGCCACTAAGATCTTATCTTAAATGAAAGGTAAAAAGAAGGCTGGGATGTAGGTTGGCGACGTAGCACTAGTCTGAAATGCATGAAGTCCTAGGTTCAATCCCCAGTCCACAAAAATATAAACAAACAATTATCTAGGAAGGTTGGAAAATAAATAAGATGATACCTAGGAAGGTTAGACATACATTATTTGATAGTCTTATCTGAGTGCTAAAATCAATGTAAATATAGTCAATTATCTATATCTCTGAGTTCTGCATCCATAGATACAACCAACAATAGATTATAAATACTCAGAAAAGACATAGCTATGCTGAGTATATAGAAAAATTCACTATTATATAAGAACCACAGTATAATAACTCTCTAGGTAACATTTGCATAATGTTGAGTATACCAGGTCATCTGGAGACAATGTGAAGTGTGTGAAAGGATGTGTACAGTTTATTACAGACAGATACGGCAGAAGATAAGGGTCTGGAACATTTACAGATGTTGGTATCTGTAGAGAACCCTTCTTACAATCTCTTCCAGGCACTGAGAAGTGACTCTGTAAAGCCTCCCTTGTCACTCTGTTTTCTAAACTCTTTGATAATTTATACATGAGGGCCATATGCAATAAAAGCAATACCACGATCTATAGAAAGCATAAAATAAAATGGAGTTAAGGCTGTGAGAATGGAGGAATGCCCTGTTTAAATATTTTCCCTTTCTCTCAAGTGTTACCTTGCCTCTTCTTGCATTTTGTTCCTTCCCTGAATTCCTTTCCAACTAAAACAGGTTAAAAACCTATTGGAAAAACTAATTTATTTACTGACCTTTTCAACTTCCTTGGCAGTAGTTAACACAAATTTTGGTGAGTTGGCTCCTTAGAGATTCATTTTTCTTTAGACAATGCCACTTTCTGTGGATGATGAAGCTGACAATGACACCTGTGTGTTGTGCTGCACTCTTCCTATGTAGTTACTAAGGCATGTTCGTAGCCATGTTCGTAGCCATGGTAACCCAGCTCTGAGTGCCTTCAACACTATTCATGCCTATCCCAGTGCATCAATACCATCAAAAATTGTCATAAGGGACGCAAGCACTGCTTTCGCCTTAACTATTAAATTTTTGTGACCGGAGGGAAAGAAGCATTCTTTATAGAGAAAATATCTGCTGCTTCTTGCCCAGATTGTTATTTGGGCCATGGTGGCTTCAGTTGTGACGGAGAATGAAGGTACACCTAATTAAAGAGGAGCTATTGCTCATCATGCTTCATCCCTGCAGCAGTGCTCTGTGTATGGACCTGTGTCACCTCCACTGACAGTGGAGGATCTGATAGACTCAGAAACTTTAATTGCATGGCAGTTAACTGGTCTAAAAACTACACAGATTAATCATATATTATGAGAAATATAAGCACAATTAAGTAAATTCCTACTTCTTCTTGTATAACAAATTATAGGGATTTATTGATATGTTTTTTATATATAAAGTGTTTGTATGTGGGAAATTTATTTAAAGTTATTTTCTTTTAGAACCAAGAAAAATATCCTAGTTTAAGAGTAGATCCTCACTTGAAGGCTGAATTTTAACATTTAGATTATTGTGTGATTTGGACAGCATCTAGTGAAAAATCACAAACTTTTATGACATTTCCCTTTTTAGCTAATCGTTTCAAAAATCTTGGGTACTACCTGAAATTACCTGTATAGTAACTTATTTTTTAAAAAGTTAATTTGGATTTTCATTCCATACCAGTTGGTTGTGCTACAAAGAAAACCAAGGAGCAGATTCCAGGAGTAGAGAATACAGACACTTAGTGTATGATTCTTCTTTCACAAGCAGCAATCAAAGTAATGGGGAGATACAACGGTGTAAGGTGAGTGGTTGAGGGAGAGGACGGAAACTTAGCCTGGCTTGGAGACTTGAGCTGTAAGTAGAGAAGGAAAAGCAAAGCAGACCAGAAATCTTGGCTCTGGCTCCTCATCAGTAGGGACTCCCTATTGCAGGAAAAGGGTGAGTAGGAGACACCAGAAAATCCCATCACCATGATTCTAGAAAATCCAGAACACAGAGTGCACTAGTCCTCAAAAATTGGGAGGTCAGTTTGTGGTTGGGGGCTACCTAGAGTCTACACAGTAATTTTCCTTAGGAGAAAGACTCCTCACAGTTTTCCTTCTATTCTGAGAAGTAAGTCTGCTATACCTTAACTCAACTTGAGAAGGTGGGTATTGTCAGAATTCATATTCCCTAGGGCTAGAAGCTTCTAAATATCAGTGTTCCTGGGACTGGCATTCTGATACACTGGAACACTATTGCTGCATCATTATGGGACTCCTCCCAAACACACACAGACACACACACACACACACACACACACACACACACACACACACAGCATAACAGCTGTGGCCCAAGCATTCAAGATTAAACTTATATTGCACAGCCTTTCATGCCATTGGTGTTGTATTTCCTCTGCTGCTACCGGGACTTACAGTGCCATGGGCCCTTTCACTAGTAGGGATGATCCAAGAAATTCATTAGGTATTATGAATGCATCAGGTATTATGTTCCCAGAAACAGCATTTTTACTTGTTGTGTGGCCATAAAGTATGCATTCCACTCCCCATTCGACTTCCCATGTTATGTGGACCACACCTGCCTGGCTGCTAGAATGTTCTTACTTTTGTACGAGCTCCAGACAGACTGGTTCTTTTTCCACTTAAAAATAATAATACTAACAAAACCCATTATGTATGGCTGAAAATGCTATAGGAGGATGGCATGCTGTGGTTGTTGGAATGAACATGGTCTCATAGGCTCATGAGGAGTGGTGGTATTTGGAGGTGTGGCCTTGTCTAGGAAGTGTGTCACTGAGGGCAGGGCTTGAGGTTTCAGAAGCTCAAGACAGTAGTGGCTCACTGTCCCTTTGTGCTGCTTCTGTATCAATATGGAGAATTCTTAGCTGGGCTGCCTCTCCAATACCATGCCTGCCTGTCTGCTGCCGTATTACCCACCGTGATGATAATAGACTAAACCTCTGAACTGTAAACCAGTTTTGATTAAATGTTTTTCTTTATAAGAGTGCTGTGGTCATGGTATCTTTTCACAACAATAGAAACCCTAACTAAGGCATATGCTATGTCCAACCAGAATCAAAGTCACTATTACCTCTGAAACTGATACCCTAAGACATTTCCTTAGGGAATGTCTTGTACTGTGAAAACTTCCTAATAAAATTTGTATAGTCAACTGATCCACAAGATGAGTAATAGGGATGCAAGAAATTAAAAAAAAAAAAAAAAAAAGCAAATAACTTAATCACTTAGATGAACACAGTACTACTGAATAGTAAGCCCAAAAGGAAAGGCTATTGATAAGATACATGATAAAAAATTAAAACAGTGATAATGAGAAAAGCCAATGAGATAGTTCAATAAAAATTAGAAAACAAGTCATAATTTGGATGATAAATCGAAATCACCTAAAATAACTCAATAGAAAATTTGCAAATAAAGTAATCAATCAATAAAATAAAATAAAAAACACAGTTAAGTCTCAACAGGAGATTTTCATGTAAGTTTGGTCATGAAGAAGAAAGAATATATGAACTTGAGGACAGGTATTTTGAAGTATCTTTGTCAAACCAAAATTTTAAATAAGGAAAAGAATTTAAAGGAATAAAGAAGCTGCTAATACTTAGAAAATATTATCCAAACAGCTAAAACTAGCACAGATATTATTTCTCTATACCAAAGAAGCATAAAGTGGGGTCTTATTGGGTCAGAAACTTTGTTGTTGATGGAAGCATTTAATCTATTTTCTCAGACTTGAAATTAGATATAGCAAATCACAATCTCTTGAGAATGAAAAGGAAATCAATGTTTTATACACCTTGATCTGTGTCCCAATACACTTAATTTGGGAAACCTTGGTAGATTCTTGGAGAATTTTTATATTGTTTGGTTTCATAGTTTTAGGTCTGTAATAGGCCCAAGCATGGCAAACATGGCACTGGCAGCTCTTACTCTGTCCTCTTCCCTCTTTCTTGCTAAACCATTAGAATCTCTTACTTGGGCACTTCCACATCCCTAAAGCTAGACACCAAGGTCTATGCCTTTATTTGGCCACTTTCTTCTATGGGCCACTCATGCTGAGGTTGATCACCCAGACCCAACAATCAAGACATCAATATCTACCAATCCAAAGTCCTTATTTAGCTAGCTTAATTAACATGCCCAGTCAGAACTTAACAACCCATCCATCCCAGCTCAGTCTAACATGGACCTTCCATTCTTTTTCTCTTTCTCTCTCTCTATTAAAATTACACCTACAAAACTACTTGCTATGGTTTATGCCCAGTTCAGATTCGGCCACCTTGTGTCTTTGTCTTGCTTAATAAAGGATATCTTTGTGTTGGAAATTGGTGTTTGGGTATGATCTGTGCCTAACCCCTGGTCCAAAGGAGAGCACCTCGTAGTATGCACATCCCTTCAATAGATAGACTCTGTCTGGATCATTCAAGTATCATTGAGCAATACGAAATGTACAGGGGGGCTGGGAGGAAAATAGAATAAGGGACATTCATTCATTTATCCAGCAACTATTTGAGAGTCTCATATGTGCTTAGCAAAAGCCGACTTGAAATAATGGAGACAGATTAAGTCCATCTTAGATCTGCTTGGCATTTCACGAGGGAATTGGACAGCAAACAATTAAAAGTATGCAAATAAGCCATTTCCAGATGTGATTATTGCTATACAGGAAAAATGATTCAGAATATGATGGCGTGTCATAGTGTATGCAGATCACTGTGTGTGTTGAGCTGATTTAGGTAGGTTGTTCAGAGAAAGCCTCTCTGAGGAACTGACATTTACCCAGACTTAAAGAAAGAGAAACCAGTCTTATAGAATTCCTAGGTGAAAGGGTTAATGCTCTAAGCTGGAGCAAAAAGGTGCTGTAAAAAGACCAATATCAATCAGCTCTATCAGCCACATCTGAACAGAGGGTCTAGATTGTCTGCATGCATTTTCCTTGGGTGGTGCATGAGTTTGTTCAGGCCCCACCTGGATCCAGACTACCAGCCTTGATGATGGTCTCCTTCTTCATTCTCTCTCTCTCTCTCTCTCTCTCTCTCTCTCTCTCTCTCTCTCTCTCTCTCTCTCTCTCTCTCTCTGTGGTAGAGCAGGAATTGTCTCTGACATGAACTCTGGTGCCTATGATTGATTACTTCCCCTTGGCATGTGGCTTTGTGAGCCACACAGAGGAAGGAGATGCAGGCTATCTTGATGAGACCTGATAGGCTGTGGTCAGATGGTGGGGGAGCAGAGGCCCCTTTTGTCACAGGTCTAGCGGAGGGGAAATGGGCAGAAAAAGGAGGGAATGTGGGAGTGGGAAGACAGGATGGAATATTAATAAATTATATATAATATAATACATAATAAATTATATATATATATATATATATATATATACATACATACACACAGATATATCAAAACCAATACCTTCAAACAGCAGGAGGATAGCACTATGCCCAGAGGGCAGAAAATAGATGACAAAGATGTGACCTTAAAGGTGGGAGATTAAGATCAATCAAAAGATCTTGAACCATTTTATGGATTGAACTAGAAATGATCATAATGAGTGAGCTAACCCAGAAGCAGAGAGACTCAAATAGTATATACTCACTTATATCTGGACACTAGGCCAAGGGGCATGTCTCATGAAAGTCTTTACTTACCAGGAAAATGGGATAGTGGTGAGGACACCCTAAGGTGGGAGAAATATAGGAGATAGGGAAATAGATGGATGGATCTAGAGAGTCCTAGAAACCTACAAGAAGAACACTATGATGGGCAGACTGGGCCTAGGGGTTCTGCTCGATCTATGGCACCAACCAAGGACAATATGTGCAGTCATCATCAAACCCCTACCCAGACCTAGCCAAGAGACAGAATATTCTCTACAGTTAAGTGGAGACTGGGGACTGACTTTCACACGAACTCTGGTGAGCCCTTATTTGGCCATGTCCCCTTGATGGGGAGGCCCGATGGCACTCAGAGGAAGGATAGCAGACTACCAAGAAGAAATTTGATACCCTAGCATCATATTCAAGGGGAGGAGGTCCCCATCAGTCACAGTCATAGGGAAGGGGAATGGTGTGAAAACGGGAGGGAGGGAGGAATGGGAGGATGCACGGGATGGGATAGCAATTGAGATGTAATATGAATGATTTTATTTTTCAATTAGAAAAACATAAAAACATCAATCAAAAGCCTTTGGGCCGTATGGAGGAGTGCTGAGTGAATGTATCAATCGTCAATACAGCACTGCTTAGGAAGTGGAAGGCGGGACTTCTTGAAGGGGAGGAGAAAGTTGACTGTTGGAGGAGGAAAGAGGAGCGTGGACAAGGACAAGGAGGGGGAGAGAAATTGCCTAGCACCATCATAGTGGCAAGTGCTTAGGGTATATGTACGTTATGAGGTTTTGAGTAGCTTGTTTATTTTACGGGTAGATTTGTTTTAGTTAGATTCTGCCCAGCACGTAGTACTGACAGTTTAAAAGTATGCTTCAGACAATTTGTCGTTATTTAGCCTTCTTAGGCCAAACTGATACAAATTTATTTTAACAGGGCCATAACGGGTAATTTGTACTTTACCTGAATATTATTAGTTAGTCCATAAGCAAGTGCAAAGCAGAGGTAGCTACTCTGTGGAAGGAGAGGCAGATACCATTGAGAAATATTTCAGGGGTTGGAGAAAATAAAAGAGCAGGAACAGGAAGGTAGAAGGGATCCTAGGTTGATTTCTGGATATTTGGTTCACTGTATCAATTATTTTGATTATTTCTGTGACAAAATACCTGAAAAAAAGTAGCTTAAGGAAGGAAAGTAAAACTAAGCTAAAGTAAAACTTTCAGGGTACTGTTTACCATGTGGGAGAGGGGTGGGTAGTCAGAGCAGGAAGCAGGTAAAGCAGCACATGCCCAAGGTGAATATTGGGGTTCAGCCTTTTTTTTTTTTTTTTTTTGCAGCCGGGGACTCTAGCTCATGGAACAGTACTGTGCACCTATCAGTTAGCATGGGTCCTACCACCTCCATTAATCCAACTGAGAAAGTCTCTCACAAAAATGTCCAGCAGTTTGTCATTTGGGCGATGCCAGACCCTGTCAAGTTGACAGTTGACGTTGACTATGTAGCATTATCAGAAAAGCAAAGGGAGAAAGAGTGGGCTTGTGGGGTCTGCATTTTGAATTTGACTTGAGCATTGCTATATTTGATGTCTTTATAGAGTCACACCAGAAAGATGCATTCATTATAGTATTTGTTTGTATTAGAAGTCTAAAATACCAATGATTTAAACAAGTTTGGAGTTTATATCTTCCTTGTGTCATTAAAGCTGAGTTAGAATGCAGGATTGTTTTGTGCCCAGGTCTTAACGTAGTGACATGACTCAATATGACTCAATGATGTCAAGAAGAGGTCAAAGCCATTGAAAAGAATGTTTATAGTTACAGTTCCCATAGAGTCCTTCAAGAATGTGTAGGGTGCATTAGGCATGTTGAGGGGACCAAAGTGGGAATGAGTCCAGTTTATGCTAGATTTTCTACAGGAAAAGTAAAACTGGTAGCTTAAATGGTATAAGACTGACACACTTGAACAATAACCCACCCTCCGGGACTAAGTGCCAAAAGCCACATCATCAAATACAGGCACAAAATGTGACATATTTTCCCTAAGCAACATGGGCACCCTTTAAAAGTGCCCCCCCCCCCCCCCATCATGGTACTTTCTCAGTCTTTCAGTCTCTCTGTCTGTCTGTCTGCCTGTCTGTCTCTTTCTGCCTGTCTTACTGCTTCTATCGCTCTCTCATGTCCCCATTCCTTGATGGCCTTTCATTCCTTCTGACCCAATAAACTTCTCCCGTGAGATCTGTTGTGTGCTGTAATCTCTGCTGTGGCATTCCTTCGCTCCAACTCACCAAGGTACTCTGCTGCAAAGTCCTAACAGTGTGGCCTTTGGTCAATTTTCTGTAGGAGAATTATTTTCTGGCTGTGTGAGAGTTAAAGCAGATAGGATGGGGTTCTTGTGAAATCAGGATTAGTTGGTTTGTATATGAAAGGCACGCCAGCAAATAACTTGTTTATACGAATTAGCTAATTATGAGGTACAGTCTTACCCTGGCCAGGAAAACACCTCTCCAAACTTTGGCAAAGCATAAAATTAGAATTATATGCTTTGGCAAAGCATATAATTAAAATAGGCCTGGTAGCTCAGTATCATTCTTATGAAGATACTGCTTATTTTGTTAATTGCCCATCTGCAACTGATAGATCAAGAACCATAATAAATTCACAGTGGCCTCCAGAAGTCACATCAATACTCTGTCTGGTGAAAGTGCTGCACCTTCCTTTAATAAAATTCCTGGCACCATCTCACAATCCAGTTTTTTTTACATTATACTGGTCATCACCGAGTAAATAGTTGTGAAGGAAGCAAGATCTGATCTGGAGAGTTGGGACTGTGAGGTGGAGCCTGGAAGTCAAAGTGCTACCTAAGCAAAAGCTAATAGCAAACAACATTTGCATAATGGGGATATTTATGCACCATAGCTGCCAGCGTCTTCTGCACTTGCTCAAATGAAAGGCTACTGAGGAAGAGACAGGAAGGAGTAAAAGAGAAGGAGGAGAATGCAGTGGCAAGCATGTGCTGCTCTTTGCCAAGAGGCAGTTGACAAGGGAAAAGAGGAAACTGGAAAAAGGACAAGATTAAATGGCTATCTTTTCTTTTTAGCGGCAGGGTCTCCTATAGCCAAGTCTAGCCTTCAACTCATCACATTGCAGAAGATTCCCTTGAATATCTGATGCTTTAGCTGTTGCCTCCTGAGTGCTGCAGTTACAGTCATCCCTCAACAGATACATCATCTTTCTGTGGTGCTGGAGATCACCAGCCCAAGCTTCCTGAATTCAAGACACATACTCTTCCAAGTGAACTACATCCAGGCCCCAAGGGGTTTTTATTGTAGATGTTAAGTTGATTCAAAGATATATAGTTTATCTAAAACAACTAATATATTTAGAGTTGATTTTTAATGAAAGCAAAGATGTTCAAATAGTAATTGGATGTGGTTCTTTTATATCATATATTTTCATCTATTTAGATGCATTTATTTTATCTTTATTTTTTAATCAGAAAATTTATACACTATATTTTTATCACATTCCCCCTCCCCAAACTTCTCCCAGCATCTCCCCAAACTTCCCACCCATCTCTCTCCACACCGCCTCTTTCTCTTTTTTCTTTAAAAAATGAATACAAATACTAACAAGGAAAAAAAAACAAAACAAGACACACACACACACACACACACACACACACACACACACACACACACATCATGTAAATAGAAAACAAAATATATAAGAAAAAGACCAATAGAACAAAAATACCCAAGCAAGGCAATAAGAGGCAAAATATCTACAAAAGTCCCATTGATTTTATTTTGCATTAGCTAACTATTCCTAGGTGTGGGACCTGCCCTGAAGTGTGGTTAATATACACAGTGAGAGGCTATTGGAAAAATACCGATTTTTCCTTTGCTAGAGGGTATCAATTGCAGATGGCTTGGTTAGTAATGGGAACTCATGTCCATTTCTCCCTCTTAGTTCTGGGAGCCTGTTTGGCAGGGACCTGTGCATGTTGCCACAGTTTCTGTCAGTTCATATGCATATCAGTTATGTTGTATGTGTTTGGAAGACATTGTTTTGGATGTGGGTCTTATGGGAAATCTTTAACATATTGGGCTGGGGTAAGCCAGCCTTGATAAAAATCATTGCTTCCTCATTCTGAAATTTATCTAGTAAATATAAAAGGAGGGCAAATCATTTGATTTTGAAATGATTAACTACTCATATCTTTCTCTATACAAAGCTTACCCTAGGCTTGACACCCACAACAAAGAAAGGCCAGTTCAGGGTATTCAAATTTGTCTTTAATTGGGTCAGATAAACAACCACCTTTGTTTGTTTTTAAAACAACAAAGGAAGTGGTTTCACCAAGATTTTGTTTTCTTCTTGCTTTTATATTTTCTAAAAAGAAATGATTAACATGAGGCTTTTTTTTTTTATTTTTTTTTATTTTTTAGAAAGGCAAAGAAGTCAGTGGGATATGCTATAACTGAGAATGTGAGGAGCGCCTCTAAACCAGAAGTCTGAAGAAAAACCTCCTCAGACAGAGTGTTAGAGGACTTTCAGAGATTTAAATATTAATGTTACCTATACTTTTATGGACAACAAAAGTATTGTGATTCACTCACAATTTAAAGAGAAAAAATGCCTCGTTTCTCCTTAATCCTTGACAATGCCCTTGTTATATCACTAATCTTGTTAGAATTCCTGCACTTGACATCTAATAAATTTGATTTTAAATTGGTTTTTAGTCGAATTTTGAAAAGGATCAATAGATTCATTTACACTGATTCTCACTCTGTGGCCAAAAACGTGCCTGTACATGCAAAGAACTAGATTACAAGATTTGATTCATAACCTCTTGGCTGTCTCAGAAAAGCAGTGCACCTGGAATGCTGTATAACATTTGGAGAATTAAATTAGAGGCACTACTGCCTGGACATGATGCTCTCATCTGTACCTAATCTACAGAAACAAGTAAATGGGAGGTTGATTTCTCCTACCATTAACAAACACCATTCTTGTATTTTGTAGACTCAAAAAAAAAAATCTTTGTGCATCCTAATTTTCAATAAAATAGTAATTAGAATGGAATTGAATGCAATGCTATTCCTGCGGTCATAACTTTGAATAAGGGGAATGTACCAGGGGGTTGGGATATACTGTTTAGTTTAAGCTGAAGAATTTTAGAGAAACTGATTAGAAAAATGTCATGAATATGAAACCCAGTATCAAGTTGCTTGCTACATATGTATCACTGAGTTCATCTCAAAAGGCATTAATAGAATATACTCATTACTATGTACTGTTTTGTGGTAGATAAAAGTATGCACAAGGCAGTGGGTTTTTATTCTCTCAAGTAAGTTCTAACTTTGTGTAACACTACAGAAACCCAGTACTGGCCAAAATGCAGAGAACAACTGACCATGGTGTCAGTTGATAATACAGCTGCAACAAATGATACACGTGCAACACAACCTCTGCCACTTAGGCTCAGGTAACATGGAAGTGAAGCGGGTGGAAGGATTGTTAAGAGCCGGAAAAGGAGGATGTCTGCTGTAAGACTGTATCTTCTACATATGACAGGAAAGCTGTACTCAGGAAACATCACCAATATAGTTACCTAAAAAAGACCTCAAAAGTCAAAGTGCCAATCAACATGCCAACATGGATGGGGAAATCTCACAAGGTCCTGGCCCTGGATGAACTTAGGAAATTGATAGATGCCCAGAGAAGAAAAACCTTCATTCTCCAGGGACAAGGCCTCTGAAAGGTTAATAAATGTCAAGAGGTTAGCATTAAACACACATATAGCAACACTAAATAGGCAGATTGCATTTATATATTTATATATTTATATATTTAAATATATGTAATAATAATAAGTAATAAGAGGTCATGAAATTGAGAAATAATGGAGACAGAGGAGGGATTGGAAGGAGGAGGGGATAGGAGGCATGTTGTGTATAGTGCTTGTATATATGAAATTCTCAAGATATAGATGAATAAAGAGAAATAGTTAAGTCAGGACAAAGGGTCTGCTGTAATAAAAGTCCAAATGTTCTTTAAAGGCTATGCCAACAAGGTAGCAATGGACCCAAAAGGAGTTGGATAGCGATGAGGTGGAAGTGATATGTTTCTAAGGTGAGAGATATATTTGTGAGATAAGCAGAGATGGTAGGCTGATATTTTAGGATAAGAATATATCTTTAAGAAAAGGAGATGTAAAGTGGAGAAAACTGTATCACTGAGAAATCTGCCAGAATCACTGCAGTAAAATGGAGATGAGACAGAGTAAAGTTGTAGTCAGCGTGTAGAAGCTGTTAAAGGCAAAAAGCCAGAAGGTGAGCTTAATGTCAGACCAATATAACATGAATGATGGTGTTTTATGCAGGAGAACAAGAGCAACATGATTAAATGATGGGACGAATTCATACCAGCCTCTAAATTACTGCTAGAGATTGTACCACATATGGACCAGTGTGGCTATACTCCCCCCACACCGCTGAAAGAGAGGATGTGACTGGCTTTAGGTTTTCTTATAAAGCTAGTGGTTGGAAGACATGAAGCAATACCTGTAAAATGGGGAAAGGATCTTTAACTAGAAATATAAGCGGTGTTAAGTTGAATGTTTACCAAGCATGTGAGTAATATTTGATATTACTACATACTATAGAACTCAGCAATTATCTCCATTCTATATTCCTTAGAAAGGTTCTTGAATATGTGCCCTGAAAAAAATGGTGGGAGAGCACAGCTGCGGAAGGAAGAACACGGGAGAAAGAGTCAGGCTTACCCATGAATGGAATGAGAAGAGAAGTTTGTCATCTTAGTAAAGGAACGGTTTAAACTGGATCTGAAATTTAGGGTACTTAATTTAATTTGCTATGCCACGTTGTTAGAAACTGCACACTCTACTTTATTTCCCTCAAGTGCTTCTGTTTCTGCAGTGTCTGCATGGCACTGGCTGCTTGGAATGTGTACTTCAATTAATAATGTCAAAGAGTACAACATTAGATTTGAACAAGAAGAGAATTTTGAAATGAGGAAAAATAGCAGTAGCCACTACTGCTCTGCTCAAGTGCAGACAATCACACCGGCTGTGGGAAGGGGTTTTTTGTTTGTTTGTTTTACTGGTGTCTTCAGGACATCTTCAAATAAGTAATTCATTTTAGTGCTGTGGGTGGTTGAGAGATTCTCCATGGTGTTTTTCTGCAATTTCTGGGCTTCCTTATTTCCCAAATCCTGCCTAGAGTTCTTCCCTGGCTTCATTTCCCTCAATTTCTTCATTACATGTGTTAAGAGTCTAATCTTCAATATTAAGCACCTCCTTGTATGAAATATCCATGATGTTTTCTACATTCCAGGAAGAGTCACTGACTCACAAATGTTATGCTGGCTTCAAGGTGTTTTAAATTTTAGTAGAATTTGGGTGTGTGAGATTTTTGAGATGAAACAGGTTTAAGAGATCATCTAGTACCCACTACTTTTGTATTAGTAGTTGAGACACTGAAAATGTTGTCCCAGGGCCCTGAAAAGAAACAGATTGTATGCTCCAAGTGGGCATTTAGAGGAGAGCTAGTAAGGTTATATTTACACAGGTGAGGGAAGGTTATTGCCATTTATCAATCTAAAGGGATGAAAATTAAAAGGCAGAGAAGACAGCTGAGTAGAGGACCACCGACTAGGGGCATTAACCTTCTAAGTAGTACAAATGCCAACACACAGGCTCTTGCTTTACTATTTTTCTGCCCTTTGACCTCCCACCAGCACCTTTCAAGTGAATCTGAGAAGTGGATATCAAAGGAAGCTGTTACACAATCCTTCCAATTACATATAAGAATAATAGAATTACAAGAAACTTCTGGCTTTTATGTGAGTTACAGGTATTTGGATCAAGGTCCTCACACTTGCAAAAAGCTTTTACCCAATAAGCCACATCACCGGCTCCAACATCATTAGTTTTACTGAGGAAGGAAGAAAATAATATTTTAACCTTAACTCAGAATAATAGAGGTAACATTGTTTCTTTGTAAAATTAACACATACTGAGTTTCCTGTGATAATTTACTTGTCTTCATCAATGTATGAAACCAACGTCAACTAATAACATATAATGTGCCTGTCACTGTGCTCTGTGAAGGGCAGAGATACAGGGATAGCACTGTCCTTGCTGTCCCAGAGTTCATAACCATCCTTAAATATTCAAGTCGATTTTTTCCCCTGCGGCCCAGCATGATTTTTACTGTAGTGTTCGCATTGTGTTCCTGGGCAAAGCTAATATTTGCCATAGCAAAACATAATTTGGAAAGTAAATCTTCCCAAATCTGAAAGTGAATTCTAAAGAGTAGAGAATGCGTCTGCTTCCTTTTTCTAGAGGTAGCCAGATATTTGAGTCACTAAGAAAGGTTTACACTTGAGTAAACGCTTGTTTCTAAGGCTCGTATCCACTGAGCCAAGCAGAAAGGCGATTGAGTCACTTGATGCTGATGACCTCTGCAGTGGACAACTCTTGATGACTTCCCATAAGTCTCCTCTGGCTGTCCCACAAAAGTATCTGTTTTTAGATACACTTTGTCAAGGGTACTAGATCCCAGTGCCCACGTGAAGGCAAAATATCAAGACACATTAGCCTTTTTAGTGTTCCTTGAGTATATTATATTTTAGGGTATTATGTTAGATGCTTAATAAGTGTCTCATTTAGTACTGCATAACAATTAGGAAGCTGAGGTTCATGGATGATATATAATTGGCACAGGTAGCTTAAACTAGCCACAGACCTGCGACAACAGAGGTTGGACTAGTTTCTCCAATTTGTGATTTTGGTGTACAACTCTGTAGCACTTGTTCTGTTGGTTTTTTTTTTCTATTTATTTGTTCTATTCTGGTATTTTTTCTTGCTGGTTTTATGTAGCCACAAATACTAAGTATGATATCTGTCTGAGAACAACTCCAGTATGTTTTAAGACTGACACTGACACTAAAAATCACTGATCATCTTTACTATGTAACAATGCAATTACAATTTAATGAAACTTACTAAATTTAGCTTACTAGCATCATTTCAAATAAACTAAATGGGTGAGAATGGCTCACATGCCAACTTTTTTGCCTTCTAGATGATTTCAAGGAAAGGATATTGTAGAAGGAAAAGAGTGTGGGACTAAGGATCGGGGGTCTTGGATTTGAATTGTTTCACTTTCCCGTTGGCCTAACAGCTGCACTTTATTCTGAAATATAGTTTTCAAGCCTGTGAAGTCATTTCCACTTCCAAACTTCAGTTCTCTGACTTGGGATCATTATTAGCTAATTTAAAATCTTCTAGAGAGGTGACTGTGCTTCCATGTACAGTCTCTGATGCTATTAAAAACTCGTTAAAATTATTTGATAGCACAATGAAGAAGAATTTATTTGGGAACATTGCAATGGGTTTGCATTCAACTTTGAATATTAAAATGGGCAAGTGGGCAATTACATCCAAGCACAGAGAAGACATTGCTGGGTGAGAAATGACCAAAAGCAAACATCAGGTGTATGGGAGATTATGCCCAAACCAGTCTAAAGAATTCTTTCTGGAGACTGGCAGGGTGACCAGTTATCACTAGGGGATGGTAGAAGATGAACATTGAACCTGCTATTGTAGGCAATTATGTCTAGGGAGACTGCGAGTTCCTGTTCAACTGCATTCGCCGTGTTCTTGAAAAAGTAGAACTCATGGGTAAGTGCACAGATGGGACCAGAAGGTCCAGGAGCCTGACAGACGTTTGGGCAGGCAAAGAATCCTTGCTAGTGCTTAAGGTATGAAGTCGGGGCTTTGAACAGCAGAGTGCAATGGAAAGCTTGAAATTATAATTGTCATGTTATGATGAACTTTATATATAGGCTTATTTCTTTAAAGGTTTTCAGGTTAGAGAGTTGGTAAAAAAGTAGAAGTTAATTTTAACCGTTCATGTCCCACACTGTGGCACATGAATGGGAGACATTTAGAGCTAGGCGCTCTCAGGACAAATGCATCTTCCTGGGGTTTGTAGCAAAGAAACATGCAGGCAGAAAGACATCATTAGGTGTTCTTATAATCTCCCTTTTAATTAAGTGGTAAAAGGTGAAGGGATGTATGTGGGAGAGGAAATAATTCAGATGCCAGATTCCAGAATAGGAAACATTAAAATCCTACACTCTAGGGAAGATAAAAATATATTAATGCACAAATGTTGATTCTATTCTTGATACTATCATTTTAATTCATTTTTTACAAGAGCAGAAGAGTGATTTTCATTTCTGTAATCTTAGCTCAGAGTGATATTTCTGCTTGGCTTTAAAAAAATACTTCCCTTAAGTCATGACTTAATGTGACGACTGTATTCTGAAATAAAAATGTTACTGGATGAAGTGGTGTAGATTCTGTGAACCAAAGCCAGGAACATATGGCTTAAAACTTAATCAGGCAGGGGATCCAGCAAAATATCCCTCTGTCCATGAGCCACCCCAAATTAGACGGCAGATTCCCTTTCCCACCTGAAAAGAACATATTTGTGATTCCTCTTATGAGATCGCTGAGAAAGCAGGGCTTATTTTTAGTGATCTTAACTTCTAGCCCGTTTCGCTCATCTCTACCTGCTCTGCTAAGGAAGCACACCCACACAGTACTGAGGCAACAGGGACATGGACTTCTTTATTGCTGCTTCCCCCCAAGACACTTGCTGGAGTCAGAAGAAGTCTTTTTACTATAAATATAATAAAAATGTTCATATTTTCAATGAATCATTTTAACATCTATTTTTATATGATTAAACAACATAATTCTGGGGCTGGTTCAGCAGCTAAGAGCACTGTCTGCTCTTCCAGGGGACCAGGGTTTGATTCCCAGCACTGATACGGTGGCTCGCGACAATCCGTGGCTGGGTTTCAGGGCCTCATGGGTTGTTTGCTTTATGAACTTAACTATTTACCTTTATGTTTATTTGTGAACAAATATTAAAACAACAATGATAATACACAGAATGAAATAGATGAGGCAAGAACCTGTATTGACATTTGGATTTTCAAAACACTGGTTCTCTCTGTCTCTGTCTGTCTGTCTGTCTGTCTGTCTGTCTCTCTCTCTCTCTGACACACACACACACACACACACACACACACACACACACACACACGTACTTCTTTACTTCTTGCCTTCCGGGCCTCTAATTGACACGTTTCCTTTTGTATATATACATGTCCTTTTTTTTTTTTTTTTTTTTTTAACCTTTCTATTCTTATTCTTCTTGGTTTTCTATCATTGTTTCTTCTTGAGATTTCTACACCCCACCTCTTATTTTTCTCTTGTCTTAAAATGGCTCTTCTCAATTTTGTTCCATATTTTAGACATTGCTTATCTAGTGACAACATATCTTTTGTCAGTTTATTTTCTCCCTTTTCTATATCCCCCTCTCTCTTTCTAGAATAAATAGAAAGGAAAAATATTTCTGTCCACAAGGTAACTGTGTAGAATTCTCTGCTGGGGTGTATGGAGGCCCATAGCCGTCAGCTTCTCTATGTTATAACATTTCACTAGCACTGCATTATGTGCCTCCTCGTGGCCAGAACATTTTATTTTCCCCGTGGAATAAAAGAGGATAAAAAAGTCTTAGAGTTTCTATTGCTGCAATGGAACACAATGACCAAAAAGCAAGCTGCAGAGGAAAAGTTTTAGCCAGCTTATACTTCCACATTAGTGTTCATCACCAAGGGAAATCAGGACAGGAGCCCAAACAGGACAAGAATCAGAGGCTGGAGCTGATGCAGAGGCCATGGAGGAGTATTGCTTACCAGCCTACTTCACATGGCTTGTTCAGCCTGCTTTCTTACAGAATTCAAGGACCACCAGCTCTCAAAGACACAACCCACAATGAGCTGGGCCCTCCCCCATTGATCACTAATTAAGAAAATGCCCTACAGTTGGATCTTATGGAGGCATTTTCTCAACTGGGGGTCCTTCCTTTTTGATGATCTAGCTTGTGTCAAGTTGACATAACCCCACAGATCTGGCTAGGTTCATGAAGTAGCTTAAATTTGCCAACACATTTATTAAGCCAAAATGGGATTAAATAGGAATAATAGGATTAGAGCTACTACTTGTTTAAAAGCAGCATGTTTATCAAAGTCAAACACACCCAAATAGCCATGCACAGTAGAGCAGAGCATACCGGAGTAGTTAATACTCATGTTTTAAAAGTAATTTTGGGCTAGGGAGACCACTCAAATCCTTTTTTGTACTTGCTGATTAATGTGTTCTGAGGTATATCTTAAGCATTTGAAAGGAAAATGAAGGGGGAAAAAAAGAGAGACAGGAGAAAAGAAAGAGAGAGAGAAAGAACACTAAAAAAGAAAACCTGTGCTTAAAAGAAGCCATTACAAAAATATCTTCAAGTTACAATGTAGAAAGCAGAAGTCATGCTTTTTCATATATCACTACTTGGCCCCTATGTTATGAACACTGGTGAGCTTTTAATTCTTCAGTACTCTTTTATTTTTGCCTGAGTCTTTTCCTGTCAATTTAGAAATAAAACGGCTGTTAATTGGGTAATGAATAAAATAATATATAATATCACTCTTTTTAATGGGTATATTAAAAAGTAAGATTTCCAAATAGAGACCTGAAATTGAAACTAAAATTATATGGTCCCAAAAGAGGAATGGTGTTCTCTGTAACTTCTCCAGTAGCCTTGGAGCCATTACCTTACAAGAGGAAATCCATTTCACTTGGAATGAATTTGGTAGTTTTCATAAATGACTGTAAAGAAGGCTTGGGGTTGTTGCCAAAAGGAAAACAAACTCAATAACTCAAATTCATGAAAATAAAATAAAAATGTAATAAAAAATGTAGGTGAACTTATAAATAATTTTGGAGCAGGGCATGAAAATGTACACTAAAAAAACTTCAGGTGAATAACTGACATATTTGAGTGCCCCCCCCAAAATAAATAAAAATATTTGCAAGTAAAAAGAACAATAACTTGAGGTAAAAGTTGAGGAAGCATTGGTAGAAATCAAACTTATTAGGAGTTTTTTGTTTGTTTGTTTGTTTGTTTTGTTTTTTTAGTGTCGTAATGAATCTGCCTAGGGGTTAACTTGTCATTTGCAAATGTTCATTTATATATATATTTTTTGTTTTCTTTTCTTTGCCTTTTCTAAGAATTTTAAATTCTAAAGAAAATCTATGTCTAAATGACCAAGATGCTAACTGCTAGAGTTGGCTATTTTATCAAGAAAAGAACAAGAGGAACACTGGCCACAAGAATTGCTAATTATTATTTTTTAGATGTGTACAAACAAAGCATGTGTGACCTTCAAGTAAGATGAGGTTTCTGTGGCAGAGAAAGGCACTAAAGATACTCTCAGTTACACACGGATAAAACAGGGAACATACGACGTGAAGATTATATAGTGCGGATGGTAGGATGAGAAGTGTGGATGAGAACAGATACATGAGCACACGGTCATCACTCTCATTGACCAGGGAAATGCAAAGCAACGCTGAGGTTCCGTCCTTCACAGCGACTGTCACCAAAGACAACAGTGACAACATGCTGGGGAAGGCGGATCCTGATGGGCTACTGGTAAGGACGTAAGCTCACGCAGCCTCCACAGAAGTCAGTGTAGAAGTTCCTCAAGCCAAAACCAGGCATGTGACCTTGCTATACCAGTCCTGGAAATATACCCAAGGGAGTATAAATGAGAAAACTAAAGAGACGCCTACTTATCTGTGTTGATTGTGGCAGTATTTACAATAGTGAAAATAACAAGCTTACAGATAAGTGGATAAAGAAAATGTGTTATTTATACACAGTGGGACGTTGTTCAGCTACAAGAATATCAAATGTTTTCTTTGTACACTGTGATGGTTTGAATGAGAATGGTCCACACAGTCTCAGAGATTTGCATATTTGGTCACCAGGAAGTGGCACTGTTTGGATAGATAGGACGTGTGGCTCTGTTGGAGGAAGTGTCAGTCGGGATGGTCTTTGAGCTTTCAAAAGCCCATTCTAAGCCCAAAGTCTTTCTTCTTGCTGCCTGTGGATCCGATGATCCAGTTGTAGAATAGTCGGCTACTCCCAGCATCATGTCTGCCTGTCTGTGTGCTGCCATGCTCCCTGCCATGATGAAAATGGATTAGACCTCTAAAGCTATTATAAGCAAGCCCAAATTAAATGCTTTCTTTTGCAAGAGTTTCTGGGTCCATGGTGTCTTTTCACAGCAGTAGAATGTTTGTCGGTACAAACAGGTGAAATCTAGATTAAAGAAACACATATGCATACAGCATACAGATACAACACAAACAGGATGGACACCGTTTGGGAAGAAGAAGAGGAGAGTAGTACCAGGAGAAGTGATGGGACAGAAGAGGATAATGAGGAGTGACAATTGTCAAAATTCATGACACAATTGAATGAGAACATCATCTTGATGCTCATCACTTCTGATTGTGCATCAATTATAGAATAGATAAGGAAGAAAAATATTTGAAGCAGTTGAAACTAAAGATTTTCTGTAATTGGTGAAAATTACATCTTCCCAATGAAACAGATAGAATAAGGCGATAAGACAGACAGAACAATGAAATGAAATTTGTATCTACATACCTTGTATTAGAACTTCTGTATTAGGGAAGAGAAGACTAGATTTATAGTTGTCCAGGAGAAAAAACTAGACAGTGTCCACTCTTCCAAACAGTAATAGGGATTTTCTCTCATGCTGTCAATTTTCTGGGTGTTTTCCAAAAAGGTGTTTTAGTAATGCTTATTTTTAAGAGAGTTGTAAATAGGTTATTGATAATCCTATAGCAAACTGAAATTCTTTACACTAAGTATATTAATTTGTTTAAACATCTCTTTTCAGATTACAACCCTAAAGAATCTACTCTGCAATTTACCTACAGCAAGTAAAACAACTCATTACCATTATTAATAATGACATCAGGACTATTTATATAAATGATTAAAATCTATGACTTCTTCCCATAAAATGAGAGTATCTGAGGAAATGCTATACAGGAATAACAGTCCAGGCAGCCCTAGATCATTGTTGTGGTCATCGTCATTGTCATGATGTTCAAAATCATCATTCTCTTCCTGTTGCTCCCCAGTTTCTCCTCTCCTCCTCCCCTTATCCCCTCCTCCTCTTCCTTCACTTCTTCCTCCTCCTCCTGTTTTCCTCCTACACCTCCTCTTCCTTCTCCTCTTCTTCCTCCTCCTGTTCCTCCTCCTCCCCCTCTTCCTGCTCTTCCTCTTCCTCCTCCTGTTTCTCCTCTTCCTCCTCCCCCCTCTTCCTCCCCCCTATCATTCTCCTCCTCTTCCTCCCCCTCCTCTTTCTCCTCCTCCTCTTCTTCTTCCTCCTTCTCCTATTCCTCTTCCTCCTCTGCCTCCTCTTTGTTGAGTTGGGGGTCTCAGGTATTTCAGTCTTGTGTTTCATTTTTTATTGCCGACTCTTATATCTGATGTGCTCTGTTCACACCATCTTCCCTTATGGCCTCTAACCTCATGTACCATCTGAGGGTTTGATTTGTTTCTCCTATTTCCTTCAGTATCAAATGAGCTTACAGTCAAACATGCAGGTTTATAAATGTGATTAAAAGTTAGGCTTCTGAACCCCCTGCTGCCACTATACTTAGTATGGCCAGGCCTAAACTGTTGCTGACATTATCAGTTGAGCTAACTCAAGATCATCTCTTTCTGCTCTCTGTTGTTTACCTGCTCTATGCCTTTTCCTTCATTCTCTTTGCTCAACAATTTTAACTTCTAACACAAATTAAAACATGAACATTGTAAAAACCTTAGATCTCACTTTTATCATAAAGACAAGTAACAGAGGGGAAAACTTATCTACTCTTCTTTGTTTCCCTCCTGATTTAGAGATTGTGGTATACAAGCCAAATCCCCCTTTAGTACTGAACAATTACTACATTAACCTAGTATTAAAGACTGAGGATTTATTTATTTCCACAGTAACCATGCAGGAATAAAGAGGACTTACCTTCTAAGTGTGAGCTCTACCTCAGGGGCCCTCCCCATGTAATTCCTCTTTGGCAGCCTTCGGTGTGGAAGGATGTCTGTGAATGCTCATCCTAGATGTCCTAAATTACAAAGATGTCCTAAGTTACAAAGGCCATAAGGAAGAGAGAGAAAAGATAAGGGAAGATACTCAGTTTACAGGTGGAGAAAACCAACAGAAAGGTTTATGTTGAAACCTTAACTGCCTTCTCAGCTGTCTATGAGAGTCACTGAAATCTATACACATATAAACATTTTACTATTAACCTCAAGCAGTCCAAAAGAAACAGATGTTTGTGCATAGCACTGCACTGCAAAACTGAAGCTTTCTCCACCTTGCATTTCTATAGACAATATAGACAATATGGGTTTTCATGACCCATAGCACATGAAAAATACTGAGACCTGTCTGGAGACTGTGTTTCTCCTGGGAGTTCATGGAGCTCATAGTGGGACCTTCTGTTTCTTTTCCTGGCCAATAATAGTAATGGCTCAACAAAACACTTAAGTTCAGAGAAAGATCCTGTGGTCTCTTATAGCTTGAGCTTAGCATCCTTTACCTACAGTTCAATATAAGAGGGAATTGAACTATAGTGTCAGAAAGAACAATGCCATCTTTGGAGAACTATGCCAGATGTGGGCCTCTGGGTAATGGTGAAGCTCTACTGATCTGAGCTAGACTTCTTGAGGAGCAGGGGGAAAAGACGCAATAATTAATGTCAAGACTGGTCCAGATCAGGAAACAGGAGAGCATGGAAGCTGAAATATGACAGTACATTCCTTGGAGACGTTTTGACAAACTGAAGCAACTAACTTCCTGTTAGAGCAGCATGCTTTGGTGTTCTTCCTCACTTTGCATTTTGGTGAACTTTCTAGAACTCAGGAATATCATGTACTTGTTTCATATTGAATCTTAGTTTAATATCCTGTTAGCTGTTTGCTTTCACATCACCCTTTTGTCTAATTATTTCAAAATAGGCCTCATTAGACAACTTCACGCTATAATTCCCTTTGAGGGAAAGTGTATTTTTTATTAATCTTTTTTATATAATTTAATGGGAAAGCTTTAAGATTGTCTTCCACTAGGAAAATAAGCAGGTGGATTGATGTCAAGAATTATCCCGATGCTTGTACTAGGAGGTTTATTTTTCAGAATGTAAGACTTGTTGCAGCTGGCCCAAGGAGAAAGTCTTTTGCAGATCACCATGCAAGTCATTAACATTAGGGAGCAAGTTAGCATCAAAGAAAGGATAGCATTGCATTCCAGGGCTTTTTTGAATAAAACTGTGGCTCTTTAATTTGGGGAAATTTTTGTTTTGTCAAAGAAACATTTATTGACTTATTTTTCTTTGCATTTTCTTTAGGGAATAAGGAAAAGCCACTTAGTTGAATCTGAGTGAGGATATTTTAGGTGTAAGTTTGGGGTGCACAGTGCCCATGCCCGTATGAGTATGCATATAGAGATATATAAATCTTTGCACCGGCTGTCTTTTGCCTATAATCTACTATGAGACTGTGTGGCCCATCCCTATTAGAGAATTAATACATACTATATTTTGATATTTGGATGTACTTTTACTTGTAGGCTTGCATTTTAAATATAGAAGCATAAAAACATTAAAATCAATTCTTAAGGACAGGCTGATGTACTGTTACAACATCCTGATATTTATTCTTTTAAAACAGTCTGTGCTGGGCATATAAATACATTTGATGGTTACTGTAAATGGTCTGTTGCCTTAGTTTGTAGAAACTCATTTTTATAGTGGTCACTGCCTGCTAAGATCTGGAAAAATATTTCTCAGCCCCTCCTCTTTTAACAAAATAGAATCTTTTTAGAAAGCTCAAATGCACATAAGTATGCATATTAAACAAAGTCATGTCTATACCTGGGTCTCTGAAACTCATTTATAGAAATCTAGAGTCATACCTGTGACCACTCTTTTCCACCTCTGCTCTCAAGCAGCACTTTGTTAACTGTAGAGACTTCTGGTCAGATTTATTGATAATAGGTGTAGTATTAAGAACTAAGTATCTCTGGACCTGAGGTAGGCTGTCCACAAATTGAGCAAGAAGATGAAAGAAGTTTGCTCACAGTCTTTGTCACTTACATCTCTGGCCACTGTATTAACAAAACTACGGAGCCTTTAATTTTCTTTCTTTTTTTTTTTTTTTTTTTGCCTTTAATTAATTTCCTTATGATATGGAATGTGTTGATTGGCATTTCTTATTACAAAGTTCAATTTTCTTCACTTTTTTGTTTAGTTAAGTTTTGAGGAGAACGCAGTTGGAACTTAAATATATTTTACAAAGCCGGGTAGACGTGAGTCAGTATCTCTAGACTGGATTGAGGTTCAGTGACTTATTGTGAAGAGTACAGACTGCAGTATGCTGTAAGGAGACAGAAATTACTGTGTGAACATGTCTGAGACACCGCCCCTCTCAGCCGCAGCTGCCTGCTGCTGTTGCCAACAGTGCCACGGGAGCAAAAGACCGGAGAAGCCTGATGCAACCCTAACCCTAACCCTTGAGTAGTGGGCAACAAAACTTCAAGTGGCACATGTCAGACCCTCCCTGTCCTGGGGCTGTGGAGACTGGAAACAAAATGGCTGCTCCTGAGAGCCACTCAGCAGGAGCTGCCCATGGTGACTTTTCGTGCCTCAGACTCCTGCTATGATGAAAGCTGACACCTACGCTGCCTCAGAATGCCTATAGCTGCTGTGGGTGGGAGCTGTCCATGATGACAATAACCTTTCCTGCTTCAGCCTGCTGCCTTCATGGGAGCTGCTCATGATTGGCAGCACCTCCTCTTCAGTCTCTGTTGGCTATTGATGCTACAGGTAAAGGCTTCCCTGCCATAGACTCTACAAATTTTGTACACTGTAAACTTTAGAACCCCTCATGGAAAAAAGTGACCAGCCCCCTACCTCAGAAAGCTCCAACAGCCCAGCTCTTCCCCTAGACTTATGTAACTCTAGCCTCCAGTATCTCAGTAGGACTCATACCAGATAATGCTAATTTGAGGTGACAAGTCTAGAAAAAAACCTCACCAATCCCTGAGCAAGATAACTGACCAATCCCTGAGCTTCTTAAACTCAGAATTTATAATCCCACCAATACTCACTCTGGCAATCCCTGCTTTAGGAAGGTATGCCCCCTAAGGGACCCTATATGTAGGCCTTGTCTGCCCAGGTCCCTGCTGCCTTCTCCCAGGATCAGAGGCGGCCACTCCTGGATTTGCTCTCCTCTCCTGGATTCGTCCCTCCAATAAATCTCTCTTAAGAGAGTTATGGCATGGAGCCACTCTTTCTTTGGAAGAAGAAAAGAAGACACTGAGGAAGAAGCAGAGGTCAGGTTTCTGGGCTCCTCAGCTCGTCAAGCGTTGGGGTAACTCTTTGTTGTGAGCTGTAACATCTATGTGGATGAGGCCTCCTCCCAGAGCTGTGTGGTTCCTGGGCCTCCCAGTCTCAGGATATTCTTGGGACACCGTCTCACCCCAGAGCTGTGTGGTTCCTGGGCCCCTCTATCCTAGGATACCTTATCTTGGAGCTGTGTGATTTCTGGGCTTCTGAGTCCCAGGATACCCTTCTATCTGAGTACCAGGAAGGCCAACCAAACAACATTTGGTGATGTCACTAGCATACCCTTACCTTGTGACACTGCCCCACCTCAGGGCTAGGATACCTTCCTAGGCTCCTCCTGACCTAATCAGAAAGGCAGGCCAACCAAACAACAATAGGCTCTCTCTCTCTCTCTCTCTCTCTCTCTCTCTCTCTCTCTCTCTCTCTCTCTCTCTCTCATTCCTTTGTCATTCACTACCCTTGTTTTGGCCCATATGAACCTAACCTATTCACATAGCTATAGCTAAACATAAATGATGTCAAACACATAGTTCTATAGGTTCTCTCCAAATTCAGCAAAAAGATGAGAGAGATTTGCTAGTGTTCAGATACTGTGCCACAGCGGTGCTGCCATTATATTATCAGGAAGACTACATCTTTAAGTTCCTTATGACATTGAATACTCTGATATGAATTTGTTATTACTAAACATTTTTCTTCTTTTTAAAGAAATGTTTTCCTATTCACTCATTGTGTGTGTGTGCATGTGTGTGTGTGTGTGTGTGTGTGTGTGTGTGTGTGTGTGTGTGTGCATTAGACCTATGGTATATATATGGAAATCAGAGGGAAATTGTGGGAGTTAGTTCTCTGCTTCTACCACATGGGTTCTGGGGACTTAGGTCATCAGGCTTAGTGACATACACCCTAACCCAGGAGCAGTCTTGCCAGCCTCACAGCTTTTTCTTATTGAAACTATCTTAAACCTGATTTTTTTTTATTAAATCTTCTCTTCTGCTCTCATCAGCTACTTGCTTCAGGCTCTTTTTAGAGGCTGTTCTTTGTCTGCTCACAGGTTCGAAGCTCCAATTCCGAAAGGCTCCACCTTTTACTCTGTGGTTCCTTAAAGAAGAAACCATGATACACAGGTTTCCTTTCAATTTGGTGATTCTAAAATTTAATCAACAACAACTCCACTAAATCCTAGACCTACAGGTCTAATGGCCTAATGGCCTAACAAATATTTCAATTTGGAAGGCTCAGAGGCACCTCAAATCAATCCTATTGAAAAATTAATCATTACTTTTCTGCAGATTTTTTTCTGTGTCATCCATCTTGGTGAGTGGTGAAACTTTGACTTGTAATTTCACATTCCTCTCCTTCGTTCACACACCGTCCATTTATCTCATTCTGCAGCTTCTAGCTATGCACGTCTTTTGTATCTGCCATCTGCTCTCTTGTCCAAGGTTAGGATTTTACCAGTTTGTTTGTTTGCCTGGGTTTTAAATCATTATTAATACCTCACCCACTCACCCAGATCAGGTATGGCTGTTTGTTTTCGGTTTTGCCTCCAACTCATTTCTACAAAGAGAATCAGAAGGAAGTGACACGGAAGCTTTAAGGCAGTTGCAGGTAGACAGAACCAAGTTGGTCTGTATAACCAGCAGGGGGTATTGGTGTGTTTTGGAGAGAAGACTGAAAGTTGCCAACTCCTTCTCCTTGGTAGAGGCAAGAGTCTTAGGAGGGCAGACTGGAAGAGAAAAAGAACATTAGAGACCCACTCTCTGATCAAGGATATTGGTCAGGGAGATAGGCTAACATAATGAACATTATGGTTCGAATATGAAATGCACCACACAGACTAATAGTTTGAACTCTTTGTTCTCAGATACTGACATGATTAAGACAGTGGTTCAGACCGTAGGTGGCAGGGACTAGCTGAAAGAATTAAGTTGCTTAGTGCTAGTCACTGTGCCTATGTTTTGCCTGTGGCCTTTTCTGTGTATTTATGTTTGTGCCCACCATGAAATGAACAGCTTCCTTCTAGATACACAGTTATTACCATGATACTTTGTTTTATCAGGGGCCCCAAACCCGAAGAGCCAAAGACAATGGAAGGCAACCTCTGGAAACCCGACACAAAATAAACCTGGCCTTCTGTAAATTGTGTGTCAAGGGTTTGTCACACTGATGAGAAAAGTCACTGTCTGAACAAGACATAGTCGTATGGTTCTGTTAGATATGCATGCCCCAGTCAAACGTGAGTGACTGAATGGGCAAGAAAAAAAGTGGACTGGGGAAAAGCCTCAGAAGCATATGTCCTAGCTGAGCATTCAGTTAGGTCTTTTAAGTATCCTAAATAAGATTCAGCACATGGAATGTTCAAAGAAGAAAAAGTCTCTGAGAACTCATTGGCAAAGAGCAGGCTGACTTTTGAGTGAATTCCTAGTGTTTGAAATGATCTGAACAAGACAGCATTCATGCTGTGAAGTCATTGTTGTGACTATTTCTGTATAACACAAAGGATTTGGCTATACCAAGCTCCTTTCTGACTCTCAGGTGTTAGAATTTATATTACCTCTCAGTATGAAATTTGTGTTTCAGTTTCAGTTTGGGCTATGTGACACACTCAATGTGTCCTCCTGTGCATTGGGTATTAACCTGCAGATATTTTCCTTGTGTCACAGGCTAAGCCCCCCAAGAAGACCCAAGTCTCATTCACATTAACAAACGTTCTTCCTCTTTACTTGATTGTTTTTCTCTCCTGTGCTCATTCTGTCTGCTCCTGACTGAATTGAGCTGCCACCTAACTCAACCAGTTCATTCAATCAGACATTTTCCTTTGACTGGCTGTATCTTTTAAAGGAACAGGAAAGATTTAGGTGCCCTAGAGTGCAGTATGCAAGTTCTGAGTTTAGCATAGTGAATAGAGCTTTCAAAAGCCAGACCTTCCTGCAGAGACCAAAGCCAGGCAACAGACATGGAAGAGCTAACTGTGGAAGCTTCTAGCTGAGAAGGTTGCACATCTTAGATTTGTTGTCAGATGTAGCATTTGGAAGTGGTAAATCATTGCAGGAGCCAGTGTGCTTGGCAACTGTGTCTCTGCCTAGGTTGCTGGCAATACAAGCTGTGGCTTCATCATCTCATATGGTTCTTCTGGGGACATGTGAGCCTTCAGTGACTGATCATTTGGGAAAAACCTGACAGAAAACAGAAAATTTCCTTACTTTCTCTTGCTATAATGAAGTGAGCAGAAGCTGAATGAAATAAAGTTGTCTCATTTCTTATACAGATGACTCACAGGCTTTCTGATTCATGCCAGTAAAATCACTCTGCCAATAGCAGAAATATGCCAGGGCCTAAGAAAAATCGTGCTCTGTGCACCAGCTTCCCCTATCCTCCTGAGGCCTGGGACACAGTGATGTTTTCAGAGGTGCCTTTCCGTCTTGGAGATAGAGCGGTATGTCATTGCAGGATGACTTTTCTGACCATAGAGTTGCCCCCTGGGATAAGATACTATTAATCAGCCCTGTTCATGACATCATTAACAGCTGCATGTGAGGAATATAGTATAGCCATGTCATCCTACAATTAAAAGTGCTTCTATTCTCTACATCCATCAAGTAAGACAAAGATACGAGGAAGCCAAGCCTGTGCTTCCCAAACAGATGCCTTTGTAATTGTGCCCTGAAAAAGAATGTTCTGTCATGATCTGTGTTTTGTCTCTCTTCCATCTGCTTTTTGTCTAGTTATGTTTTAGCAGCACCCATCTTCTCCCCTCAGCTTAGTTTTAAAGCTCGATGTGATGAGGGTATTGTCAGTAGCTTGAATAAAAGCAGAGTGCAGTTAGTTGTGTGATGTCATCAGGGTCTTCCCGCATTACATCATTGTGTGCTTTGGGAGCTGAGTATATTAGATGAGGATGCAATCCACTTGGACATTTATTCTAGATTATGTGTAGGTGGGCTATTAGTTTTGGAGGAAGATGGGAAGAGTTTCATGTACTCTATTCCAGCCTGGAATTTTCTACATAGCTATGCATGACTTTGAACTTCTGATACCTCATTTTTCTTCTACATCCAGAGTGCTGGGATTGTAGGTGTATGCTACAACCCAGAGGTTTTAGGTGGGCTATTCCTAAATTCACAGAAAAATTACAAATTAACTAGACACATTTTCAACTCAAAGTTGAATTTCTAGAATAATTCATTTGGCTTACCACTTGAGGTTTTTGTTGTTGCTTATTTGTCTATCTGTTTTTGAGAAGTAAAATTGCACATGTGTCAAAAGCATGTTTTTACTTAATAAATTAAAATCAGGATTACTGTTTTCTTTGACTTTTTTCCATTGGCCTCCTCTTTGAGACAAGAAGCCTAGAAACAAAATATAATCCTCTTAAGGCCATAGGAAGAAAGCATCAGAGGGAAGCACAGGCCTTAGCATTTCTATATAATGCTCTGCTAAACACCAAACTCTGCACATTATTTATTTCCACAACTAATATCCTAACAAAATATTTACTGGGAAAGACATCGTAGATCCCTCAAATGGAGTCTTTGATGGGCCCCAATCCTCTTTTTCTCACTGAGGATATCCCTGCATAAATATTATTGTTATTGGAGCCATCTTTCCCCACTCAATGGCTTTTCTTGTTTCTCTCAAATTAACTGTCAAGTTGCTGGCATAGCTACCCAACAATATCCCACTTTTCTAAGAGATCATAAGAAACAACATTCATTAAACTTACTTTATTTTCTTAGGAGTTTTAAAGCATAGATTTGCTAAAATCTTTATCATTCCAACAAGTACATAGTATTTTCCAGTGGAGTTTTTATTTGTGTATTTGTTGTTAATGTTTTTCTTTTGAAAGGCCTGAAAATACAGTGCCACTATGTTACAGTGTTTGGTGTGTGGTCTGGCAAGCCTGGGAACTTGAAGTCATGCTGGCATTGTACCCCTCGCCTTGTCTCGCCACCCCCTGCCCTCTTGTTCCTTTTTTCTTCTTTTCTCGTTCTGTTTACTGGAGTTGTTGATGGCTTTGTTAGGGTGTGATCAATGGAAAAAAGAGGGAAGTACTTGAGATTAAAAACTATTTAATGGTGATATGCTAGGACACACTGACACTGTTGCTAAGGTAGGGAATGGGGAAGAAGTAAATAAAAATAACAGTTTTCTGGGTTGACTGATTTCATACTTGGCAAGCCATTCGCTGAGGTGGAAAGGGTTTAGAGATCCCCTAGCAATAGAGAGTGTGTGTGTTCTATTTTTGGATTTGATATTTTTATTTTTTAAAATATCTTATTATATTATGCATCACTCATTTATGAGTGTGTGTATATATGTACATACATGGAATGACATACCACAGGACATGTGTAGAAGTCAGAGGGTAACTGGAGGGAGTCTTTCTCTCCTCCTGCTGGGTGGATCGCAGGGGTAGACCTCTGGTCATCCATCTTGGTGACTGGGTTTTATAGAGATTTTTCCGAAAATCTTCAATGTAAAATTGTAATATATAGCTGATTATTTGTCACGTAGCCCCATAGAACTGTCAGATGGAACATTTTTGGAAGTGATAGCCATCTAATCACCATGTGTGCCACTGTTTGAGAATTCACTGATTGTTAACACAGGAGTGCCTTTGCTGCTTGATAAAGGTCACGCTGTCACATAATTCTTGTCTGCACAGCAACAGTCACGGAAAGGTGAATGTTTGAGAAAGAACAGGGCAGTGTGATGGTTCCAGACAGATGCATGGATATATGTACATTTAATGCAGAGTTTGGAACTCAATCGGGAAACACACTCTGTTTTCTTCTGTGCAGCCCTGATTCATAAACAAGCTATTGGAATAGAAAACACGTTATTTTAATTAGGGGATCCAATTGAGAAATGTTGGATTTTTATATCTTGAATTTTCCTTGGTGCAATATTTTCACATATCAAGAATATTAATCATCATTGTTTCGTGTGTACACGTCTCTGAATTGAAAGAAATTACAATTTAAAAATGGATGCTCCTTTTGTGTTTTCAAGATACCCCTCATACCCATATGAAAAAATAATCATATGGTTTGTTTCTGGCTTTATTTCAAACAGTAAGGTAGTATTGGTCAAGGTTAAGAGTGTTCATATCAGAGTTGTTGTTATGTCTGTTTTGTTATTGTTGCTTTTTGTTGTTGAGGATGAGACCTTAGACACACATCTGAGCCAATAATTCACTGTTAACATTTTCAAACCAATCCATTTGGTAATTTTTCACTACTATAATGGAATAACTAAGATTGGGTAATTTATAAAGCCAAAACTAAATAAAATAAGCAAGTAGGATATTGTTTATTGGGGAGTGCAGTTCAAGGTGCTGGCACTGGGAATGACAGGGTGATTTACTCTTGCTGCCTCTTTCTAAGGTGGAACACAGAAGGACAAGTAAGCTATTTGTTGCTTGAGGCTTGAGCTCCAGGTAGTCAAACACCCTTTCTGCCAACCAAGGGAACTGCACGCATGTGATATACAGACATATCTTCAGGTACAGCACTCATGCACATAAAATAAAAATAAATATTTCTAAAAAGAAAAAAAAATTGAAAGAGTATGTTTACCATGCCCTTGGCTTTGGCCCCATAGAGAAAAGCATTTTGACAACAAAAATTGTGCTCCATGAGCTTAAAAAAACAGAGATTCAGTTGGGAGGTGATACGGATGTTGGTATGGACCAGGAATGAGTTGGGGCAGTGGTAAATATGAGCAAAATACATTGTATAAAATTCCCAAAGAATTATTAAAAACATTTTTTTTAAAGCAAAGGTCATGAATTTGGGAGGGGAATGCAGTTAGGGACAGTCTGGAAGGAATACCGGTGAAGGGTAGATACGACCAAAATGCATTGCATGCATCCATAGAATTATCAAAGGTTAAATTTTAAAAAAACTTTTTTTTTTTTAAGTAACAAGCTCAACTGCAGCTGGTCACTTGTACAGAGTCTTCTGGATTTCCCTGGCCACCCTCTGTGAATTAAGTGCTTCAGGCTTATAAGGTACAATAATGTTTCAAGTACCAGTTCTGAGTGTCCTTACTGTGAGCTATCTTCATAACAACCCTCAAATTTTGTTTTCCTTCTTCCCTTTCTTCTCTTTTGTGTGCCTGCTGCAGAACTTCTGCGAGCTGCATAATCATGCAGTGCTTCTGACAGCTAGTGGGATTTGTGTGTGTGTGGTTTTGTGTTTTAATATATACTTTAGTTTTAATAGCTAATATTGGATAGCTATGGATATAGCTTGGAGAAGTAAATACGTTTTAGAGTCTTAATTGAATTTTTTAAAAATATAAAAAAAATCTGACTAAAACATTGAGACTCTTTGGTGCAGACTGCTACAAAATGCTTTGCAAACGGTATTATTAGATTTCACAGGATTCTGCTTCCCAAATTTTAATCACTATTGAAGCCCATGAAAAATCTGTCCTACTGATTATCCTTAAAATAAACAATAAGATTTTTCAATAAGGTAAAATAGATGAATTCTATGGTATTTCCTAATGATATGTAACTAATAATCACCGTAATATAATTATAAGTATTTTCTTAATATCCTTATACATCAAGATCCTGCTTTGTTGAATGGCGATAACCCCAACCATAGCCCACAGCTAATAATATAACACAGTTCAGCATACAGACCGCTGGTTAATATACGCTGGCATTAAAAAAAGATTAACAATTAGGTCTCACTGTTATTTCCACCCATTTGTCTAAAAGGTAATGAGACATTGAATTTAGAATGGGCTCAAAATTTCTTTTATAGAGTAACCACGGTGTCCCAAGTGTTAGGATTTTCCTCTTTGTAAGACTAAATAGCATCTTCTCTGTGTGTTTATGTGTTTGTCTATTCATGTGCCCATGTGTGTGTTGTGTGTGTGCACACGCCTTTGTGCTAGACTGTGTGTGCTTGCAGGCTCTTAGATTTAGGTTTATTTATAATATTGGAAATAATAACAAAATTCTAAGAAGAAGCGAAACATACATATATTTATATATACTTTTTTTATTTGCATCCCAATTGGAAAATTGTGTTCATTCACTAAATTATTAGAGTAAAACTGTGGGACTGTGATTTATTTTTAAGCTATTTGATTAGATTTGTTAAATAGAAGATAATAGACTAGTAGAAAACTTTGAAAGACCTTAGATAAGAACAATAAAGACATGGTTTTCTGCTTGGGATATAGACAGAACTTTAGGTTGTCCACTGTTGGCCTGGTCACTCTAATGCTGGAGGACAGGTAGGCACGGAAGTGATCACCATCTGCCATGCTGAGTTATCTGTAATTGGTAGTTACTGAGACCAAAGTGTGCTTTCAAATTCTGATGTTGACATATATTCCCATTTGCAGCCCTAGGGTGGGTGTTAAGAGAACTAAGAATACAAACAAACGGCTTTTTGGTTTTGTCAGATGCAGTTTGATGAGCCTAATGGTTTGTGACATGAACCTGAAGGAGCTACTATAATTGACATAGTCCAAAGTAGCAATTTGATTATAGCACTTGCAGTTGCGGCTTTTCCTTAAACGAATTCCACCTTGACCCTGGGGAGTGATGTAATGATGTCTCACTGTATATATCACCCATGAATATAAAAAGGAAGGAGCATCCACTGACGTTTTACATACGAAGGTCTGAGTGGACTGCTTGGATTGCTTTAAGGTTCAGAAAACTCATAATTCACCCTGGGAAAGGAGATGCTGCTGGGCACAACCCTGGGACTCTCTTAATTTCATCTGTCAGTTATTCCTTTTTTTTTTTTTTTAACAAAGAAAGATGCAGTTCAAAAAAGGTATTAATGTTGCTGGATGTCACTACCCAGAGAGAGTTTGGTGGCACCTGCAGAATTGTTTATAAGCATAAGGTTATTGCATAATTCAAATGCTAATATCTGTACTCCCCATATCTAGTTGTAATCCTTGTTCTGAGAATACCCTATTTCAGTGTTGTGTAAATACTGTTCCCAAATTGTCCCCTAATATTCCAAATAAAGCAGTTTATAGCCAGTTGCTGAGCAGGGGAGAGAATAGGGCTGGACTTCCTGCCAGCCAGGGGAGGAAGAGTTAGAGGAGGAAGTAGGGGACTCAGGCATGGGAGAGGTCCAAGTGACATCAGGAGAGAGAGCTGAAACATGAAAAGCCACAAAGTGCAAGTATCTCTGGGATGTAAGCTAGGAGAAAGCCAAATTATCTTAGAGGGTTAAAAGAATAAAGTTAATAACTGCTCAGTTATTGTGTTGTGAAGATTATTGTTAAATAAATATAAGAGACACTCAATTATTGTGTGATAGATGGATTAAGGGTGAAACTGAGAGCCAAACAGTTACACAAAATAACTTGAACATTGCCTTTTAAAATCTCAGTATGAAAGCCAGGCATGGTGGCTCATGCCTTTAATCCCAGCACACGGGAGGCAGAGGCAGGCAGATCTCTGTGAGTTGGAGGTCAGCCTGGTCTACAAAGTTAGTCCAGGACAGCCAAGGCTACACAGAAAAACCCTGTCTCGAAGAACCAAAAAACAACAACAACAACAAAACCAAAAACCAAAAAACAAAAAAACAAACAAAACAACAACAACAACAACAAAACAAAACAAAACAAAAAAACCCCAAAAAACGAAAACAAAAACAAAACAAAAATCTCAGCATGAGAATGAAAGCCAGGAAAAATAGCAACTTGGCCAAATTTCAGTATATGCCAGAATGGAAAGTTTTGTCTTAATACAGTTTATATGAGGTAGCTCAGATGTGAGTTAGGGAGCAGCCTTTGCTAGCAGTTTAGGCTATGTTATTCTACACACTTTTCTCTGGGGACTGCAATCTGTCAATCAGCAGCATAGGAGGAGAGAGTTGTTCCTTCCAAAGAGAAAGGGGCCATGGGGAATATGAGCTACTCTGTGGTGTATCAATGCCAGCATCCATAGGACATGAGAGCTATCCAACTCAAATGTTCTTCTCCATTTTCTGCCAAAATATGGAATAACAGAATGTTCTTGAATTCTACTGAGACACATTAGCTTTTCTCCTGGAAGTACTCTGGCAGTGATGTGAATATAGGAAACTCTGAGTTTCTTTTTTGCTAGAAACCAATGTGTAGTAGTTTGCTCCAACTGATATAACAAAATGCAATTGCCTGACTGTCTAGATGGCAGAAATTTAGGTCTGCTAGTTCCAGATGTTAAAGATTGAGGCATGGCAGATATGGTGCCTGGTGAAGCCTGGCCTTTCTTTCTTTCTTTCTTTCTTTCTTTCTTTCTTTCTTTCTTTCTTTCTCTCTCTCTCTCTCTCTCTCTCTCTCTCTCTCTCTCTCTCTCTCTCTCTCTCTCTCTCTCTCTCTCTCTCTCTCTCTCTCTCTCTCTCTCTCTCTCTGTTTCTCTATGTCTCTGTCTGTCTGTCTGTCTGTCTCTCTGTTTCTCTCTGTCTCTGTCTGTTTGTGGGTCTGTCTCTTTTCTTTCTTTTTCTGTTTTTGTTTGCTTGTTTGTTTTCTGGTTTAGGGTTTTTGTTTTTGTTTTGAGACAGGGTTTCTCTGTGTAGCCTTGGCTGTCCTGGACTTACTTTGTAGGTCAGGCTGGCCATGAACTCACAGAGATCTGCCTGCTTATGCCTCTGCCTCCCTGAGAGCTGGGATTACAGGCAGGTGCCAATATGCCTGGCTAGAGGGCTAGCTTTCTAATAGATGCTGACTTCTTGCTATGGTTTCATGTCATGGGAAAACTAAGACAGTAACTGAACACTTCTTTTTATGAGGACGCTGCCTTCATGATCAAATCATTTGCTATTAAAATCACCTTAGGGTTAGAATTTTCTCATAAGAGTTTGTGTCTTGCGGTAGCACCAGCCACAACTTTCTGAGAAAGGGCCAGTTTGATTTCCAAAGTGGTTACACAAGTTGGCACTCTGACCAGCAGTAGAGGAATGTTCCCTTTCTCCACATCCTTGCATGTGCTGTCACTTGAATATTTGATCTTAGTCATTCTGGTAGGTATAAGATAGAATCTCAGAGTAGTTTTGATTTGCATTTCCCTGATGACTAAGGATGTTGAGCATTTCTTTAGGTGTTTCTCAGCCATTGGATGCTCCTCTGTTGAGAATTCTCTGTTTAGCTCTGTACTCCAACTTTTAAATTGGATTATTTGTTTGGTGGTGTTTAATTTCTTAAGTTCTTTATATATTTTAGATATTATCCCTTTGTTGGATGTAGGATCTTTTCCTAGTCTGTACGCCACCATTTTGTTCTGATTCTCTACCATACAATAAGGACATTTGCTCAACTAGATTCCTAGCGGCTTTATTGGTAATAGCCAGAATCTGGAAACAACCTACATGTCCTGAAACTGTGGTACATTTGCACAATGGAATACTACTTAGCTATTAAAAACAAGAAAATCTTGAAATTTGCAAGCAAATGGCTAGAACTAAAAGCTATGATCCTGAGTGAGGTAACTCAGACCCAGAATGACACACACGGTATATATTCCTTAAAGGTAGATATTAGCCCAACATAGATGTCCTCTGAGAAACTCCACCCAGCGGGGGATCAGGAAAGATGCTGGGACTTCTGGCTGGACTCCAAGTGAAGCAATGAGAGTGGTATGGAAGGATGTGGGGATGGGAGATTTGATCAGTTTCCCTTGATAGGGAGGCCCTGCAGGCACACAGAGGACAGGGAAGCAGGCTACCTGGATGAGACCTGATGGGCTGTGGTCACATGGGTGAAGAGGAAGTCGCCTTCTGTCAGAGGTGAGAGAGGGACGGTGGATGGCAGTGGGAAGATAAAAGAGAGGGGACAACCTTTAGGATCTAATCTGAATATATTATAATAAATTAAAATTTTTTTAAAGTTTTGGGGAAATTCAGAGATTCAGACTTTAATGCCACCTCACGAAGTGTTTTCAGTCTCTAATGTACTCAGCAAGATTCACAGAATAAGTGCAACATAATTAGTTGTGAGTGTAATTAATAACTTCTCTAGTCTGATAACTTTGAATTAGATGAAACATTGAGTTTCTTTTCCCCTAGATGATAATATCCATGCCTTTGACTTTTAATTTTACTCAAATATCTTTTATTTTTACCTTAGTACTTATTGGATTTGTTGTTATCAAAGCCATACGTGTGGCCCATAGGTACCTCAAAACAACTTCTCTAGGATTTATCTCAATATCTGCTTTATAATCCCACAATGTGTACTACAATGTGTCCCTTCAATTTAAGTGTTGTAGGTACTTTGTACTTTCAGTTTACGATGGCAAACAGCCAACCTGAGGTGTCTCTCCAGATCTTCCTCTTCCCAGTTTAGCATCCATGCGTACTGCTATTCTGCCACTTTTCTTCCTACCCATCTTTACTTTTATATTTAACATTAATTTTTCCTTCAAGCAAACTATCCCCCTCAATATTGCTTTCTTCTAAACTTTCTTGCCTTAAAGTCAGATATCATTATGATAATATTTCTTCAATGATTTTCTTTGTAAAAAGTAATTTGGTGAGTATTTTTGAGCAGTTACCATATTTAGCACATCAATATGCTAGAAATTAAGAATATTATATTTTATTTAATCATAATCATTCTGTGAGTAGATACAAGGTTGCATTTTATAGCTGTTGAAGCTGAGTTTTAAAGAAGCAAAGTGGTTTGCCTTGAGTCACCCCAGATTACTAATGGAAGCGCAGGATCTGAGGCTGTTTGGCAGTCTGTTTCCTTCTGACTCTTCTATGTTCCATTTCTGGTCATAGTCTATCAAATTCTCTAATGATTCTGCTTTATGCTATCAGACATTTCCTTTATTGAGAGAGGCCCCTTCACTCTCTCTTGAGCAACTCTGCCTGGCTCACCAAACGTCTTTTAAACCTCCTCTAATTTCTTCAGATTTCTTCTGTAGTACCTGTGAAACTCAATTACTGACAGTTGAAATACTTTGTTGCAGTTATTTTTGTACTTTGTGTGTAATGACTTCTCTCTTAACAGCCCGGGAACTTCCTAAGGAGATTAGCTATGTCTTTTCAGCTATGCATGGTTAGGACATAGAAGTAGGAATAACAAGCACATGCCTAGATGGGTAATTATTGAACAAGGCAATCTCAGGAGCCATCATTTTCTTAGTTATGCAGCACTAAAATGTCAGCAGACACTCCATTTCATATTCCCAATTAGAATGTAAGCGTTGTGACTTTTTAAAAAATGATTTATTCATTAGTGTCTCCTGTTCTTAATCCAGGATAATAAAAACAAATATTCATAAGTGCACATAGAATAAATAAATTTCACCATATTATTGATCCCTAGAATTTCATATAAAAGAGATGAGCATTTTCTCCAAAGTTTGCTTCATCTGTCTAGAGCTGTTTGGCTCATTAGGTCTTTGAGTGACAAGTATGTGTTTAGTATTATAAGTAGTGTTGGGATGAAAAGATGGCACACAAGTTTCTTCTCTTTAAGTCTACCTACCTTATAAACAGTGACTATTGACAGTGCCAATATAGTTTCTTTTATGAGACTTACTGGTGATTACGTAAACAGATTTTTTTTATATCATGCTAAAACTTAGGCTCACCAAATCCCTTTCAACTTGTTTGAGCTAGTTTGTGTTCACCTTAAGGCTTACTAGTGTCACAGAGCCACATAAAGGCAGATGTGGCAACCATACTATGGGACAGCACAACTTCTGTCATGTGTAAATTCATAACAAAGTTAAAAGATTTGAAGTTTTGAAAAACAAAAGTACATTCTCCAGATTATGAGGTATTTTCACTTGTGTTTTCTGAGTAGATAATTTTAAATACTGGACTCCATTGTATATATAAAACAAATCTTTAAACAAACAATCTGTAGAATAATTATTTTCTTTTATTTATATCTCAAAGTATTCTCTACTAGAATTACCAAAAAGTGCAGGCAAGGTGATGTTGTTAGCTTAAAGACAGACTATCTTAAGATTATTTGCATAAATTGAGGAAAAAACAAATGAATTTTTGGTGTTAAAAAAAGTTATGGTGAGGAGGATATAATTAAGAAATGTTGAACCAGGTGAGGTGGCACACGCCTGTAATCCCAGCACTCAGGAGGCAGAGGCAGGAGGATCGCTGTGAGTTTGAGGCCAGCCTGGTCTACAAAGTGAGTCCAGGTCAGCCAAGGCTACACAGAGAAACTCTGTCTCCAAAAACAAAAACAGAAAAACAAAAACAAAAGCAAATGAAAAAAGAAATGTTAAGAAAAATCTTTTATTTGTTTGTTTGTTTGTTTATTACAAACAGAGAATAATTGAATCTTGAGAAAGTGACTAATATAATAACAATGTAATACCAGGTTTCTAAGCCCTGGTTTGTGATTTATCTAGTGATGCAAGATACTGAAGCCAAGCTTCTAACTGGGCACTCATTTTACATTGCCTTTCATCACTAATAACACTAAATTATAAAATTCTTGGCAAATAACCTTGCTTATAGGTCTTTAAAGCATTATGGTTGAATGGTGGTTTAATATGGGAGCTAAAATCAGCCATTTAAACAGAATAATGCCTTCCTAGAGTATCAGCACATTTACAAAGTGTAATTCCTTGTGTGTTTATTTTCTTTATTAGTTCTTTCAGGGCTTCTTTCTTTGTGGCCACACATACTCAGACTGAAAAGTTGTAATTTACACTCTCAAAGATAAAGCTGACAGTAAAATCAGTTAACCCATGTTAGTGTAACTTGTGTAAGTCCCAAATTGCTGGCTGCGTTGTAGCCTTTATAATGAAAATCAATGAGTTAAATTGGCCAGAACAAATAAGGTGACAAAGGGTAATAATGAATGACAGAAAGAGAAAGAAACCTGTAATTTAGGAACCAATACAGCCATTGCAGTCACCTCAGCACAGCAACATGGTGAGACACACCAGCTAATTATGTGCCATAAAGGAAGTGGCACAGGGTTTACTGTTTTCCCCAGTGGAGTTCAGAGGAAGCCTATTTATTGAGAAGTGGTTTGAGTGAAAGAAAATCCAGGTGTCCTTTAAATGAGAATTATAGAGAAAGCCGTTTGCACACAGCATTGAGGAGACTGATCTACATAACTGGAGGTCTTCAAGGAAGAGTTTCAGTTACCAGATTGAAAAACAAATCAATTGCTAATTAGCAAAATAACCTAGTGGACAAGGTGTTTCTGATGCTTTTTCCAGAAAAATATTACAGATCTGACTTGATGAACGCAAAACTGAATATGGTTCTTTTTAAAAAAATTTTATTAATTTATTCATATTACATCTCAATGGTTATCCCCTCCCTTGTATCCTCCCATTCCTCCCTCCCTCCCATTTTCCCCTTACTCCCCTCCCCTATGTCTGTGACTGAGGGGGACCTCCTCCCCCTGTATATGCTCATAGGGTATCAAGTCTCTTCTTCGTAGCCTGCTATCCTTCCTCTGAGTGCCATCAGGTCTCCCCATTCAGGAGACGTGGTCAAATATGGGGCACCAGAGTACGTGTGAAAGTCAGACCCCACTCCCACTCAACTGTGGAGAATGTCCTGTCCATTGGCTAGATCTGGGTAGGGGTTTGAAGTTTACAGGCTGAATATGATTCTTTACCATTGAGCCCTTGTAGAAAAGAAGAAAAAATTCTCTCCCTGTTGATGTTGCTCAAAAGTTCATCTTCTTGCTTGTAGTATATCGAGGCAGAGCCCGTGGGTAGTAACTAGGATTAGAAAGTTGGATCCCCAATGGCAACAGGTAACACACATCCTAACACATGATGCCTTTGACCAAGAAGGTCCTTATCAGAGGCTGGTGCCATGAGAACTAATCTCTGTTTCTTATCAAATACTCAGCCTTAGACATTTTGTTATAAAACAGAAAACTGACTGACACCTGTGATATCAGTGATGCCTTGTTATAAGTGACTGATATATTTTTTGCAGAACCACAGCTTTGCAGACCAATGCTTATCATCAACACAACCATATCACCAATTCTGAGACTGAATATGAAATTGAAAAGTCCTATGACAGTGTAAGTGGTAAAAGACTTCATCATGCTTCTTATCTCAAAGGGCTGGTGGAAACATGTCAGGCTGCAAAACAAGCATTGAACAAGAATACCAGGCATGCAATCAACTGATCATCGGACTAAGCTCTCAAAACCTCTTGTGGTAGCTGGGTTCAAATCATAAGGTATCATGAAGGGATCTTTAGGCTATGGGCTAGGAAACTTTCTAAGCTCTTTGACTTGAGGCAGCTCTCCCTTTTCCTCTCTTGTACCTAAAAGAACAGTAAACAGAAACATCACTTACTGTTCTTCTTGTCAGGCAACCATATGGAAAGAACAATGACTTCAAACTGTGTGGGATGAAAAGCCCATCTTTAGTGGAAATATATATATATATATATATATATATATATATATATATATATATATATATATATATATATATGTTTAGTGGGCTCTTGGCACATGACAGACATCCATTTATGACTCCTATTTGAATATATTATACAAATTTAAGCCTTAGTCCCATTCTTCCTTGCAGGAAACCCTCCATAGTCTTCTGAGAGAAACTTTGAAATGTATATATATACAATAATGTGCTTGAGTGAATTCGGAAATTTAAGGTGTTGCAAGCACGATTTCAATTGAAATTGGCTCTTTCCACTCCAACTTTCATCTTCACACTTCCGTTTCACAGAGTATTGGAATGTCCACGAATAGTTTAGGCATCTGCCTCTAAGAAAACTGACTTGAAGAAATATTTAGTTGGCTATACGCTTTGTGGCTGGGAATGTGACGTTGAATGGCCAGTTATGGCATTGCTGTTATGAATGGTGGTAGCGAGGGTTTAAAACCAGGCCCAGGCTCAGAGGCATGTGTCATATGCATGTGTCATGTGCCATGTGTGACTTCTGTGATGTCCAACACTCACATAGGCCGTGTGGTATAACTGCCTTCATCGTGCTCTTGTGATTTTGAAATATTTTTTCAAACAAAGGACTTCACATATTCTATAACTACGTTGGGCTGCAAGCAGTCCTTCATGAATGTATGTGTAAGTCCAGGATGTACCACACTCAGCGCACTCTTAGCATATTTCAGACACAAGATGACTCTTATCTAAATGTTTGATCAGGTACCTTTCAATAATTGTTCTTATGGTTATCATGTGATTACAATTATTTATACATAAATGTTAATTTTGATTTTACAATAAGATGTTAAGTGTAATGAGATTATCAGCATACTATAAGGCAGTTAAAAGTTCATTTCATGAGGAATCTGATGTTTCTATTTCTTTAGAATAAAAAATCTTAGTCTTAGGAAGGAACCTGAATGGAAAAATTGTTCAGAATTACTCAAAGTTGTCAAAGGCCAAAGGAGTATTGTGAGTGAAAACAAGTCATTGGCTCTTTGGAAGACTCCTGTGCTTGATTATAATTTTTAACTTGATTTACTCAAACACATGGAAGGAAATTCAGATAAATTATAAAAGTGGTAGAAATTATTTAAGCATATAAAGATTAATAGTAAAAAATAATTTTCTGGTTTTTGATCACATCAAAGGTAATGAAAGAATTCTTTTCAGCTGACTGAATAAGTAAGCATTTGGCTTGAGCAAATTTTGGAAAAAATAATTTACTCACACAATTAGATATACTTGAACACTGTACACACACACACACACACACGCACACACATGAAGCATAAAAACAAAACAGACACAACTAACTAACAGATATTATGTTGTCTTAGGGAGACGATACAGTGCCAATGCCGGCTAGTGGAAGCAAGAAAGGAGAAAAACAGATGGCTAGAGATATATTAGTGTTAAACTGATTGGTACCATTGATTTCGATTGTACATTATAAATCTACAGTTGCTAGCAAGTACTTTTATCCTGTTTAGACTTGAGGTTGTTGTTATCACAACTCTTCTGAGGAAGCAGGCTTACCTGCTGTACAGCATCACTCTTTATAACTAGATAAGTATATGATATTATGCTGGGCTTCCATGTTCTTCCTCAGTGTTGTGGTTGATGGTTTAGGAAAAGTCCAAGCTACTATTTGCTTTGAATCTAATTACTTGAACATGTCTTCATGACAAAAGCATACTCTCTTTAGAGTAGAAAGAACAAGGGACAGAATCAAACAGTTCTGTAGGCTTTGTTCCATCAATTAAAATAATAATGTAAAAGTCTTCTGAAAACCACAACCTGGTACATGACAAACTTTTCTCTTGGTGTTCATGGAGTCTTTTAAACTAATTAGGTTTACAGGAGTAAGATTTTCTTCTGGTCTTTTAGTTGTCTTTCTGCTGCCTTATAATCTACTCTACCTGCATTAGTCAGACTGACCTTTACAAATAAAAATTGAATTTAGTCATTCCTCTTTTAAGATTCTGCAATGATTTCTCTTTATCTTTTAATGAGATGCAGATGTCTTGTGCCTTGCTTGCCCTTCTGGGTGAATTTCATGCTTGTTTCTTACCATCATGCTATTCTCTTGCTATTCTGTTCTTAGAAATATGAAGATTTTTACAGCCAGCTTTATGTGCCTCTACCAACTGGAATTTCTAGAACCCGATTTCTGATATTGTCTTACATGTCTTCTCTATAGATGGACACTCTCTAAAACAGCTATATACAATGTACCTGGTAGTCATGTTCTTTCTCAGTACTTTATGTTTCCCCAAAGTGCTGATCAAAACATGCACACTGTGTAAATGTACCATAGTTTCTGCATCCATTCTTCAGTTGATGGACATCTAGGTTGTTTCCAGCCTCTAGCTATTACAAATAAGGATGCTGTGAACATAGATGAGAAAGTGTCCTTATTGGATAGTGGAGTGTCTCTTGGGGAGCCTTGTGAGAAAGTTGGGGGAAGGAGAAAAGGATCTGGAGGTGACAGGAGCTTCAAAGAAGACCAACAGAGCCAGCTAACTAGGGCCCAGAAAGGCCTGATGAGACTGAAGCACCAACCAAAGACCATGCATGGACTGGACATAGGCCCCCTACCAAGATATAGTTGATGGTCAACTCAGGATTCATGTGGGTCCCCTAGTTAGGGGAGCAGGACTCTCTTTGGCATGAACTATTTTGCTAGCTTTTTAGTTACTTCCTCCTGGCAGGACTGCTTTGGCAAGCCATAGGGGAAGAGGACACATTCAGTCCTGACATGACTTAATGAGTAGGGGTGAATGGGAAGAGGACTCCTCTCTTTTGAGGAATAGGGGAGGGGGAGGAGGAAGGGACTGGGAGGTGATGAAGGTTGGGGCTATGACAATGATGTAAAGTAAACGAATAAATAAATAAGTTTTTAAAAAGAGTTGGGGGAGAGCTGGGAGTGGTGGCGCATACCTGTAATACTAGCACTCAGGGAGGCAGAGGCAAGCAGATCTCTGTGAGGTTGAGGCTATCCTGGGCTACAAAACAGGTCTAGGACAGCCAAGGAAACACAGAGAAACCCTGTATTGGAAAAAAAATAGTTGAGGAAGATGTGCTGGTGTCCGCTAAGGAAATTGAAACATGACACTATTTCTATGAGACCCTAATGCTGATAACAATGTAAAAATGGTTTAGAGGAGATGGAAGAACCTTGTATATTCAATTCCCCTGATTGGTTGACTTTTCCTACCATTTGACATGTCACAAGAGGACAAAAGTCCTGTCTCTCTCACAAGGTATTAGAGCCCTGTATCAATGATCAGTAAGTATTTGGTGAATAAAGTTGAAAATGATGCAATAACAATGAAATACTGTATTAGATATGCCTTCAGCTAAAACAATTCCTACAAATTTAAAACAAAGCTGAAAATGTATACATGAAAAAGGCAAAAAGTGGAAGCAAAGGGAAGGTGCAAAATTAAGTCAGTTAATCTAAGTCAATTGTCCTTAACACAATATCTTGGAATACAAAGGGCTCCAAAAGCCTTAAGGTTTTCAACCCTGACTTGGTGCCTGCAGTAGAAAATGTGTATGCGTATCACCCTTACTAGGATGAAAACTCCACCAAGGCAGGAGAGGTTTTTAAATTTTTTTTTCTGATTTTTCTCAAGCACCAACAGAGTGCCTAGAACAGGGTGTTGAGTGGGTGAGTGGTTAGAAAGTGAAGACTGGGTCTTTATCAATTCACTAAGGCCTCTCCAGTCTATTTAAGAGCAGAGACAGAATGGTGGCAGCATTAAAGGGACCATTTTTAAGCAATGACACATGAGGAAGTGGTGCTTCATGAAGCTAGTGTGCATTAGAGCATAACTCGTTTTGTTCCTGAAAGACTAGAAGCAGAGATCAGCCAAAACCCTGTGGGGATAAGATCTTTTTGTGTGTGATAAGATTTGAAGTAGGATTACCTTAGTGGGAAGAGAGTAGAAAATACAACAGAGTTTAAAATAAGGGGAAGAAAAAGCCAAATAGAGCCTGATGATTTGATGACTCATAAAGTCCACTTCCTATCATTAGGATATAATATAAGGGATGGAAGAAGGTTCTAAAGCTATTTGTTTTTGTTTTGTTTTGTTTGAGGGATGGTACAATGTTCAATTTTGGCAAGATAGGTTTGAGAGATTGTTAGAATCCCCAAGAACATAAGTAAGCTCATTTGGGCAAGAATTAAAACTAAGCAGAAGATCACAAGCCACCTGCAGAAGTAATATCTGAAGCCAGATGATCAGTGTCAACATAGTGCACGCCAAGGAGAAACTCGTGTATGTGAATGAGAATTCCTGAGAAGAACCTTTGTCTTTTGGTTGACTGATTGAAACTACAGTCATGTGGAAGGCTGGAATGCTGCATGTCCATGAGGTAGTAATTGTGGACTATGTTTGGCCCCTTGCATAGCTATTTCCTAACCCCCTCTTTGCTGGAACTAATCTGCTATGACTAGGAGATAAAAACATTTTAGAATCTGTTGACTTAGCAGATCTTTCGCTTCCACCAACCTAAAAGCTAAGTATGTCATTAGATAACATCTGATATTTATTGAAAAGCTTTCTTTTTCTTGCTATAGTGATTCTCTGATATAAGTCATAAGTTTATTTTAAATTTATCTTCATTTATGATTTTCTTTGTTCTGTAAATTTCAAAAATTTCATGAAACTACCCCCATGCTAGAATATGGGATTTGGGTTAATCTAAACCCATGTCCCAGGACCATGATGCCTCAAGATGGCTCTAGAATAAACTAGCTCTAATTCTATTAAGATGAGAACTGGGATGTTTATTTTGTATCAACATGGATGTTCAAAAGTTACAGGAAAATTGTTGAACTGTAGAGAGATGGAAAAGCCACCTGAACAGGAAGAAAGTCAGGGGCTGGAATCTGGGTTGAAAAGATAGATTGCAAGACACTGAAACCTAAAAGGAGGCAGCCCTACAGCGTATCTTCAGCAGTCAGGTGTAAGGAAAGTAAAGAATTCAGGAATTTGTAGAGACAAAACCAAGACGATGAGTTCTTAATGTCATGTCCTTGAATTCTGCACATATGCAGTGAAATAAGAGGCAAAATACCCTAAGGGCCAAATTCCTTTCATGGAAACAAAAACTATCCACATCATAAAGAAAGAATTGCTCATTCTTTCTTGCCTTGTCATTTCTGGTTTTATAGGGAGCCAGAAGTTGAGGATGGAGAACTGGAGACAGGCCTGGCTTCCTGCTACTTGAGGTAGGGAACTCCATGTATGTAGGCACCCTGATCAGAGTAGGGACTGTGTAGAACGGAAACTCATGGAGACTGGAGGAAAGAACTCTTCTTTCTGTAAACCACAACAATTGGGAGGCTTGGATGACACTCTGGATGGCGCTTGTGATCTGGAACAGGCTTCATTGCAACTGCCAGGAAAGGAACACGTCTGGCACAGTGAATTGTATTAATGCAGGGAAAACGGTTATGCTAATGGAAATCTCATCAGAAGATCTGAAAACGTTTTATAAACACTTTATAAAAACTCTCTGTAGGTTTCTAAAATGAAAGTTCAGAAACTTTAATTGCAGGGAACTTAGCTAGTTTTCTTTCTCCTAGAATTATTTCTAAAGCATTAAGAAAGAAATATGAAAAATTTCATAATCTAACTAAGGTATTCATTTGGATAGTGTGAAATGCTTAAAAAAAAACTATTTCTGGCACATAGGGCAGAGGGATCAGGGTTATTTATGTACCTATTCTCTTTATGTATAGAACTATAATACAACACTGAGTATAAATCAAGATTACATGGCGGGCACACGATAAGCTCAGCACTCTTGCATGCTGGTATAGCTAACATATAGTTATCCTCAAGGGGGAGGATCCTTTGGCTAAAATGTAAATATCTAGTGTCTGGGGAGATTGTTTAGTTGGCATTGTACTTACTGTGAAAGTGTAAAGATTCAAGTTCAGGTCCCTAGCATCTACATTAAAAACCAAACGTGGCAGCATATTTTCATATCACTAGCACTGATGTATGGAAACAGGCAAACCTATGGGCCTCGTTTGCCTGTCTAGCTGAAGTGGTGATCTCCAAGTTTTGTGAGAGAAGACCTTGATTCTAGGCATAGGATGTGGAGGCTATTGAGAAAAGCATCCTAATATTAACCTCTTGCCTCCATAGTGGAGTGCATGGTGAAGTGCACCTGTCTACGCATGCATCACACACACGCACACACACACACACACACACACACACAGAGAGAGAGAGAGAGACAGAGACAGAGACAGAGAGAGAGACAGAGACAGACAGAGACAGACAGAGACAGAGACAGACAGAGACAGAGATAGAGACACAGAGATGGAGACAGACAGAGACAGAGACAGAGATAGAGACACAGAGATGGAGACAGATAGACAGAGACAGACAGAGACAGACAGAGACAGACAGAGACAGAGACAGAGACAGACAGAGACAGACAGAGACAGACAGACAGAGACAGAGATAGAGACACAGAGATGGAGACAGACAGAGACAGACAGAGACAGACAGAGACAGACAGAGACAGACAGAGACAGAGATAGAGACACAGAGACGGAGACAGACAGACAGAGACAGACAGAGACAGAGACACATGCACAGAGAGATTCCCACAGTCTTGTTAGTTTACACTAGAGCAGAGGAGGGGGCACTCCTGTGCATTCTTCTTCAAGGAACTGCTGGAAGATAAACAGGAGGGAAGCACTATAGCAGGACAGATGGCGGCATCAACTGTAAAGAGCAATAAAGCGTCTAAACTGAAGCAGGAGGGAATCAAGTCCTCAGAAAAATATCATTAATAAAAATAATAAACTGTTGCTAGTTTGGCGAGAGCTAGGAGAGAGAGGGAGAAGGAAGGAGAGGGAGGAGAGGGGGAGGTAGGAGAGAGACAGAGAGAAACAGACAGAGAGAAACAGAGACAGAGAGACACATACACAGAGAGACAGAGAGAGAAGAGGAGAGAAAGAAGAGACAGGAGGGAGAGGAGAGAGAAGAAAAAAGAGAGAGGAGTGACAGAGAGACATATAGACAGAGACATAGAGAAACACACACAGTGGGGGAGAGGGAGGGAGAGAGAGAGAGAGAGAGAGAGAGAGAGAGAGAGAGAGAGAGAGAGAGAAAGAGAGAGAGAGAGATTGTCTAACCTTCTATCTTAATCTGATAATGCATGGCCAGAAGTCCTCCACTGAATCTTTTGATGCATTAATGTTTCTACCTGCTACAGACATGTTCCAATAATGGATAAAAGTAAAAACATAAAAATGAAAACTGAAAAGATCTGGTGCTAAAGATTTTAAGCTTGAAAGCAAAGTAAATACTCTGAGGACTAGAAACACTAGCACAGAAGCTGCCCCTGGAGGCTATGGGTCTTCAAGTCTACAAGTGCAGCCAGAATAGAGTTATTTCTATAGCCAAACGAGAATAAAAATGTTGTACATAAATCTGAAGCTCAGCTCATGAATGAAACAAGAGATGCATTTGAAATTACACAATTGCAAAAATGGGAGGAAAAAGAACTTCATACACGTGCTGCCCACTGTCTGGAATGTAGCTTTCAGCAAACTGTGAAAACAGCGAGGTGGTAAGTCTCAGCATTGGAACCAGGAAACAATTCAAGCTATTCTGGATCAGTGAAGCTGAGAATTTTATTAAAAGATTTCCTTTAGAGAGAAGTCTGGTAGAAGAAACTCAAAACTGTCAGGGAAACATAAAAACCCTTCACGTAAAATAAGTCTACAAGCTCAAGTCCCCAAATATGTGAATGAATCTGAACCAAAATCAAATAGCCAAGAAACCAGTAATTAGAATCACAGTATATAAAGTTACTATTTTAAATTTGGATGAAGCTTTTGGATCCTGAGTAGGGGAATTGTAGAAGGAAGAATGGTGGCAGGCTTGCAGCACTCACCTCATTTCCTTGTGAAAATTGAATGATGATAAGGACAAATTCCTGGAACCTGTACTCACAGCATCTTAGGAGGCAAGGACATGCAGATGACAATTTACCAGGGCATGGACTACAGAACCAGGGTCAGGCAGAGCTAGGGAAGTAGAGCGTGCTACACAACCAGAGTGCCTGTGGTAGGAGGGACATTGGTGTGTGAGACCTGCCAATCAGACACCAAGATGTGAAATAATATGCTCTTGAGAGTCTTGCTTATTTTTCTCATCATTAATGATGGAGAAAAATTATTATTCATGTGCTCTGCAACTCTTACAAGAGAAAACACTTCATTAGGGCTTGCTTGCTGTTTCCTTATTGCCATGACAGAAAGCATAGTGGGAAACGTGGTAGCATGCAGGCAGACATGGGGCTAGCGGAGTAGCTGAGAGTTCGCCATGCAGATCTGTAGGCATCAGGAGGATACCTGGCTGGGGCATTTGCAAACCTCAAAGCCCACCCCTAGTGACACACTTGTCATTTAACAAGGCCACGCCTCTAGATCCTTCTTAAATAGTGCCACTTGTAGAAGTCAACGCCTCCAAATACAAGGCTATGGCGGCTGTTCTTATTCAAACTGCCACATAGCTACTCACTTTCACCCGTGCAGAATAAATAACTTGATTGCATTTTACAAAAATGAAGCTTAGTGCACAGCAAAAGTAAGATTTATTTTTTATCTGTTTTCTTATTGAAAAACTCCTCAAAGAAACAACAATGGAAAAAAACCATATACAACATCAGACACTTCCATTAAAATTTAATATTATCTGAGTCACAGAATCTGATGTTTCAGCTCTTACCAAAAGAGAAATAACAAAGTAAGAATAAAATTAAACTAGACTCTAAGTAAATCTAAAATGTGTAATATCTATTACAATCTTCTGCAATTTAACATGGCACATCAAACTTAGGTGGAAAACTAAAATTAGGAGGAAGTATCATATTTATCAGAGTTTACAAATAGATAAAGGCAATTTTTAGACACTGCCAGTTTTAGAGACTTGAAAGTTAAAGTAAAATATTTTAACTTATAGAATAATGCATCTTTATTGTTCTCTGATCCTGCATTCTGTAATATTCTGTAGCTAGAAAGCTGACAAAACACGACTTTCCTGCAAGATACCCACAGTGATGCAATACTGCCACATTTTTCTTCCTTTTTAATTTATTTTTTTAAATTTTTCTTCCATTGATTTATTTACTTAATCACTTTACATTCGGATCCCAGCCAGCCCACTCCTCTCCACCCAGTTCCACCCTCATGACCCCCAACCCCAGTTATCCCCTACCTTCTCCTGAGAAGGGAAGGTTCCCCTGGGTACCAACTCACCCTGGCACATCATGTCACAGCAGGACTTAGTGCGACCTCTCCCACCTAAGCCAGACAAGGCAGCCCAGCTAGGGGAAAAGGGACCCAAAGGCAGGCAACAGAGTCAGAGGCAGTCCCCCTTCAACTGTTAGGGGACCCACACGAAGAACAAGCTGCACATCTGCTACATATGTGTAGGGGGCTTAAGTTCAGCCCATGCATGCTTCTTGGTTTGTGGTTCAGTCTCTGTGAGCCCCTATGGGTCCAGTTAGTTGACGCTGTAGGTCTTCTTGTGGTGTCCTTGACCCCTTTTGCTGCCTCTGTCCTTTCTCACACTTTTCCACAAGACTCCCCTAGTTCTGCCTATTGTTTGGCTGTTTCCCAATGAAGCCTCTGAGAAGACCGTTGAGGGTGCACTTAATCCTGCTGCAACTACTTGATGCTAAGGTGGGTACCTCCCCTTCTCTGAGGAGAAGGAGAAGGGGCATGGAGGGGAAAGGGAAGTGAGGGTGAGATTGGGAGGGAAGGAGGCAGAAAGTTTCTAATGTCCAGAAGACCAGAATGACTGCTGTTAAGTGGCATCTGTTGGAATTGATAGAGTGCTACAATCCTAAAAACAAAAAACAACAAAAAACAAAAAAAACAAACAAAAAACAAAAACAAAAACAAAATAAACTCAATTTCACAAGCCTCCCCGCCTGGATGAAATTTCTTTCATTCGCATCGGCAAGGCAATCAGCGGCTACAGAGAAGGACATAATCCGTTTTCTCCAGGGACAAAACCCTAGTAACTTATCATTAGGTACACAGATTGACGCACCTCTCATCCATTATCAGCAAGGGCTCTTCTTGCAGTAGACGGAAATTGACACAGCAATCCATAACCAGTCAAAGTGAGGAATATATGAGGCTGGTAAGTTTTTAGCCCCAACTGGGACACCTATATCACACACCTATCTCAGTCACCTCAGAAGAGGGGCATGAATAAGGGGCATGAGATATGTTAAGGGCCAGAGGCAGTGGTAATGGGTGACTACAACAAGCAATTTTTCTGGGACACAGTGGGCAGTTGAACATATGAGTTTACAGTGGCTATGACAATTTGCACACAACCCACGCAAGCTCCAGTTAGACAAAACCCCAGAATAAGAAGGAGGTGGGCATAAAGTTGTCCCACTAGCTGAGCAGCGACTGGTGATTGACAGTTGCTGGGAGAAGAAGAGTCAGTTTTCTTCAGGGGTGTGACTTCAGGTAGACCACAATCTAGAGAGCTACCTAAGAGTTTAGGGGTGGCACAGACATTGGACTCCACGAGATAAAAGAAAAAGGACAGTAAGTTGGGTGAACAGAGAGATTAGGGTGGGCCTGGCTAGGGTTGCAGGGAACTGGATGGAGAGGGGTAAATATGATCATTATGCATTAAATACAATTCTGGAAGAATTAATAAAAATATCATGTGAAAATGGACAATATGATATAAACAATACTTGAACAATGACAACAGCAGTTGACAGGTAGGTCAATATGGTTGGGGGAAATCTCACATGGCTCTACTTTTAGATGAAGAGCTATAAGTAATTAATTATTAATGAGAAAGAGAGAATTTTTATATTTTGAGCTTACTCTTCATCTATGGAATTAATCCCATGTCATCTCAAACAGTGCTTTTTATATGTTGCCAAAATTCACTCTAACATCCTAAAGGTATATGGAAAATGAAAGTTATGTATATTTGTGATGTGCAACCTGTTCTACATATATAGTGAAATGAGTATATTGAGCTACTAAATATATATTTATCAGCTAAAAACCTTATCCTTGTACATTATGGGAATATTTAAGATTGGCTATTCTTTCCATATTATAATTGTTAATTCTAGTTGCCGCATTGTACAACTACCCTCCATAAATTATACATCTTGCTCATGTAACTGAACCTTGTACCTTTGAGTCAATATTTTCCTAAGTCTATACACTCCTCGTAAACACCATTATACACAAATTATAAAATTTCCTGTTTCAGGGCTTAATAGTTTTCTATGATATATCATATGTTATACACACATCTCTCTCTCTCTCTCTCTCTCTCTCTCTCTCTCTCTCTCTCTCTGTGTGTGTGTGTGTGTGTGTGTGTGTGTGTGTGTGTGACATGTTGCATTTTCTTTAGCCATTCAGCCAAGATGGACAGGCAGGCTAAGTTTATTTCTGGAATACTGTGAATTATAGGCAATGAATGAACATATCTCTTTGATTTACAGATTTTATTTAATCAATTATATTTTATTAATGCTTTTCATGTCTGTGTTTTAAGAGATATTACCTGTGGTATATTTTGTATATATTGTGTTTATACATGTATGGTGAGAACTTTTTAAATAATTCTTTTAATTTTTTGGTTATTTTTATGTTATTTTATTATGATTTATTCACATTACATCCTGAGTATAAAAGTCCCCTCACTCTTCTTCTTTTTTTTTTTTTTTTTAGTCCCCTCACTCTTATCTTCCTGTTCCCACCCTCTATCCCTCTTCTGGCCTATTCCTCTCCCCTAGACCTCTGCTCTACTATGTTCAAAGCAGCCTTATTCATAATAGCCAGGATCTGGAATCAATCTAGATGTCCCCCAACTGAAGAACGGATAAAGAAACTGTGGTACATTTACACAACGGAATAGAACTCAGCTATCAAAGACAAGGAAACCTTGAAACTTGCAGGCAAATAGATGGAACTAGGAACGATCATTCTGAGTGAGGTAACCCAGACCCAGAAAAAAACCCAGACTCAGAAAAACATGCGTGGTATAAATCTTTTAATTTTTAAATTAAAATATAATCACATCATTTTCTTCCTTTCAATTTCCTTCCTCTAACCCTTCCAATGTAAATCCCTTGCTCCCTCTAGAAATTATGCCTTATTTTCATTAGTTGTTATTGTCACACACACACACCCACCCCACCCCAACCCCCACACACATGCTTAAATGTCTGAATACAACCTGCTCATCCGTTCACTTAGTGTCACTTGTATGTATATGATTTTAGGGCTGACTGCTGCTTACTATTGACAAGAACTTTAAAAAATATTTTTGTATTTCCTAGAAGTTCAATATGGTCATGTCACTCATATTCTCTCTCTCTCTCTCTCTCTCTCTCTCTCTCTCTCTCTCTCTCTCTCTCTCTCTCTCTCCTCTCTCTCTTTCTCTCTCTCTCTTTCTCTCACACACACACACTGAAAGTAGATTCTTCTTTCATACAATAGGTCCTCCCCCATTGCTCACAGATACTCTCCACCTCCCCTCTCACACAGATCCACTCCCTCTCTTTTTCCTCTTCAAAAAATAGCAGGTATTGTAGAGGTGCCAGCCAGACAAGATACAATAAGACAAGGCAAAAAGCCCCATATTGAAGCTGCCCAAGGCAACACAATAGAAGGGAAAGAGTCCCAAGGTCAGGCAAAGAGGCAGCGATACATTCACCTACACTGTTAGGAGCCCCACAAAAACACCCAGAAAACAACCATAGCGTAACACACAGGACCTGAGAAAGACCCAAGCTCTTTGCTTCCGTCTCTGTGAGCCCTGCTTTCATTGACACAGTGGTCCATATTCTCAGAGTGTCCTCCATCCCCTTTGACTCCTACTGTTTTCATTTTTATTTTTTATAATTTATTCACATTACATCTAAATTGTTACCTTGCTCATATCTTCCTCTTCTTTCTGTCTCTCCCATTTCTGCCCTATTCCCCTCCCCTAGTTCTCTGAGGAGTCCACTCCTTCCCCACCATCTGACCGTCTGGGATACTTCATTCAGGATTATTATTTTTATAGTTTTATCTATTCGCCTGCAAATTTCATGGTTCGTGATTTTGAACAGTTGAGTGATACTCCATTGTATAAATGTATAGTGTGTAAAGAATAAACTTACATTTGAATTCTATACCACTGTATCTAGAATTAAACTTATTTTGCATCTATATACAAAATTCTATACCAGTTAATTAAAAATAACCTTGTGAGTGACAATTCAGGCATTAAGTTGAGGAGTAGATTCACTAATCTACTTTTTGTTCTATCTTACCTATATATTTCTATATTCCCCCCTTCTTTCTTTTCAACCCCTATCTCCAAATCTAAGAATGTAAGATAAGGAAAAAGAGAGACATTGCTGAATCTAAGCTTATTTTCTTTCTAAATAAGACCAAAAATAACTTGCAACCAATGCTCATTGATAATAACCCTCTAACAATACAGGAGGTAAACTTTAAACCCCTTCCCAGATCTAGCCAATGGTCAGAATATTCTCCACAGTTGAGTGGAGAGTGTGATACGACTTTCTCACATACTCTGGTGCCTCACATTTGACCATGTCCCCTGGAGGGGGAGACCTGGTGGCACTCAGAGGAAGGACAGCAAGTAGCCAAGAAGAGACTTGATACCCTATGAGAATATATAGGGGGACGTAATCCCCCTCAGGAACAGTCATAGGGGAGGGGAATAATGGGAAAATGGGGGGGGGGAGGAATGGGAGGATACAAGGGATGGGATAAACATTGAGATGTAACAAGAATAAATTAATAAAAAAAAAAAAAAAAAAAAAAAAAAGATAATAACCCTCTATAGCCCAAGAAAGCAATGAAAACCTACCTGACTCCCCTTAAATCAAATAGGGCATCATTCTCTTACGGTTTCTTCCAGCTGATTTGGGACAGATAGTACCTAGTAGGGGCCCAAATAAAATTGGGGAAATGGTTAAGCAAGCTAGGAATTGCATCTGTGGTCCAGTTTCTAAATGTTGAGAAATTCCAGGCTGAATTAGAGCCCTGTATGGGACAGTCTGAAATGTTGGACCAGTTTGGATTGTAAGCCTTCTTTGAAAGTGTTTTGGGAGTTGTCTTGTTCTGATAAAGAACAGCAATTGAAGCACTTGGTGCTGGAACATGAAGGATACAGGATGTCAGTGTTCGGCAAGCTGAGAGGAATGCATCCTGTCAGGTCCGATCCAATGTCAGTGTCCAGTTCTTTTGTTCTGAAAGCATATCATTTCTCACAAGCATTGTACAGTCCTAAAATTATAAGTGTATAAGGTGTGCATGATGCACAGAACAATTAAGGTTGGCTTTCTGCTCTTTGTATGAGCAGGAAAAAAAGACATCTGTAAATATTCATTCATGCCATATGAAGAGTGGCATCCAATAGTAATTCATAGGGGCTCTGTAGCCAACAAGAAGCACTGTCTATGCCCAGACATGTACGTCTCAGCAGTCTCAGAGCTATTCCCTTATAGTGGGATCAGCAACATATGTGACCTGCTTGTTCTGCAGTTTAAATTCTTCATATCCTGGTTGTATCTCCCTCCCTCATTCCATCCTGTGCCCAATTTTTAAATTGCATTATTTGGGTTTTTTATATTTAATCTTGAGTTCTTTATATATTTCAGATATTAGCACTCTCATGGATGTAGAGTTGTTAAAAATGTTTTCCCATTATGTATCCCATCTCTTTGTCCAATTGACAGTGACCTTTGTTTTATAAAGCTTTTCAGTTTCACGAGGTCTCATTTATTGTTCATCTTAGCACCTGTGCTATCAGTGTTCTTTTCAGAATGTTATCTCCTGTGCCAACATATTCAAGGATGTTCCCCACTTTCTATTCTATAAGATTCAGTGTCTCTGGTTTTATGTTGGAATCTTTGATCCATTTGGACTTTTGTGGTGTACAATAATAATTGGTTTATTGCATGCTTTTACATGGAGACATCGAGTTTGATCAACACTATTTGTTGAAGATGTTTTCATTTTTCCAGTGTGTATTCTGGCTATTTTATCAAAAATCAGGGGACCAAATGTTTGTGAATTTATGTCTGAACCTTCTATTCAATTCCCTTGATCAACACATCTGTTTTTATGCCAATACCATGCAGGGTTTTCAAAAACTATTATCTCTGTATTACAATTTGAAATCAAGGATGATGATATCTCCAACAGTTCCTTTATTGTTCAGGATTGTTTTTGATATTCTGAGTTTTTTTGTTTTTCCATATGTAGTTGAGAAATGTCCTTTCAAGTTCTCCAAAGAATTGTGTTGGGATTTTGATGGGGACTTTATTGAATCTGCTTTTAGTAGGATTGCTATTTTTACTACGTTAACGCTACTGATCCATGAGCATGGGAGATCTTTGCATCTTCTGATATCTTCTCCAGTTTCTTCAAGGACTTGAACTTTTTATCATACAACTGTTTCACTTCCTTGGTTAGGGTTACACCAAGATATTTTATATTTTTTGTGTCTATTGTGAAAATTGTTGATTCCCTGCTTTCTCAGTCCATTTGTCATTTGTATATAGGAGTGCTATGATTTTTTGAGTTAATATTGTATACAGCCATTTTACCGAAAAGGTTTTTCAGCTGTAGGGGTTCCCTAGTAGAATTTTAAGAATAACTTATGTATTCTATCATATCATCTGCAAATAAAGGTACTTTGACTTCTTCCTTTCCAATTTATACTCCCTACATCTCCTTCAGTTGTCTCATTGCTCTATCTAAGACTTCAAGTACTATATTGAATAATGTTGAGAGAGTGGACAACTAGTATTGTTACTGGTTCTAGTGGAATTGATGTTGGCTGTAGGTTTTCTGTAAATTGCCTTTATTATATTTAGGTTCATACACTGCATCCTTGATCTCTCCAGGCCTTTTATCATGAATGGGTGTTGGATTTTTTCCAAAGCCATTTTTTTTTGTATCTAATCACATTATTGTGTGAGTTTTTCTCAGTTTATTTATAGGGTGGATTGCTTTTACTGATTTTGCTAAGTTGAAGCCATCCCTCATCTGTGGGAAAATCTACTTGATCATAGCAGAGATTTTTTATGTGTTCTTGCATTCAGTTTATGAGCATTTTATTGAGTATTCTTGCATCTATGTTCATAAGGAAAATTTGTTAGTAGTTCTTTTTCTTTGTTAGGTCTTTATGAGGTTTGGGTATTAGGGTAACTGTGGCCTCCTAAAACAAATTGCGCAATGGCCCTTCTGTTTCTTTTTTTTTGTGGAATAATTTGAAGATTATTGGTGTTAACTCTTCTTTAATGGTCTGGTATAATTCTGCACAAAATCTGTATGGGCTTGGGCTGTTTCTATTTTCCTTGAGAATTTTAACAACTGTTTCTATTTCACTAGGGGTCATAGATTTATTTAAATTGCTTATCTAATCTTGATTTAACTTTCCTAAAAAGTATATTCTCCAATTTGGTGAAGTATAGGTTTTCCAACTATGTTCTTATTATTCTCTGGATTTCTTTGGTGTCTGTTCTTCTGTCCTATTCATTTATGATTTTGCTAATTTGGATACTCTCTCACTGTCTTTTAGTTAGTTTGGATATGGTTTTGTCTATCTTGTTGATTTTCCAAAAAGTATTTTTTTTCTTCTTCTTCTCAAAGATATGTCTTTCCATCAATTCCTACTGGGTGTGCTTACTTCCTTTAGTTCTATATATCTCAGGTATGCCATTAATTTTCTAATATGAATTTTTAAAAAAATGTAGGCACTTAATGCTATGATCTTTCTCTTAGCATTGCCTTTCATTATATCCCATAAGTTTGGGTATGTTTGTATTAATTTTCATTGAATCCTAGTAAGTCTTTGTTTTCTTTATTTCTGTCTAGACACGTTTTTTATTTAGTGGAGAGTTCTTCAGTTTCCATGAGTTTGTAAGCTTTCTGTTGTTTCTGTTGTTGATATTTAGCGTTAATTCATTGTGGTCTGATAGGATGTAGGGAGTTATACCAATATTCTTTTTATCTTTTGTGACTTATTTTGTATCAGTTGTGGAGAAAGTTCTGTGAGGGGCTGAGAAGAAAGTACGTTCTTCTGTGTTTGGGTGGAATGTTATGTACATATTTTTAAGGTTCATTTGGTTTATAACATGATTTAGCTACATCATTTCTCTGTTTAGTTTTTCTCTGGATGACCTGCTCATTGACAAGGCTGGGGTTTTGAAGTCTTCTGCTATCAGTATATGAGGGTCAATGGGTGATCTAAGCTCATAGTAGTGTTTTTGTTTTGTTTTGTTTTTATAAAAGTAGATATCCTTGTGTTCCGAATATAGATGTCAGAATTGAAATCTCATCTTCGTTGATTTTTCCTTTGATGAATATGTAGTGTTCTTCCCTCTCTCTTTTAATTTTTGGTTTGAAATATATTTTGCTAGATATTAAAGTGATTACACCAGATTGCTTCTTAAGCCAATTTGCTTGGGATATCTTTTTCTAACCCTTTACGCTGAGGTAATATCTATCCGTGATGTTGTGATACATTTGATGTATGCATCAGAAGGATGGATCCTCTCTTCAAATCCAGTCTGTTAATCTGTGTTATTTTATTGGGGATCTGAGTCCATGGATATTGAAAGATATCAGTGTCAAATGATAGATAACTCCAGTTACTTTGTAATTGTTGTTGTTAGTGGTGGTGTGTAAGTGCTTCCTTTCTTTTTGCTTTTCTGGTTTGGGATTATTTATCTCTTGTGTTTTCATGGGTGTACTTAACCCCATTGGCTTAGATTTTTCTTCTAGCTGTCCCTGACCCGCAGGTTCAGTTATTTGTGGAGTGGCGAGGAGGGTCGCGACCTGTGAATAAAGAATGGACGAGAACAGAGACATGGGCCCAGGAAAACGTTGCTTATCGAGGGCCATTTATTGTAAGGGGGTATCCAAATTTATAGTAAGCTTCTGAAAGGGCGGGGGTAGGAAGGAATGCAGTGGAAAAGTACAGAATCTTCTGGGGTAAGAACCCCGGGGTAATGTGTGGGGAGGGGGAGGAAATAGGTGGCTTTTTTCAGAAGTCACGGTACGCTGAATGTTCCTTTTCTCAGGGCCAGGCAGAATGTCTGTGGTTTGTCAGAAGTCACGGTACGCTGAATGTTCCTTTTCTCAGGGCCAGGCAGAATGTTTGATAAGTTCTTTCAACAGTAGGCTTGAGGCCAGCTGGAGTCCGGCTCAGCCAGGGGTCTCTTGGCTCTCAACATCTCCCCCTTCCCTTTTTATTAAGGGCCCTAGCACCACCTTTTGCCAAATAAGGTCTCACACATTCCTGAGAGTGCTCGCCATCGGGGTGGCGGAAGGCGAAAACTGGCGCCACATCGGGGCGCAGCATTTCGCAGCTCTCTATAGTTTGTTGTATGGGCAATGAGCTTAGGAAAAGGAAATGGTCCAATCAAGGCTGGAGCATGACCCTGGACCGACCGATCGAGGACCATCTTGGAGGTGACACTCAGTGCCATCCCGCGTGTAATGGGCAATTTTCCCCGCGGGGTGCAATGGCCACTGGGTGCATGCAGATATAGGGTGCCTTTCGAAGTGTAATGGCAACTAGGGCCAGTCAAGTGCAAAGGCCATGCAGAGAGAAAAGAGAGAGAGAGACTCATTGCAAGTTAGTTATTTAGGACTTAAAGGCTATCTGCCAGGCCTGAGGGGAATGGTCCGACCTCTAGGGCAAAAAGGCTGTGCGGTAGGAACCGAGGATGATGGAAGGGGGTTTGATGAGGTACCAGAAACGCCTAGAGCAGAGCCAAGCCCTCCATCCAGCATCGCGTAATGCCTGGAAATGTAGGGGCTGTCCATAGGGCTGCGGTGAAGGCTGTTGGACCCTTGAAGTCTCTGTTTTGGAGGCATTATTTTTAGGATCTTCTGAGGAGAGGCGGTGGTAATGGACCTGTATATTCTTGGTAGCAGAGTCAACCTGGCTTTTAACAAAGGTGGTTAAATGATGGAAGGCCCAAGGCCCAAAAGAAAGGAGGAGGAGGATCCCCACAAAGGGGCCCAGGAGGCTGGGCAAAAGGGTAGTGAGCCAGGGGGAGGAGGAAAACCAATTCTGATACCAGGATTCTTGTTTCTCTCTGGCTCGCTGGCGTTCCTCCAGGGCCTTGGAAACTTTGTCAAGGCTTTTTTGTGCCAGTCCTGTTTTACTAACATAGAAACAACATTACTCTTTAAGAGCAGCACAGAGCCCCCCCTCCTTGAGGAAAAGGAGGTCAAGGCCTCTGCGGTTTTGAAGAACTACCTCTGCAAGGGAATCAAGGGAATCTTTTATCTCCTGAATCCCATCTCTCATATTGGAAATATCTCTATCAATAATTGTCTGGAGCTCGGCAAAACTTTGTTTGGAGGTCACTAGGGAGGCAATTCCTGTACCTGCCCCCACTGTACCAAGGCCCAAAGTAGTGGCTATGGTGAGGGTCATAATGGGCTCTCTTTTAGATCGGGGGTGGATGGAGATGCCCTTATCTATAAAGTTCAGGAAATCTTCAGGGTTGTGGATGGAGAAGCGAGGGAATAAGAGAACCGTCACACACCAATCATGCTTTTGGATAAACAAAGGGGTAAAGAGAAAAGAGGCCAGGCCTGAAGAGCAGGCAAAATAAGTACCATTAGGGGCTAAGGCAAATTTAGAGGTGGTATTTAATACAAGAGTCTGATTGCAAACCTCCAATAGGTCTCTGGGGGGAAGCATATTTGGGCCCAGAAGGCAGGTGCCGAAACCAGAAATAGATTGAGCTGTAATGGAGTTGTCAGGTTTGGATGTGGAAAGGGCGGAAGATGTTTCATTGGTAAAGGAGGGGGTGGAAAAGAGTGCGATGCCCTCATAGTAAGGGGGTGGGGTGGGGGAGAAACATATCCAACATTCTGGGTAAGTGGAGGAGTTAGTACTTTTAAGGGTCTGGATAGTGGCATTAGCGAGATCAATAATGAGTTCTGCAGTACTAGGGGGACCAACAGGGATGGTGGGTTGGAACAGGGTAGGGAAAGAAGAGTGGAGGGTGGCAGAAGGATGAGGCATTGGCTGTAGCTTAGGAGCAGGAGGCTTAGGGGCGGCTGCTACAGGCCTATGAAGCTTATTATTGGGGCCTGCAGAGGCAGCATTTTTATTGGGGACTTCTTTTAAGAGCCTGATTTTAAAGGTTAATCCCATGTCATAACCTACTTTATAAAGGCGTAGACCCCACTCAAAGCCCCTGCCAGTCCAAGTTTGACGTTTACCTGGGGCGGTGAAGGAGATGGATAGGGGATTGCACCATCGAGGGTGGGGGAATGAGCGCTATTGCAAAGCTTTTTTAAAGTCATCAGGTGTATAGTGATTATTAACTTCAAGGTGTATCCAAGAACTAGTGACAGAGATATAATCCCAGGAGGAAGTTGGCTTCCAATAAGTGGTTCCCGATGTCTCACATCCCCAGGAGGCACATAAAAAATCATTAGAGCCTCTGCACTTATAATCCATGGTCTGGGGATGATGAGAGGTGCCAGGGCAAACATATAGGCCTCCATTTAGTCCCCAGTACCCTTGTCTTCTTAGAGCCTTATGGAGTAGTATTCGTTCTAAATCATTGCGGCATCTGACATAGTCTTTTCCTCTTTTGGGCTGTTTGGGAGCCTTAGACTCACGCGGGGTCCAAAAAATGTCCTCAGTACCCCAGTCAGGGTCAGCCCCGAGTGCCAGTGTGCAGAGGTCTACTTGGAGGACCGGCCAATGGGGCTGAGCCCCCAGGTGGCTACTGGAATTAACGATGTCGCCAGCCTGGTTTTCAATGACCCATGTGTAATTGAATATCACGTAGGGATTATAGCATGGAAGGGAGAGGGGAGTACTTACCACTGGGTTCAGGAGAACAAGGAAGAAGATGAGCAGGGACATTCTATGAGAAAACACATTTATTGATCTTCCTCAGGGACTTTCCCTGGGGAGGTCGTTGGGTTAGCCAGTTTGATTAGCCTCCCAGGAAGCCATCGAGCATTTTGTTGAGTCTGGTCATAGACACAGGCATGTCCTTTGCCCCAAATGAGCACTGGGTCTGGTCCATGCCATTGATGGGTCAAAGAGTCTTTCCATAGTACTTGAGCATAAGCATCGGTGGTTGAAGGATGCCAAAATCTATCGGCAGCCGATTTTCCCTGACTATCAAGGGTTAAAAAATTAAGGACAAATAAGGCATGATTTAATAAATTTTTATGATTATTATTGGTGGGGTATAATATCCCCCCAGAATTTTTGAGTTTTAAGATTATATTTTTTTAAGGTTTGATGAGCTCTTTCTACTATGCCTTGTCCTTGAGGATTGTAGGGAATTCTAGTAACATGTTTAATTTGTAATTGGGCGCAAAAGCTTTTAAAGGAGGAGCTAGTATAGCTAGGCCCATTGTCTGTCTTAATGGTGGAGGGCTGGGGCATAACTGTGAGGCAGGAGAGAACATGGTTGATTACATTCCTTGTAGCCTCCCCGGGCTGAAGGGTGGCATAAAGGAATCCACTAAAGGTGTCTATAGACACATGGATGTATTTCAGCTTCCCAAAAGGGGCAAAATGGGTAACGTCCATTTGCCACAATTTTCCTGGGGTGAGTCCCCGAGGGTTAACTCCCAGATGTGGTTCAGGGAGGAAGGTAATGCAGTGTTGACATTGACGTACAATCTGTCGGGCCTGTTTTCTGGTAATGGAGAACATTTGTCTCAGGGTTTGAGCATTTAGGTGGTGTAGTTGATGAGCCTGTTGGGCCATCTGAAGGGGGTGCTGTTCTTGGGATAACAGAATTAAAAAGGTGTCTCTGGTGGCTAGATTGGCCAAATGATTGCCCTTGGCCAAAGGTCCAGGCAGACCAGTATGGGCATGAATATGTCCAACAAAGAAGGGGCATGTTCTTTGTTGGATACTTTGTTGGATTTTAGCAAAGAGAGGGGAAGCATTAGTATCTGGCCAAATAAAGGGCACAGTTTCTAACAGAGGAATGGAGCAAGTGACATAAGCGCTATCAGTATAGAGATTAAAGGGGCAGTCCTGTAGGGTTTGAAACACTTGGAAGACCGCAGTCAGTTCCACCAGTTGAGCAGAAGATAGATCAGTCTGAAACCTTGTAGTTTGTCCATCAATAACATAGGCAGCCACACCGGAGGAGGAGCCATCAGTAAAAACCAAGGGGGCTTGTGGGATGGGGGTACTCTTGGTATGTTTAGGAAAAATTAAGGCTTGTTTACTGAGAAATTGGATAAGTTTGTCAGAGGGGAGATAGTTATCAATTTTTCCCTGGAAGGAAAAGCAATTGATGGCCCAGTCATCGGATGTTTGTAGTAGCCATTGAATTTGGGCGGGGCTATAGGGTTGGCTGACTATGTCTGGGTCTTTTCCAAATATTTTAAGGGAGCTCTCTCTTCCCAACCTGAGTATTTGGGCCACTAGGAGAGGATATGAGGAAAGGACTTTGGAAGGGGTAGCGGGTAAATGTAACCTGTATAACGGTTTATTTTGCCATAGCAAACCTGTGGGCGAAAAAGTGGTGGGGAGGATCAACAGGCAGAGAGGGGAAGAGGGGGAGTAATATGAAATGGTCTGATTTGAAATAGCAGCCTCAACAACCTGTAAGGATTTTATAGCCTCAGGGGTCAGTTGTCGAGGGGAAGAGGGGTAAGGATTGCCCTGAAGAATAGAAAAAAGGGGCTTAAGGTCTCCAGTGGTGAGTTTTAAATAGGGGCGCAACCAGTTAATGTCCCCCAGGAGCTTCTGGAAATCGTTTAGGGTGTGTAAGGAATCTCTTCTAAGTTCCATCTTTTGAGTGAGGATCTTATGAGAATGTAACTCGTATCCCAAAAACAAATGAGGGGGCTGAAGTTGAACTTTTTCTGGCGCAATATGGAGCCCAAACTCTTGGAGTCTGGCTACTAGGGAGGACGCAACTCCCAGGAGCTCCTCACCATCTGCTCCCGCCAAAAGGATATCATCCATGTAGTGGATAAGGTAGAGATCAGGATGTTCAAGGCGAAAGGGATCTATGGCTTGGGCCACATACTTTTGGCAAAGGGTAGGGCTATTGGTCATACCTTGGGGAAGTACCTTCCATTGGAAGCGAGGGGAGGGTCCTACACAATTAACAATGGGTAGGCTAAAGGCAAAGTGCTTGCAATCCTCCGGATGTAAAGGGATGCAAAAGAAGCAGTCCTTAAGATCAATAACAATTTTTGAAAATCCCTTGGGAATGGCGACAGGGGAGGGGAGTCCTGCCTGAAGGGCTCCCATGGGAACCATAGTTTTATTTATTTCTCTAAGGTCTTGTAGTAGACGCCATTTACCCCCCTTTTTTTGGATGACAAAAATGGGGGTGTTCTAAGGAGACATAGAGGGTTCAATATGGCCTGCGGACAGCTATTCCTGCACTAACTGCATGGATGCGGTGAGTTTTTTGGTGGGGAGGGGCCATTGGTCAATCCAGACAGGGGAGTCATTTTTCCAAGTAATCTTATCAGCCTGGAGTGCAGGGGGAGCAACGGCCCTTATAAAAAAGAAGTATGATAACCCAATCCCATTCGATCTAGTTTGGGGGTGGCCTGGACAGGGGTTGGGCGTCCCTGATTATTTTTGTCCAAGCCCTGACCGGGGAGAAATCCCTGATCTAGCATTTGTTGTGTCACAGTAGGAAAGGGGCTGAAAAGGTAAACCCCCATCTGGGTTAATATATCTAGTCCCCAAAGGTTAACAGGCAGGCCAGGGACGATGAATGGCTGGATACAGCCCGTATTGTCATCAGGATCTTCCCATGTCAGAATCTGGGAACTTTGGAGGGTGTTGGTGGATACGCATATGCCCTGGAGGTGGGTTAGGGAGGGCTGGCACGGCCAGGAGGAAGGCCAGGAGGCCTGAGATAAAACAGTGGAATCTGCTCCTGAATCAAGAATGTCTTTAAAGTATTTGCCATTAAGTTTAAGTTTAAGGTGTGGGTGTTCTCTGGTAATCTTCTGGACCCAATAAATGTCAGAGGATCTGGGAGCAGAGGGCCCCTTGGGCGGCCCCAATGAAGGCGTAGAGATATTGAGAGGGAGAGGTAGGGCCTGAGCAATACGTTGGCCCAGACAGATGGTGAGGGGCCCTCTCATGGAGGAGGCCAAGATTTTAATATTCCCAGTGTAATCATTGTCTACAAGGGAAGGGAAAATGGTAATGCCCTGAAGAGCTGCAGAGACACGCCCTAGGATTAAGTAATAGGTATTAGGCGCCGGGGGCCCAAAGACTTCTGTGGAGATGACTTGAACGCCCGAGTCAGGATTTAATATTGTGTAGGCGGAGGCACAGAGGTCCAATCCTGTGCTTCCGGGGGAGGCGCGGCAAAGGTTTGTGGCATTTGGGGCAGGGGCTGAGGGGGAGGCAACAGTGGGCTGGATTGGGGCTGGCTGACCCCCGAGGCTGGCAAAAATTGGACAGGCTGGGGGGCCCGTTGTGGCAGCTGAGGCTTTAACATGATGGCAGAGAAATTAAAGAGTGAAGGGAGAGGAGGACCCGGGGATGGGCCCCAGCTGGAGAGCGCGGGAGCGTGTGGCAGATAGGGCGGGTGCAGGATCTTCTCTCGCAGCCTCAGCTTCTCTGGAGGATGCGGGAGGAGCAGGATTAGATTGAGAGTGAGTGACAGGGAAAGTAAGGCAGGGAACTGAAGTCTGTGAAAGACGAGAAGTTTAAAAGCGAAAGCTGTTTGTGAAGGCGAGCGATTTTAACAGCATCTGCGAGCTGGGAGTGAAGATGGGCTTTTAGGTTACAAAGGCAAGAAAAATATCGGCAGGAAGGAGATTGATTATAGGGGAGGACAGGAGGCTGCAGTTTACGGGGTGAAGCTGTAGGAGGTGGCCACTCTTCAGAATGATCTCCAGCGGCTTTTTCTTCAAGGGTCGCAGCGTCTCTGGGATCTAGGGGGTCGTCACCATTCTGGGCAAGGAGCACGGCGGGTGGAGCAGAGGGAGAGGTAGGGGGGTTAGAGGGAGGGTTCTTGGCTGCAGAAAAGACAGGGGCACAGAAAGGAGAACAGCCACGTTCTACTGAAGAGAGAGGGTCGTTATAGGTGGACGGGAGGGACTCATGCAGGCATAATTCAGCAACAGAAAGAAGTTGTTTTTGGCTACTATCGTTTTCAGCCGATTCAATTACATGTCTAATAAGCCCCCAGTAAGAGAATACACTGTGTTTCACTGCATCATTGCCTTCCTTTTCAATTAAGGCATTTAGTTCCCTGTCCACCTTTTGCCATTTTTTAGAGTGAATAGTAGGACCATCAATCATAAACCATGGACACGTATCAGCAATAAAAACAAAGAACTGCACCAAGTTTTTCTTTTTAACCCTAATGCCTCTCTCTCTGAGAGTTTCCTTTAAGTCCTTAACGAATCGGACTTCCTTGGACATAGAATGGCCCATTCTTGAGAAAATGCGGATGGATGACTCACCTAATAAAAAGACCAGCCGGGCGCGCAGGACGAGTTAAGAAAAACCAAACGGGATCCCTTAATTCATCCGGGGGCGATCCGTGCCTCCAGCCCCACGTCGGGAGCCACTGTCCCCGACCCGCAGCTTCAGTTATTTGTGGAGTGGTGAGGAGGGTCACGCCCGGTGAATAAAGAATGGATGAGAACAGAGACATGGGCCCAGGAAAACGTTGCTTATCGAGGGTTGTTTATTTTACGGAGGTATCCAAATTTATAGTAAGCTTCTGAAAGGGCAGGGATAGGAAGGAATGCAGTGGGAAAGTACTGAATCTTCTGGGGTAAGAACCCCGGGTTAATGTGTGGGGAGAGGGAGGAAATAGGTGGCTTTTTTCAGAAGTCACGGTATGCTGAATGTTCCTTTTCTCAGGGCCAGGCAGAATGTTTGATAAGTTCTTTCAACAGTAGGCTTGAGGCCAGCTGGAGTCCGGCTCAGCCAGGGGTCTCTTGGCTCCCAACATCTAGCAACTTTGGTTTTGTAGATAGATATTGCTTAAATTTGACTGTATCATGGAATATCTTATTTTCTCCATCTATGGTGACTGAATGTTTTCTTGAATATAGTAATATAGGCTGCTAGTAATATAGGCTGGTATTTGTGTTCTCTTAAGAGTCTGAAGCACTGCCAGATTCAGTGATACACACTTGTAGCCCCACACTTGGTAGGCAGAGACAGGGAGATCTCTGTGAGTTCGAGGACAGCCTAAGCTACAAAGTGAGCCCAGGACAGCCAAGGCTACATAGAGAAACTCTGTCTCAAAAAAAGGGTCTGCAGTAATCTGTCTAAGCCCTTTTGTTTTAAAGTCCCCATTGAGAAGTTGGGTGTAATTCTAGTAAGTCTGTCTGTATATGAAAATTGGCATTTTTATCTTGCAGCTTTAATAATCTTTCTTTGTTCGGTATGTTTAGTGTTTTGATTATTATATGGCAAGGGGACTTTCTTTTTTTGGTATAATCTACTTGGTGTTCTGTAATCTTCTTGTACCTTTATAGAAATTTCCTTCTTTAGGTTAGAAAACTTTTCTTCTATGATTTTGTTGAAAATATTTTCTACGCCTCTATTCCTATTATTAGTAGGCTTGCTCTTTTCATAGTGTCCCAGATTTCCTGGATCTTTTATGTTGGGATTTTGTAAACTTAACATCTTCTTTGCCCAAGGTACCCTTTCTTCTATTGTATCTTCAGTGGTTGAAATTCTCTCATCTCTTGTAATCTGTCAGTGAATCTTGCCTCTGTAGTTCTGTTTGCATTCCTATGTTTCTTATTCCCAGAATTCCCTGTTTGTGTTTTATTACTTCTACAATTATTTTTAAGTCTTGAGCAGTTTTGTTTGTTTCCATCAACTGTTTATTTTTTTCTTTAATGAATTTATTTCCTCCTATTGTTTCTTTGTGTTCTACTGGTTTTCTTTGAGGGATTTATTTATTTCTTCCAATAATTTGTATTTTACTGCTTTCTTTCTTTTTGTTTTTATTTATTAATTATTTATTTAATCATCTTATAGTCTGATCCTACCTCCTTTATTTTCTCCTTTCAGTCTCAACCTCACACCTCCTCCTCTGATTCTCCCCTCTCATTTTCTCAGAGAAAGGGAGGCCACCAAGGGGTATCAACAACCCTGGCACATCAAGTTGCAGCATGGCTAAGTGCATCCTCTCCCACTGGGGCCTGTCAAGGTAACAGTTAGAGGCAGCCTCTATTCCCATTATTAGAGGATCCATCTATTGACCACACTGTACATCTGCTACATATGAGTAGGAAGTCTAGGTCAAGTCCATGCTTGCTCTTTGGTGAGTGGTTCAGTCTCTGTGAGCCTTGATGGGCCCACGTTAGTTGACTCTGTAGGCTTTCTTGTGGTGTAGTTGACCTCTCTGGCTCCCTCTCTCCATCTTCTCACTCTTCCACAAAACTCAAGTTCAGCTTATTGTTTGGCTTTTGGTTTCTGAATCTGTTTCCATCTGTTGCTGGATGAAGGTTTTCAGAACACAGTGATGCTATGTTCCTGTCTGCAATCATGGCAGAATATCATTAATAGTGCTAGGAGTTGGCTCTCTCCCATGGGGCAGATCTCAATTTGGGCGAGTCATTGGTTATGATTCCCTCAACCTCTGATCCCTCTTTACCCTTACACTTTTTGTAGGCAAGACAAATTTTGGGCCAACAGTTTTATGGTGTCCCCTGCCCTCTACTGAAGTCCCATCTGTCTTCAGGAGGTGGCCACTTCAGGCTCCTTAACCCCACTACTAGAATTCTCAGCTAGGGTCACCCTCATAGACTTCTGTGAGCCTCCTCTGTCCCAGAGATGCTCCCCCATTGATTTCTGTTCTCTCTTCTAGTCAACTTCCCTGCCCCCATTACCCTCCCCATCGCCCTACCATCCAGCCCCCTCCCTGAGTCTACTTCAGCTGTCTATTTTATTTCCTGTTCTGAGTGACATTTAGCATCATCCCTTTGCCCTCTTTGGCTTCTTTGGGTACATGGATTGTGGCAAGGTTAATCAGTATTTTATGGCTAATATCCAATTATAAGTGAGTACATACCATGTATACCTTTCTGGGTCTTGGTTACCTCAATCAGTAAATTTTCTGGTTCTATCCATTTGTTTGAACATTGCATGTTGTCCTTGTTTTTAATATCTGAATAGTATTCCACTGTGTAAATATACCACAGTTTCTTTATCATTATTCATTGAGGGACATCTAAGTTGTTTCCAGTTTCTGGCTATTATGAATAAAGCTTCTATGAGCAGAGTTGAGCAAATATCCTTGTGGTATGATAAAGCATCTTTTGAGTATATTTCCCAGCTCTACCTACAACCCTAGAGGTGGCAGCCATCAAGGAATACCAGCTGGGTCATTCTGAGCAAACCCAGCAGTGATGTGGTCTGCACCATGTCCTCTATGAGCCAGTTCCCTGGCCCCAGATATACCTAAAAGCCACCAGGGACTACCACTTCTACCTGCAAACCCAGAGGCCCACTACCACTAGGGTCCATCAGGCCTGCCAACACCAGGGGCTACCAGATGGCTAAAGGCCAGAATAAGAACACAACCAACAAAACCCAGAGTAATATGGTACCACCGGAACCCAGGTATCCTACTACAACAAGACTTGAACACCCTAACATGCACAAAGCTCAAGAAAACCTTAAATCCAATCTTACGTATATGACAGAGGCTTTTAAAGAGGAAATGAATAAATCTCTCAAATACAGGAAAATACAATGAAGCAGGTGAAGGAAATGAATAAATCTCTTAAAGAAATACAGAAAAATACAAGTGTCATTCAGTGTCTGGTAGGCTGATCTGGTTTCCATGTCCCATGAGTCAGTCCAGGTGCTGTTAGCTTCTGGATGATAACAGGCAGACCTCTAGACCAAAGGTCTCAGGGTCCCAGTTCTTGCTCAGGTGCAGCATAGAGCCCTTACAGTGAGGCTCATGGCCTGAGCACTAGGCCAGGTTCCCAGTCTCTCTGGGGAAGGTGGGAAATGAGCTTTTCATGAAGTGTTAGAGTTTAGTGTGTTTAGGATGAGACTGTAGGTCTCAGAAAGTAGTGGAGACTTGGGAACCCCACAAACCTGTGATAAATACCAAAGTGTTACAGCTCCTTGTTTGAGCAGCTATGCTAGGCACAGCAGAGGAAGCAGGCAGACATTAGAAACTTGCTGGCAGGTAGGTCCCTTGAGACATAGGCCCAGCAATGCTTCACCAGAGGTCAACACCAAGCCAGTGGCAATGATAGAGCAGGCCCCAATGGCTACAAAGGCAGTTTCACCTTTTATGCTGACCGCTGGGCATCCAGCTGTGCCTCTGATGAATAAATGGACTCCCAGATGGTCATGGTGGAGGAATGGAGAACTAGAGAGAGCCCTGGAGTATGCTAGCCTTTATTTATAAACTTTGAGCAGTAGGGAGGGATTTTCAGGGTTAATGCAGCTGATTCCCTAGGACTAAGGGTGCCAATGCTGAATCCAAAGTGAAGGCCTCAAAAGCCGAGAAGGCACAGTGCTGAATGGTGTCCACAGTGAGAAAAAGAAGATCTACACGTCACCCACCTTCTAGCGGCCCGAGACCTTGCTGCTTCAGAGGCACTATGCCATCATTAAGTTTACCCTGACGATGAAGAAGATAGAGGACAACAACACACTAGTGTTCATTATGGATTTCCAGGCTAACAAGCACCAGATCAAACAGGCAGTGAAGAGACTCTAAGACACGGATGTGGCCAAAGTCAACACCCTGAGAAGGCCTGGCGGAGGGAAGAAGGAATATGTTCCTGTAGATCCTGACTCAGATGCTCTGGATGTTGCCAACACGATTGGGATCATCTAAGCTGAGTCCAGCTGGCTAATTCTAAATCCTACACTTGGTAGGATTAATATTGTAAAAATGGTCATCCCACTAAAAATAATCTATAAATTCAATACAGTCTTCGTCAAATTTTCAACACAGTTTTTCACAGAAAATGAAAATGCAATCTTCAAATTCATATTAAAATATAAAACACCTTGAATAGTCAAAACAATACTGAATGAGAAAAACATTTCTGATGATATCATCATTCCTGACATGTAATCTATATAACATAACTGTGGTGATTAAAAACAGTATGGTACTGGCATAAAATGACATATTGATAAGTATAACTGAAAAGAGGAGCCTATTTAAACTCACAATCTGACAACTACCTAATTTTAGATAAGAAGCCAAAAAGGAATAGTGAAAAAAGACATTATCTTCAACAACTGGCCCTGATCAAGCTAGATAACTACACATAGAATAACTAAATTAGTTCACCATCTCTCACCATACACAAACTCAAGTGGACCAAGTAACTCAACACAACCCAAAAATTGGTTCAGCTACAGGAAAGAGGAGAAATACATTCCAAATTTCAGACATAAAAACAATTTTCTGAATAAGATACCAGATATATGAAAAATCACATTTTTTGAGATTAAAAAAATTGACATGTTGAACTACATAAAACTAAACAGATTCTGTACAGCAAAGGACATCGTCATTTGAGTGAAGAGAAAGGCTACAGAATAGTAAAAACATATTTGCCAGCTATATATCTGAGACAGAAGTAGTGTCTAGAATGTACAAAACAAAACCAAAAACCTCACAAAAAAACCTAAACACCAGCAAATCAACCAACTCACTCAAAATGGAGTATGGAACTGATCACTCTCAAAAGAAGAAATGAAAATGGCTAAAGGATATTTAATGTTCAGCAGTCAGCCATTAGTGAAATGAAAATTAAAGCTACTTTGAGATTTCATTTCACTTCAATCAGATGGTCATGGTCAACACTGATGCTGGGGCTGATGCGGGGAAAGACGCTCTTACTCACTTTCGGTAGGAGTGCACACTGGTGTGGTCACTGTTGAAATTAATGTGGAGTTTTTCAAAGACCTGGAAACAGGGCACCATTTGACTCAGCTATACCACTTGTGGGTATATAACCAAGTATTTTAGATCCTACTACATTCTCACCCATGTTCATTTTTGCTTTATTCACAATGACTAGTAGATATAATAGTGGTATGGATATTGGGAGTAAACAACCACTTTCTGACTGAATTTAAAATCTACTCCATAAGGAAAGGCTACTGTGTGGTTCTGTTGTGTGGTCCAAAAACCTGTGGCTGGGATATTCCTGGGTTTCAGAGAGCCTACTACATAATTCTGCTAAATGAACATAACATGAAACTACCTTATAAACACTTGTTATTTTATTTTTGAGATTATAATACACTTACAACATTTTCCTTTCCCTTTCTTCCCTCCAAACCTCCCATATATCCTTTCTTGCCCTCTTTCAAATTAATGCCCTCTTTTTCATTAATTGTTATTACATGCATATATATTCATACACACATAAATTTTCAGTGTGTATAATATTATTTGTATTATGTTTTCTAGGCTGACCATGTGGTATTTGATAACAACTGGCATGTTCTTCCCTTGGGAATACCATTTCTCCTGCTCACAGCATCCCTTAGGTACCTGTAGCTCTCTTCTAGCTTAAGGCCTTCTAGGCTTCCCCCATCCATGTCAACCTGATGTTTAAGAGGCCATGTTGGTCAAAATTTATGGGTGTAGTTTTTGATATTCCTAGGAGACATAATCTCACAACAGACTCCTAAATTTTCCATACCCTTATTTTTTATACCCACAGGTTTATAGGTACAGTTCTCAACCCTCATCAAAGAACATTCTTGAGCAGATGGTGATTGATATGGAGACTCATACCTGGTCAGAGTAGAGAAAATAAGACTATGGAGTCCTCAGTAAGTAAAAAATCTATATCACACACTTACTTCATCAAAGAAAGCTCGGGAATCATTGTGAAAAAAGAGGAAAAATGATAAGATCCAGAGGTTGGGGAGTACTGCTACAAATATTGTTTTCTGAACATGACACAGATGTTGCATACAAAACCTCTCAGTAGCAGCTCTGATTGCATATATAATATCTGCACAAAGTTAAACCATTAAAATTCAAGTAAAAATGAGGACAGGTGATAAAGTCCCACCCTTAGCTGAGGCACTATTGCAGCTGACGGCTCCTGGAGATGGGACAGACTGGATCATGTTATCTCGGCGATTCTCCACTGATGTACCCTTGTTCCCAAGCACATACTAGCAGCATAAAGTCAACTCAATGGGTTAAAAGAGAAGAGGACACAAAGTTTGAATGGAAGAATAGTAATTTAAGTTTTAGAAGAGCTAGAATGGGAAGGGTATGAGGGTAGATGTGATTTAAACACGTTGTATGCACATATAAAATTCTCAAACAAGAAAAAGCTAACAATTTTATAATATCACTTTAACCAATTTTATTTCTATCTCCACATTTAAGGGGATATCTCTGGATTCTCAGCCACCAATCATTTCATGGGAACTGTGCATTCCTATTATGGTTTTAACCTCTCTTGACTCAAACTTACTAGAAATGCAATTTCTCTTTTTTAAAATGTATATTTATTTATCTAAATCTCTCTCTCTCTCTCTGTCTCTCTCTGTCTCTCTGTCTCTCTCTCTCTGTCTCTCTCTGTGTGTGTGTATGTTTGTATGGACACACACATGGCATCCATCTATGCCATAGTATGTATGTAGAAGTCAGAGGACAGCCTTCCTTAGTCAAGTTTCTTCTTCAACCATAGGATTCCATCTAGTCATTGAAATCAGGCAGTCAGGCTTCTGTAGCAAAAACTTTTACCTGTTTATTTTAACATTTACTGCCTTCTTAGTCTTCCTCTGCTTGCATTTTTTTATAGCTTCATGGCAGGGTGCATACAGTCTTGCTATATTGCTCGCCATCCACATTTCCTCAAGATACTGAGTGGTGATCATTAGACTAATGACCATATTGCTATGGTGTTGAGTGTTGTAAAGATAATCAATAGAGACTCAGTGTCTTGTTATCTTTCCAGCCAAGGCATTAAGTGCCTTAAGTTAAGGGTGGGCACAGTTTGTTCCTCCTGTGCTATTACAGAGACAGAAGTTCTTTCTCTGCAGGCACATCGCACTGCAGGAGAGAATGGACCAACACAGCTACTGGGTTAGGTGACAGACTCTCTGTCATCTCAAAATAGCTTGTTGTGCTTCCTGTTTGAGATTCTAGAAGTAACAGGTTACACTTAAATTGCACCACAATTTTTAGAGTCTTTAAGTGTTTCACCAATATCTTGACTAAACTTGTCAATAGCAGGTGGCACTTCTATTCCTCTTCAATTCTAAGCACTGTTTTCTCGTATTCTCATTATAAAACAGTCTGTGCACCTTGTCTCCAGTGGACAACCTTTTATTCTCTGCTGTATATGTAAATTATTTAACAGAAAGTCATATACATGCCTGCCCTCAATCTGTGAACTCTTCAGTAACCCCTTTTGGACTTATCCAGAGACATAGGGGCCTGGTTTTGACACACAAATGGGATGCCTTTGCTACTGTACTGCAGCTTACAATCTTGGAAAACAAAGGATATCTCAGCAATTTCTTCCCAAAGGAAAGAGTTGCAAAAATGACAAAACAAAGGAAAACAAACAAGTCCCCAAATCAAAACTTTTAATTCCCAGCTTACTCTTGCCTGTTTGAAACTCATTTCTTTTAGAGTTCTTAGAAAAATGTTTTTCTCCCCTCTCTTTAAAGCTTCAATTAATGCCAAAATGACAAGCACCAGTTTGGATTGGATTCTCAGACCCCAAGCCTGCAAGACACATGACATGGAAGTCCAAGAGCTCTGGTGCCCAATATCACCACCTGCCCTTCCCAGTTAGCTGCCCAACTCAGGGCTGTCTCTTTGCTTACTTCTGTGGGTGGAAGTTCTGTTGTGGAAACAATCATCTGCACTGCTCTCATCTACAGATGGAGAGACCAACTCACTTTCCAGCACTTAGCCTTTATAAATTATAAATCTGTGACCCCAGGCTTTCATATCCACCCAAACATATCCTTTCCCTAACCAAGGGAATACATTTGAAATGGCATTAAAGTTTTAAGAGGATTAAAATATTGGTCATGTGGGAACTACCAGCAGAAATGAAAAATCTTTTATATTCTTTATTCAGAAGTGTTCAATGACATTTTGTGATTCCCTATAAGAATTTTTAGAGTAGAAATGACATTGATTGGAATCAATAGTCACTGAGAGTCATAGACCATGATCATCAAGTCAGATAGTCATTGATTTTATTTTAAAGGCAACATTTTTCATGAAACTGACATCTGGGTTAGATTAAAAATTATTTACTTGATATAATTTTAATTTAGTCTGATAATATAGTATCATTAATTAACACATTTCTTACTCTAGATTAGTCTTTTACAAATGTGTATTTATTTTTGTTTGTTGACAATTTATATAATGTATATAATTTATCATGGTCTGTTAAGCCTCCCATTAACCTCTCTCATCTCCCTCCCAGTCATATTGAACCTCATTTCCTTACTAGCAAGTCAAGTCTCCCACTGCCAAGTCTTAGTTTAGTTTACAGCACACTGACTTTAGTTAGGGTTGCTTATATGAGCATGGGTGGATGGTTATTGACTGGAGCATAAACAACTTATAGGTGACTACACCACCAAAGGAAATAACTCCTTCTCCAGGCAACCTTTAACTACCAGAAGCTCGTCCTGGAGGAGTCAGATCTCATAGTACCCACTGCCATTCATAATGAAGTTTCGAGGAACCCATTTTGTGCAGGTTTTGTCAGATTACTTTCACATGCAAAGACAGGCATGAAATGAAACATTCACTTATTAAAAAGGAGAAATATATATTTCTGTTCCTTAACATTAATAACTTTTCTGTGCAATAAGCTTGGTTATATTGTGGATATGTTTACCTCAGTCTGCAGGAGTCCAGACCTTACTGCAAAATCTGTGAAGGGTGACCTGACTTCTATGTGCATTGTTTGCCTAATTAATGGAAAAGAAATAGATTTTTTCTTTTGTCCCTCATCTTTCATTAAAAAAATCGATAAGATTGCATGACACTGTATTTCAAACAATTTAACTTCTTATACTTTGCATAAACTATTTAACTTCTTATAAAAATTTATTTATAATGCAAAAATAACTACTTAACAGGAAATAGAAGTACTAAGTAGCTATATACGGAGATGCAGGAGATTTGGGAATTATTATCCTTCTTAGAAGCTCCTCTTCCACTCCAAGTATGTACACCTAGAGTTGTACAGAAAACAAAAGTGATGCCTTGGGCAGCTCTAAGAAAGAAAAGAGTGAAATGAGACTATTAGACAGGCAGATATACCCAGAAGAATCCAGAATTTGTGGGTACAACTCAGAGGGAAGAAAATGAAGCCCACCAAGAGTTTGTGCTTAAGATATGGCTGTGTTTTGGAAGATTATCAAAATGCCTGATTTATTCACAAAACCAGGCCCAGTTGCTTCCTCTTGAAATAACTACAGGTGCCAAGAAATCTCTCATGTAAACTATTTGAGTTACTTTGAATTAATTAGTTCAAGACATGCAAAAGACTGGCTTTGTCTGAGCATATGAGATTAGGTTCATATTTTTATTTTCATTGGAATTCTGAAATGAATTGAGTTTCTGATCCCCTCCCTGAGGAAATAGAGCAGATCTTCTGATAACTCTACCTTCTGAAAATGTCCACTAACATGTAAACACAAGACATTGCTGTAGATGAAGGCCTTTTAGTCAAACTGCTCAACAAAATTAGGGTTGGCGTCAGAAGATTTGGCCCTACTGAGATGTTTTCTCTGTTGTTTTTATGTGACTTCTGCAAAATGTCATTTTTCACAATATCTCCAGTTAATCTGTTGTCTTCTAAATTAACATAAGAAGATCAGGAATAAAGACAAAAAGAGTATACTTGTTATATCCACATGATTTTTTTTTGTGTGTGTATTTCTTTGTGCCACCAGGTGCTTCTGTACAATGGTCTCCTGCACAGCTGTTATTTCCATGACAGAAGTGCTAAGCATGGAGCTTGCATCCCTTTGCAGTTCACCTGCTGATGAGGCTGCTCGCAGTCCTTTGTAGTCTCCTGTTTGCTCAGACCTAACTTTTATGAGAACTGCCCTTTTTTTTTATTACTTGTGTTACTTAATAAAAATGCTGCAGTGCCTTCCTGTGAACAATGGAGGGATGTGCTGCCTTCTAAGAGAGTTTTAATGGCACACATACATGGGAACAAAGCCCTCTTAAGAGCAAGGATCATGACATTTACTCTGTTTTATTTTCATAGAGCATCTAGTGTAATGAAGAGACTCATAGCAAGAGACTAACAAATCTTTAGTGTACTGGAATGAACGTTTTGAGTGATGTTCCTGATATGAGCTGACAATGGACTTTTCTGGACACAACCATCAGCCTCTCGGCAGGTTTACAATATACAGAGCAATGGTGGAGTTATTTTAATGGTTTCAGACAAATAATGGTGTAGCTTAGTTCAGTCAATTATAGATGGCTAGCAATGCATCCAGTCATGTTTTCTCATTTAAACAGACGCTTACCAGCACTGTATCTCATATGCAATGAGGCAAAAGATGACTCCTTGCCCCTCTAGGGAGCAAACTGTACAAATGCCCTAAATCAGCTTCAAGAACATTTTATACATAAATCTTATAGAAACAATATTTTTGATGCAGTTGAATACATCTTTCATTTAAAATTTTAGAGGCAAATATTGAACATTTAATTGATGCCCCTACCTTATTTAGAAAGTATTATTTGTATAGATTTCCCCCAAATACTTATTTTTTATACACTTAGATTATATTGTTCACTTGGGTGACGTTTCTTCTTCCTATACTAATATGTATGAGGAAAATCTATAGGTTGGTAGACAATCTAAATAAGTTCTCACTCAATAGTAACTATTTTAAAGGATAGGTAGCCATTTAATCATAACATTACTTTTCTTTGTACCTTGTCTCTTTGTATATTATTTTGAAATATATATGAATGTCATCACATTTGAAAATAAAAAGGCTATAGGCTGAATGCTTGTGTCATGCCCCAATTCTAATTTAAGTTCAGTTTGTGCAAACATAATACCCTGAGATGCTAAATACTTTTTGAAACACCAAAGCATGGTTTCTAGATGAGCCAACATGAGATCTGGTTTGAGAACTAATGTTTTATGCAGGCTCTTTTATTTTGACAAATATTTATCAAGGTTTTTCTGTTGGTCAAGCACAATTGTCAAAGCTAGAGTGGTTGATAAAACAGAGCTGTCAATCTCAGTTATTCTTCCCCCTCCATTACTGAGTTTCTGACGTAGGCTCTCATTATGCAACTCAGGCTAGCCTTCAACTTGGAATGGGGATTTGAGTCTAATGAATATGACTAGAAATGAGTGAACAAGTGAATAAATGAGTTTAAATGAATGTTAGGTGCTATGAAAACATATATAAACTCTTATTATTCATTAATTTTCAAATGCAATAAATAATAGCATTGTCTATTATTTTATGTTGGTAACTTCATATGAAATTATCATTAAATTTGCTAAATATGATGACTATCTTAAAGAATCATAATTTTAAAATAATTTTAATTCTATGAAGGAAGACAAATTCTTTTTCCTTTACCCATCTCAGATTCACTGATTTAGACTTTTATAAGAGAAGACCTATTAACAAACAAAAGGCATACAGATTTATTGAATATACATTTTATGTGACACTGAAGTTCAGATTTGAAGGGCTGGAGAGAAGGCTCAGAAATTAAGGGCACTGACTGCTCCTCCAGAGGTCCTGAGTTCAATTCCCAGCCATCACATGGTGGCTCACAACGATCTACAATGTGATCTGATGTCATCTACTGTCCTGCAGGTGTACAGGCAGGCAGAGCATTGTGTATATGTAATAATAAATAAATACATATTTTTAAAAAAGGAAATGGTGAAACCTGAGTATGTGGTGGGGCATGAGAAAGGTTGGAGGACAGTGAGGGCTCTGGGGTAATGGGATGAGCCAGAGACTTGCGCCAGATCTGTTCTTCCAAAGTTTTCTTGGTACCTCTTCAGTGAGTGTATGCTCTTTTCTTCCCTTCCTGCCTCAGGGAGCCAAGGAGGTCAGAGACTTTCCTGTGACTGATGGCTCTCCAAGACCTTCATTTTAACTATGTAACATATCAAATCATCCAGTTCTGGCACGGTACACTGTGAATTCTTTCAACCCCTTCAGTCATTCACCCCTTCTGTAGACACTGAGTTCCTACATATACTTAACACAAGGACAACAATAATGATGAAAATGAATATGACTTTTTGTCCATGAAAATCATAGCACAGTGTAACTATTTTCTCTTGAATTAGTTTCATAGCATTTTATAGGCACTTAGAAAGTATCTTCAGGGATGTCAATAAAAATATGATAATATATCAGATAATTTATGTTGTGTATACAATGCAATTTTCTGAATACAATCTATCTAAACCATGCACATGAGCACACATGGGTACCCGTACACGAGAGAGAGAGAGAGAGAGAGAGAGAGAGAGAGAGAGAGAGAGAGAGAGAGAGAGAGAGAGAGAGATTTATTATAAGATTCTGATTGTAACAGAAGTACTAGCTATGTTCAGGGAATTTTAAATGAGATTTTCTATGTTCATTAACCCAAATCTTCTTAAATTTAGGGATATGCTGGAATATTGAGATTTTATTTTTTCTAAGGTGGATATGTTCATTTTAATAATTTCTACTAAATTTTCCTGGTTTAAAATCTATAGTTTTAAAAAATACTAATAATTTGATGCCAGTGAACTATTAAAAAGTAATTCTTATGAATAGCATATTAATTTGAACCTTCAAAACACTGTAATTATACATATTTAATGGAATGTGGTATGGTTATTTCATACACATATGTGGTACATACTGGTCAAATTGGAGTAATTTGAATTCCCATCTCATCAACTACTTATTTAAACTGAAAAACTTTAGAGTTATCTCTTTCAGCATAATTATTTTCTTTCTTTTAAAAAATTGAGACAAAGTATATTTAGGCCAAGCTAATCTTGAACTCAGCATGAAGCTAAGGCTAGCCTTGAACCCCAGATTCTCTTGCCTAAGGTTCCCAAACTTTGGATTTGTGGGCATGTGCCACCATGCCTGACTGTAGTTCATTTTTGGAAGCCCATTTAGAAATTACTTTTCTTAAGTTTTTAAAATTTTTAACTTATAATTTATGCAGATTACATCCCAATTGATATCCTCTTGCTTCTACCTTGACATCCCCATCCTCCCTCCCTCTTCTGTCCTACTCCCCTCCTGCAGACCTCTGACAGGAGGGGACCTCATCCCCCATCATATGACCACAACCTATCAGGTCTCATCCAGATAGCCTGTTTTCGTTTCCTCTGTATGCCTCCCAACCAAGGGGAAATGATCAAATTGGGGCCACCAGTTCTTGTCAAAGGCAGTCCCCAGTCCCCCCACAACCTTGGAGAATGAGCTGTCCATTGGCTATATCTGAACAGGATGGTCTAAGTTCACTGTGTGCAGTGTTTTGGTTGGTGCAACCGTTTGTGCAGTCTCCCCATGGGTCCAGATCCACCAGCCTTGATGGTCTCCTTGTGGCACTCCTAAACCCTCTGGGTCCTAGACTTCAATATAAAGCCAGACACACTAAATCAGTTAGAAGAAAACATGGAGAAGAGCCTCGAACTCACTGGCACAGGAGACAACTTTCTGAACAGATCACCAACATCCCAGACTCTAAAGGGTCAGCAATTAATAAATGAGACCTCATGAAACTTAAAAGCTTCTGTAAGGCAAAGGACATTGTGAACAGAATAGAACAACAGCTCACAGACTGCGAAAAGATCTTCACCAACCCTATATCCCTCAGAGGGCTAATATCCAAAACATATAAAGAACTCAAGAAAATAAACACTACCAAACCAAATCATCTAATTAAAAAGCAGGATACCAAGCTAAACAGAGAATTCTCAACAGAGGAACATCAAATGGCTGAGAAACACCCAAAGAAATGCTCAATACCCTTAGTTATCAAGGAAATTAAAAAAAAAAAAAAACTCTGAGATTCTATCTTACACCTACCAGAATGGCTACTTTTCTTAAGTTTAAAATGCAGAGATCACCAGAGCATCTGATCTCTGTAAGGAATCCAACCCGAGTGTCTAGTGCATCCCTCTGGGACTATAGACCTCCTTTTGAGAGGCAAAGAATAATGAGGTTTTTATTACTGCCGTTAAGTCACCAGCCATTGTATAAATCATCAGTGGAAAATAGGGATTAAATAATGTTTGTCTAGATGAGTTTGTAGTGTCTTCCAAGAGAGATGATCTTTCCTGCACTGCAGGTATTAAAATATTGAAAATACTTCTGTGAATGTTAAAATAAGAAAGAGAAGGTTGCTATTTTCTATTAATTAACTTTCCTGATTAGTCTGAAGGCTTTCCAATTATGTATTAACTTGTTGGCTGAAAAGATGGGAGCAGTGAGCAGGGGACTTCCAGGTGGCAGCCTTTCCTCTTAATTTTAAGTCAACATGGTAAATTCTCATCCTCTTGTTTGAGTTGGTTTGGATAAAATGTTCACTGGTGTTATCTGCCAGGTGCTCCAGATGCTTTTCTTTGTGAGAAGGTTAATATTGCATGCTGATTTTTCTGAAGCACAGCATTGGGGAGGGGTAGGAGCCTGCAGGGTGCCATACTTGGGGAATGCATGTTGCACATCTATCTTCTGTTGTCCTCCTTAAAAAGTGTTGCATTTTCTCAGTGTTGCATGTTACCATGGTTGTGAGTGAGATGTAGACAATTCTAGATTGTCTGTATTGTTCATGAAAACATTGATAAAGACCCATATGGATGATTGTGATGAAGTTTTCTACCCTTAAGTATGTAGATAATTCAGTCCTTGGGTGAAGATCATGAATGCCTAAATTTGATCCTAGGTCTAGGATAAGTGTTCCAACACAACCTATGAATAACACCACTTAGAGACACTGTGTGGTGTCTACTCCGAAATAGCTCCTTCACTGAAAGGGGAAATTATAATGTGTTTTTATCACTTTAATACTTCCAAGTTTCCTTATAGGATATTTTTCTCAATGTCTCACTGGTGTTCCATCTCTTTGCTGCCATTCATCTGATTGACATCAAGTTTCTCTTCCTTTGAAATATTTAGTGTCCTGTGATCGACAGGTTGAGAATTCATACAGAAATATCTTTGTTCATGAAAATAACTTAAAAGTAATGAGAGAAAGAACAATCCTAGTAGGGTTAATCGGAACTATACAGATACAGAGAAAAAAAATTCAATTCACATAACTGATATAATCTATGATACAAGGGAAAAGAGTGAAGTAGGCATCTGTCTCTTTGATGGTAAAGGAAGAAAACCCATAATGACTTACTTTAAAAAATTAGTTAAGGGGCTGGAGATATGGCTCAGTGGTTAAGAGCGCAGCCTGCTCTTCCAAAGGTCCTGAGTTCAATTCCCAGCAACCACATGGTGGTTCATAACCA